>NC_060070.1:149404522-149713229 GCF_922984935.1 Meles meles
GGGCCAGACGGCTTCCCAGGGGAATTCTACCAAACATTTAAAGAAGAACTCATTCCTATTCTCCTGAGACTGTTCCAAAACATAGAAATGGAAGGAAAACTTCCAAACTCATTTGATGAGGCCAGCATCACCTTGATCCCAAAACCAGACAAGGATCCCACCAAAAAAGAGAACTACCGACCAATATCCTTGATGAACACAGACGCAAAAATTCTCGCCAAAATACTAGCCAATAGGATTCAACAGTACATTAAAAGGATTATTCACCATGATCAAGTGGGATTTATTCCAGGGCTGCAGGGTTGGTTCAACATCCACAAATCAATCAATGTGATAGAACACATTAATAAAAGGGAGAACAAGAACCATATGATACTCTCAATAGATGCTGAAAAAGCATTTGACAAAGTACAGCATCCCTTCCTGATCAAAACTCTTCAAAGTGTGGGGATAGAGGGCACATACCTCAATATTATCAAAGCCATCTATGAAAAACCCACCGCAAATATCATTCTCAATGGAGAAAAACTGAAAGCTTTTCCATTAAGGTCAGGAACACGGCAGGGATGTCCATTATCACCACTGCTATTCAACATAGTACTAGAAGTCCTAGCCTCAGCAATCAGACAACAAAAAGAAATTAAAGGCATCCAAATTGGTAAAGAAGAAGTCAAACTATCACTCTTCGCAGATGATATGATACTATATGTGGAAAACCCAAAAGAGTCCACTCCAAAACTGCTAGAACTTGTCCAGGAATTCAGTAAAGTGTCAGGATATAAAATCAATGCACAGAAATCAGTTGCATTTCTGTACACCAACAACAAGACTGAAGAAAGAGAAATTAAGGAGTCAATCCCATTTACAATTGTACCCAAAACTATAAGATACCTAGGAATAAACCTAACCAAAGAGACTAAGAATCTATACACAGAAAATTATAAAGTACTCATGAAAGAAATTGAGGAAGACACAAACAAATGGAAAAATGTTCCATGCTCCTGGATTGGAAGAATAAATATTGTGAAAATGTCCATGCTACCTAAAGCAATCTACACATTTAATGCAATCCCTATCAAAATACCATCCATTTTTTCAAAGAAATGGAACAAATAATCCTCAAATTTATATGGAACCAGAAAAGACCTCGAATAGCCAAAGGAATATTGAAAAAGAAAGCCAAAGTTGGTGGCATCACAATTCCGGACTTCAAGCTCTATTACAAAGCCGTCATCATCAAGACAGCATGGTACTGGCACAAAAACAGACACATAGATCAGTGGAACAGAATAGAGAGCCCAGAAATCGACCCTCAACTCTATGGTCAACTAATCTTCGACAAAGCAGGAAAGAATGTCCAATGGAAAAAAGACAGCCTCTTCAATAAATGGTGCTGGGAAAATTGGACAGCCACATGCAGAAAAATGAAATTGGACCACTTCCTTACACCACACACGAAAATAGACTCCAAATGGATGAAGGACCTCAATGTGAGAAAGGAATCCATCAAAATCCTTGAGGAGAATGCAGGCAGCAACCTCTTCGACCTCAGCCGTAGCAACATCTTCCTAGGAACAACGGCAAAGGCAAGGGAAGCAAGGGCAAAAATGAACTATTGGGATTTCATCAAGATCAAAAGCTTTTGCACAGCAAAGGAAATAGTTAACAAAACCAAAAGACAACTGACAGAATGGGAGAAGATATTTGCAAACGACATATCAGATAAAGGGCTAGTATCCAAAATCTATAAGGAACTTAGCAAACTCAACACCCAAAGAACAAACAATCCAATCAAGAAATGGGCAGAGGACATAAACAGACATTTCTGCAAAGAAGACATCCAGATGGCCAACAGACACATGAAAAAGTGCTCCACGTCACTCGGCATCAGGGAAATACAAATCAAAACCACAATGAGATATCACCTCACACCAGTCAGAATGGCTAAAATTAACAAGTCAGGAAATGACAGATGCTGGCGAGGATGTGGAGAAAGGGGAACCCTCCTCCACTGTTGGTGGGAATGTAAGCTGGTGCAACCACTCTGGAAAACAGCATGGAGGTTCCTCAAAATGTTGAAAATAGAACTACCCTATGACCCAGCAATTGCACTACTGGGTATTTACCCTAAAGATACAAACATAGTGATCCGAAGGGGCACGTGTACCCAAATGTTTATAGCAGCAATGTCTACAATAGCCAAACTATGGAAAGAACCTAGATGTCCATCAACAGATGAATGGATAAAGAAGATGTGGTATATATACACAATGGAATACTATGCAGCCATCAAAAGAAATGAAATCATGCCATTTGCGACGACGTGGATGGAACTAGAGCGTATCACGCTTAGTGAAATAAGTCAATCGGAGAAAGACAACTATCATATGATCTCCCTGATATGAGGACATGGAGAAGCAACATGGGGGGGTAGGGGGATAGGAGAAGAATAAATGAAACAAGATGGGATTGGGAGGGAGACAAACCATAAAGGACTCTTAATCTCACAAAACAAACTGGGGGTTGCTGGGGGGAGGTGGGATTGGGAGAGGGGGAGGGGGCTATGGACATTGGGGAGGGTAAGTGCTATTGTGAGTGCTGTGAAGTGTGTAAACCTGGCGATTCACAGACCTGTACCCCTGGGGATAAAAATACATTATATGTTTATTAAAAAAAAAATTTGGAAGGGGAGGTGAACCATAAGAGACTATGGACTCTGAAAAACAACCTGAGGGTTTTGAAGGGTCAGGGGTGGGAGGTTGGGGGAACAGGTGGTGGGTAATGGGGAGGGCACGTTTTGCATGAAGCACTGGGTGTTGTGCAAAAAGAATGAATACTGTTACGCTGAAAAAATAAAATGGGAAAAAAAAAGAACACAGGACAAATAATATAAACCATCATCCAATCATTTTCTCATAAATCCATATATACAGAAACCATTACATTATTTGTTTAATTATACCCAGGGTGAAACCAATCAAATTTTAATAACAATTCCTAAAACCTCTGTGCCCGTTCAGTGCACGCCCTTGTGATATTCTCCTTGTATGATCACAAGGCCCTTCCCATGTTAACCCACATCAAAATGTGCCCTAGATTTTAACACAGTTGTCTGGCCTTTCCAAGTGCTCAAAATGAATTGTTAAATGTCTGACGTAGGGGCACCTGGGTGGCTCAGTCGGTTAAGTGTCTGCTCAGGTCATGATCCTGGGGTCCTGGGATCGAGCCCCAAGTCCTCGGGCTCCCTGATCAGCAGGGGGTCTGCTCTCCCTCGCCCTTTGCCCTCCCCCACTTGTGCTCTGTCTCTCTCTTTCTCTCTCAAATAAATAAATCTTAAAAAAAAAATTTAAAAAATAGAAGTCTGATGTAGTTACCATGATGGATCCAAGATACCAAATTTCACCAGTTCCCATAAGGATTTCTACTCTACACTAAAATACATAATCTGCACTTAATCTCTGACTTCCCTGCAAATAACAAATAAAACAGTTCAAAGTTTAGAGGCAAAAAAAAAATTGACATAAGTTTATGATCTAGAATATTCTTAGACAAGAAAACTGCCTTCGACTACATCATCATCAAGCAAAACGGGAGTTCGGAAAATAACTCATACTAAGGAAACACTTCAGGAAAAGTGGGATAATCAATTACTTAATTGAGTAGCCTCTTTGATTTACCAAACTGAACTAGGAGGCTTATTCTCATGGTGAGGTATACGTGAACTCAAGATCTGAATGCAGAAAGGTTTTCCAAGGTCGCTTACAATGATTGGAATTACTCTCCCTCTTGTGGCCTTCTTTCCTATCATATATCTCAGGGCTTCTATATTATTATATTGCCATTAGCCTAAGCCCGGCCGGGAGTGAGATTTCTGGATCATAAGACATATTTATATTCAACATGTACAATACCAAAGACTCACCCCAGGTGATCTTACCCATTTACTTTCCCAGTTGCAGGGATGAGCCTTCCAGATACTCATGTTCTTGGTAATATTTAGAAATGACAGTCTTTAATTGTAGCCATTCAGGTGGATACATAAGGATACTGTGCTGTGGTTTTAATTCACATTTGCCTGATGAAAAATTGTGGTTGAGAACAAATGTTTGATCACCCTTCGGACAGCCTCTTTGTAAAGTGTCAGTTCAAGTCTCCAAACAGTTTCTTATAAATTTGGAGGAGTTCTTTATGTATTCTGATATAAGCCCTTTGCACTTGTTGCATCATAAATATCTCCTCCCAGTCTGTAACTTGCCTTTTCACTCCCTTAATGGGGTCATTTGGAGAAGAGAAGTTCTTGATTTTAATATATCTTTCTCTTCAGTGACAATGTGTCCTATTTAAGAAATCTTTGTTTATCCCAAACTGATAAACATAACCTCTTATTTTTTCTAAGTGCTTTCTTATTTTATATTTTACATTAGGATGTGCCTTCCACAGGGTATTAAATTTTGCTATGGTACCAGTGAGGATCAAGTTTCATATTTTTTCCATGTGAATTTCAATTTCGCCCAGCACTATCCATGGAGAGGTCATTCTCTGAAGTGCCACTTTCATTAATACATCAAGTGTCCACTGCATATGGTCTTTCTTTGTACCAATACAAAATCATGATTATTGTAGCCTTGTGATAAATTTTGCTGTCGGATAGAGGTATCCTCCAAAATTGTCTTAGCTATTCACGGGTGGCCTTTCTATTTCCATAGATACTTCAGAACTAGCTTGTGCATTTCCACAAAGATACACTTACTGGGGTTTAGACTGAACATATCCTCCAGATCCGTGCATCTCGTCTTCTGTTGTGTCTGGTCTGTTGTTACACCCATCAGACAAATTCCTAATTACAAATGCCATGTTTTTATTTTCCAGCTCTAGAGTATTCATTTGTTTCTTTTGATGGATTCCGATCCTCTGTTGAAAATCTCCATATTTTGAGGGGCACCTGGGTGGTTCAGTTGGTTAAACACCTGACTCTTGATTTTGGCTCAGGTCATGATGTCAGGGTCCTGAGATCAAGCTCTGTGCTCAGCGGGGAGTCTGTGTGGGATTCTCTCCCTCCCCCTGCCCCCACTCATGCACATATGCTCTCTCTTCTAAAATAAATAAATCTTTTTTTTAAAAAAAAAGAAAATCTCCACATTTTTATCAATTTTGTCCATCTTCTTTTTCATATTCTTAAACGTATTATTCAGCTATTTTAACCATATCTGATACCTCCAATAACTTTATCACCATCTACCTGTTTTTTGCTCTCTGTGTTCTACTTCTTGCTTCCCCATGCCCCCGCCTCCTTAGCATGCCTCCTAAATGTGTATCACCAGTTTGATATTGTGGATAAAATCCTCTTCAGGACCTGGATGATACATTCCTCCAAAAAGGTTCAGATTCCGTGTTTGTGTGTTGGGTTTTGTTTATTCCATTTGCTGTTGTTCTGTTTCGGTTGTTGCTGTCCTGTTTTGATTTGCAGGCAGCTAGCGTATCAGCGTATCACTTGGTCCTGCCCGAGCCTTTGTTTTAGAGGTTGCAGGAGAGCACGGTTACTTCAGTTTCCCTTCACTACTGGCGTGCAAAACTCCTAAAACACATGCTTCGCTCTGGGACTGTGGCCATTACTTCCAGAGCCTCTGGGGTCCCAAAATTAAACCCAGAAGATTTACCAAGGTGGTTATCTTGGGGGACATAAACTTGAATCTCTTTCTTCCCAGTACCTAATTATTGCTGAAATCCACTCAGCTCTTTGGATGCCCAGCTGTTATTTGTCTGTTGTTTCTTTGAGAGTCACCTCATTTGAGTGCAGCTAAGAAGCTGGCTGACTCCTTAGAAGAAGTTGTACATGGATTTTTAGGCTCCTCTGCAGTTCCCTCCTCACTGAGAATTTCCCTTCTCTAGGATACTATCCAGAGGTTTCACAGCCCTAAACTCCAACTTGATGCCAGCAGAGTAAAACTGTCACATTCTGATTCATTTCCAAATAGAGGGTTTGTAGACGTCATAAGTTACCAACCCCCACCCATGCACATATGCTCTGCCCCTCTGCCAGAGAACCAGCTTACTCATAAGTAACACTAACAACCCACAGCATTTTTGTTTTTCTAGCCATTTTATTAACTGGAACAGTGACTTGGAATCATACAGTTCTAAAACTAGGAAAGACCGCACAGAATTGTCATTCCAACACTTTTATCAAAATAAAAAAATAAGCTATACCCAGAGATTAAAAAAAAAATAAAAAATAAGTCTGAAATCTGATAACTTCATACACAATCTATTTCCAAAGCTTTATCTGGACTCTCTTTGATGGTGCTCCATCTTTCCATTTTCTTCTTTCTCACCCATTCTCATAAGACTTTTTAAGTTGCTCATGAATTTTTGTAGTTACTACCACAAAAGGACAGTTCTACATTTTCACTGTTCAATACGGTTATTCCTGAAAAACTTATCTCCATAAGTATGATGGTTACTTCACCAAATTTTGATAATGTTATTCTCACTGCTCTCCTTATCACTGAAACAACAGTAATAAAGATTTCTTCTCCAGCTGAATCCAAGAAAATGTTTGCCTCATTGGCTCAGGAAACACTATCACAAGCTAATTCATTCAGTATTAGAGGCAAGAGTAGGTAGCATATGGCTTCGCTCTGCCAATGTAGTCTCAAGACATTTTAAAAAACAAACAAAGCAACAGATTCATCCGTGTTTCTGCCACTGTGGAATCAATGTCCAACAAACAAAACCCATACACAGTAACCGTCACACAGAAGTAGCTTTCCTTTCTGTCTGAAATAAACAATGTAGCCCACAAATGCATTCACCTCCTCATGAGAACTTGGTTCTTGTTAGAATTGGAACTGGGGTCTTACGGGAGAATTGATGCAGACAGAGGAAGCCAGCCAGGGCAAAGCTTCTCTTTCTTCCAAGCATTCAAGGACAATATTTTTTTTTCCTCCCTGACACCCACAGATAATCTAATAATGATATTATAAACAGAAGTTACAGTAAAAACGGCTACATGTAGATGAAAACTAAATTTCTTTTGCATGTGGACAAACCACTACCCATCAGTGTTATGGACAACGGAGTGTGGTCAGTTCCAAGCCTGGCCCATGAAGATCTCTCACCCATGACGTCATACTCTCTCCCCATCTGTCAGCGACAGGCAGAAAAGACAGGCCCTATGAGGGGCCAAACCATACAGTGGAAGATCCCTGGAGCCCAGGGTAATTTGTGGATAAGAGTTCCCCAAACCGTCACTGCCAGTCCACACTGGACGATGTAATTTTTTAAAAATTTCCTATAAAACAGTACAATATAAGGAACATCATTGGTTTTTGCTGTTCTTGTATCAGAAAACTTGCCAAATTCATCAAATCAAGTAATTTATCTGTACTGTGCTTAGTATTTTCTACTTATAATCATATCATTCATAATTCATGGAAGTTTTCTTTCTTACTTTCTAATCCTTACAACTTTTGTTTCTTTTTCTTGATTTAAACACTGGTTATATTCTCCAGTAAAATGCTGAATAGAGGTGGTATAACTGGTATATTTCTTATGCTTAATATCCAAAGAAACTTGGATTCAGGTTTTTGCTGTCAGCCTTTTCAGGCACACATTAGATTAAGAGATTTCCCTTTATTTGTATATTGTTAAGAGATTTATTGTGAATAGGTTCTGGACTTTATCATATACTTTTCTGCAACTGTTTAATTGACTTCATGTTTTTTCTTTATTAATGTGGTGAGTTACAATGATTGAGTTAATTATATTAAATGAATGTCACACTCCTGGAATGAAACAAGCTTAGCCTAATATATTAGCATTTTTATATTTTTTCAAATATTATAATTTTTATGATTTATATCAAATTGGTGTTCTCTGTGATTTTCAGGATACCTCCCCCATATCTTTCAAGATTTGCCAGTAATTTCCCTTTCTTATAATATTTCTATACGGTCTTAGTATTAAATTTATGTTAGTTTCATTAAGTGTGTTGGAAAATGCTTCTCTTTTTTTTCCTTGAAGATTTCCTGTTAGTATAGAATTCACCTTTAAACACATGGGAAACTGTAATATTCCTTATAGAAACATTTTTACTTACAGACTCCGTATCTCTAATAGATAAACGACTATTCAAATTTTTGATATCTTCTTGTATCAGTTTCATCCATGTCATCTAAATTTTTTACTTTATTGGCACAAATAATATGGTGTTTATTATACCCTTACATTACCATTTCTGCAAGATTTGTAGTAAGTCCCCTTTGTTACTTCTGCTTTGTAACTTCTCTCCTTTTTTTTAAACTTGATCTCACAAGGAGGTTATCAATTCTATTAGTCCCATCAAAGAACTAGTTTACAGCTTTGTTGATCTCTATTGTATGTTCCTTATTTTATTAAATTATACTGTTAACAATTTTATTCCTTCCCTCAACTTTCATTAGGTTGATTTTTCTATATTTTCTAAGTTTGTAAAAGAGATGCTTAGCTCACTAATTTTACATCCTTTATCTTCTTTAATATGTGTGTTTACACTAAATATATCCAAGAAGCCCTATAATCCCATCTCCCATGTTTGATATGTAGTTTTCTTAAATTTGAATCTGACACTACAGATATTTACAACACTTCTGGTTCTGTTTCTACAGTCCATTGTTTCTGTTGGATTAATTTATATTATCTCATGTGGCTATTTATTTTTTACAGAGTGCTAGTCATTGTAAACTTAAATTTATCTGTGGAAATAAGTTTCTTTGGATAAGTAGGGTAAAATAAAGTTCCTCCCCTCCAAAGAAGGTTTTGTTTTTTTTGTTTTTTTTTTGTTTTTAATTTTTTTTTTTAAGATTTTATTTATTTGACAGACAGAGATCACAAGTAGGCAGAGAGGCAGGCAGAGAGAAAGGAGGAAGCAGGCTCTCTGCTGAGCAGAGAGACCGATGTGGGGCTTGATCCCAGGACCCCGGGACCATGACCCGAGCCGAAGGCAGAGGCTTTAAACCACTGAGCCACCCAGGTGCCCTGGTTTTGTTTTTTTTTTTAATTTCCTCTTACTGGATTCTTAAGAGTATTAGCAAGCTATGATCACCTTTATCCAATTTTAGAGATTGTGATTTCTCTTGAACCACCTAGATAACTCTAAGTTGGACTGCAGTGTATGTTAAAGCTGTGTGACCTCTGATTTTCTCTGAATCCTAGGAGCACATCCACCGGGCTCCCATTCCAAAACGTAGTGCGTTTACCATAGTGCTCTTTGTAAGCCCTTAATATAGCTGAAGTTCTCTTAGCCACATGAAACTATAAAATCTATTTCACAGACCTTCATTTGAGTTCTGTTCAGCTCTAGATTAATAAATATCCCAAGACTAATAAAAGCCCCAAATGTTAGACTTGCTTCTCTGAATTTCTGTCTACTCTAAAATATTGCCTTGATATCTCCTTCTCTATCCTCCTGCGCCTTTCTAGAAGATTTTTTCTTTTTTACGTCTTATTCAGCTTCCTAATTGTTGTGGACACACTGTTCCAGTTTGCCTGGTTTGCTCCAGCCAACATTATTTACTTTTGATAGTTAAAAAAAATAAAGTAAAAATTAAGTTATGTAAATGTATATATATTATAGACTCTTAAACAAAGTTCTATCTCTTCCGCAGATAAACAATATATTAAGTTGAATGGTACCTTCAAAATCAATATAAAGAAAGCTTAAGGCTTTGGGATAGACCATGTTCCTCAGGCTAGATCATTAAAATTGCCTAACTAGGAAAACAATGCTCAGTGGTTCCAATTCCAATGTTCCATTTATTGTTTTGCTAGAGCATTTTATGTTTATTGTCTTTAGCTGTATTATGGAGAATTTAGGATTTTGTATATCTTACTCCGTTGGTGTAACTAGAACATATGTTCTCTTATGAGCACCCCGTAAGTCAACCAGACTACTCCTAGGAGTAGACACAAAGGGTTGCTAAGCTGGTGACTTTAGTCTACCCTTATAATATCTATCAGCTCTTTGTTTTCCACTGTCAGTCATCCTACGTAAAGAAGATCTTCATACAAAAATGATACATTTCTGGGGTGCCTGGGTGGCTCAGTGGTTAAAGCCTCTGCCTTCGGCTCAGGTCATGATCCCAGGGTCCTGGGATCGAGCCCCGCATCGGGCTCTCTGCTCAGCGGGGAGCCTGCTCCCTCCTCTCTCTCTTCCTGCCTCTCTGCCTACTTGTGATCTCTCTCTGTCAAACAAATAAATAAAATCTTTAAAAAAAATGATACATTTCTTACGCAAATGGAACTTCAAAACAAGTCCTCTTTATGTCAATTCCAACCCTATGATTGTTCCAAACTCTTTTTTAAAATGAAATTCTAGACCATGACTACTATCAGTTCTATAAGAGAACATTTCTATTGTCCATATATAGCATATGGATTAAGAGCAGATGCCTGCTGCCATGAAATTTATGTCTGACTCAAGTAGAGCTTCTGCATGAGAAAAAAAAAAACTTTTCAAGTCTTCAGGAGCACCTAAACTTAGTTTGGATATAATAAAGGGAATGGGTTAAAAAAAAAAATGTCTTGATAATACTCTGACATTCTATCGCCAACTTAAAAACCCTATGTCAAGGGATAATTTCAAATAAATTTCTAAAAAAAAGGGGGGGGTTCCAGAATAATAAACACATCAGTCACTACAACCCTAGAGATAAAAATTCACAGACAATGTCATCTTTGTTCAACTAGATTGTGTCCTAGAAGAAATAAGGAATAAACATTTCATAGCAATTGCTGATACCAGCACTGTGCTAAACATCTTATATATACTATCTCTAGCCTGGAAATAATGTTGCAAAGTAGCTATTATCATCCTCAGATAAGGAAACTGAGGTTCAAAATTTCAAAGCCATGTCAAAGCAGGCAGATTTAAAACAATTCTCCAAGTCACCTCTCTACCAAGACTCTACCAATTCTCTCTGTGATAGAACCACTTACCTACCGTCTGTGAGATCAGAAAGTGCCCCTTCCAGGGTACAACCTCGTATTTCTTCTGAGCTCCTTGTTCATTAATTTTAAAAAGTAGTTATTTATCATCTACTATGAGTCTGAAATATTCTGAGTACAGGGAAAGTAGAAAATGAGAAAACAAAGATTCTTATGCTCATAAAGCTTACATTATAGTGTAGAAGAAAGTTAATAATCAAGTAAACCAATAATTATTTTGGTAAAGATAAATGTTTTGAAGAAGATGAAAGGAGAAATGAGAACTAACTGAGATAAAGGACTTAGACAAGACATTTCTAATGGTGGCAACTTTTAAGCTGGGTCCAAAAATGATGAAGTGAAGATTTAAGGACACAGTGTTACTGGCAGTGAGAACAACAGGTAGGTGCAAAGGCCCTGAGACAATGCATCCTCTACTTGAGAAGCCCACATTCTTCACATTTTCTTCCTCTTCTAAAAACCTTAGTCTTATAAGTAACTAATAAGGGGTGCCTGGGTGGCTCAGTCAGTTGAGTGTCTGACTCTTGATTTCAGCTCAGGTCTCAATCTCAGAGCTGTGAGTTCAAGACCTGCCTGGGCTCCACACTGGGCATGGAGCCTACATTTAAAAAAAATAAATTAAAAAAAAAAAAAAGGAGGAACTAAAAAGACCTGAAAATGTTGCCCCTTTCAGAGGTCCTTATGGTTTACTAGGGTAAAATGATTAAACTTAAAGGGAAAAAACCCAAAAGTAAAATTTCTCCCAGGGAAACACTCAAGAGCCAGTTAGCATCTCTGCACCTACAAAAAAAAAACTCTGACCTCGGTTATTGCCTGCTCAGCTCTACCTGTGCCCCATCAAGATTCTCACGGAAAGATACACTTTGGTGCCAATTTTTCGTGTCCGAAATAGGAAATTAGAACTTGATTTGCTCAGTATCTTTTCCCAGCACAGGAAGCTCCCAATGCACCAATTTGCCACATTTCAGTGCTTTGTGAGTTGGACTTTTGGAACAGAGACTACATTTCCCTGTAGCAACAATGATATTAATTGCAAATTAGACCCTTAAGGAAGTCTACAAAAGCCCGCCCAAGTTAAAATGCTGCTGACAGTCTACAAATTTGCAATGTGTAACAGAATTCTGTCACATAACTAGGGAATAAATGGGGGGAAAAATACTGAGTGAGAGGTAGTTTATCTTGAATAGCATTGCATAAAGAAAGCCAGGTTTAAGAAAAACTAAGGAGAAGGAGTTTAAGGATATATTTTTAGCAACTTTTAAAATTCTGGTGGATGATGGAATAGGTTGCTTAGTTGTGTCTAATTTTGCTCCATAAACTGGCTTTCCTTATTCCCAGTATAGTTGCAATACTGTTCTGTTTTCTGGCTTGGGTTCTTGTTTTGTTTTTTTTCTGATGCATAACCACCCATGATTACAGATGGCCGACTTGTGCTGGTGTTAAGGATTCATGCTTGTTACAGAGAAAATGGGGGTAAGAGAAGAGAGAGGGAAATCGGAAGTTCTCAGAGGTCAGCATGCATCAGAATTCTTCAGAGGACTTATTGAAACACCGAGTTCTGAGCTCCGTGCCAGAACTTCTGATCAACCAGTTTCTGGTGAGGCAGAGAATTTGCACTTCTAACTAGTTCCCAGGTAATCGTGGTGGTACTAATCCAGGGACAATGCTTTGAAAACCTCTATCCAAAACACAAAATGTTCAAGCCAGAAAGAAGACTGAAACTTGCCGCAGGCACTGCTGTTGACCCTGGCAGGTTGAACCTTATCATGATGTCTAGGGATAGGTCACTGACTGGCCACTCATGATACGTGTGAATGGTTGAGGAGGACCAATATGTCGGGCAGCAGCCTTTTCCAGTGTTTAAGGTGTCTGAAATCAGGTAAAAGAATTAATAGTTCCTCCAGATTTTTAACAGTCTCCTTCTTCCTGTGTAAAGAACAATTTCTGGGACTATCTGAGGTCAATCTGGAAGCTGATTTAACCCTTTTAAACCCAAAACACACTACTCAAAGAGTGTCATTTTATAGCTTCCTAGCAAACATGTATTAAGCACCTACTAGTTTCAAGACATTGTAGTAAATAGGAAATGGGGGAAGGAGACGATTTCATCTAAAGGCAGAGCAATCCTGTGCAGGAAAAACAAAAGCCACATCCTCAGAGTGACACAGGAAGAATGTAATAAATTTAAATGTGGGAAGGATGCTTCTACCTGGAGAAACAAGGCAAGCACTGGGGCATAAACCTGATCATGACATAAAGTTCTGAATTCGGGTAATTGGAGGCAGAGGAGGGAAATGACAGAAGGAAAATATGTGTCCAGGAAGAGAGAACAATGTGGAAAAATTCCACAGGTAAGGGTGAAAAGAGTAAGAAGTTCTGGTCGGCTGCGGTGTAGGTCACGGGAGAACAGACAGGGAGGATGGGGGAGGTAAAGAAGCATTATTATCGTGAAGCCCTTAGACATCAGGAAACCAGTTTGAAAGTGGCTAGGTATCAGGGGAGCACTGAAACTTTTTAAGCATAAGAGTGACAATCTGGAACTACATTTTAGGATAACTCCTTGGGCTGCAGAAAATGTGGAGTAGTGAGAAATCTATTATAGTAGCCAGGACTTCCCCGTGTGGGAAAATGAGGGGAGGGGACAGAGCAGTGATGGATAATGTAGGGAGAATCATCATTACCCAGAAACAGATTTGAAGTTAAGGATGAGAGAGAGAGAGAGAAGGGGAAGTAGAAGAAGAAGGGGAAGGGGAAGAGAAAGAAGAAAGAGGAGGAGGAAGAGGCGAGGAGGAGAAGAAGGAGAAGAAGAAGAGGAGGAGAAGGAGGAGGAGGAAGAGGAGAAAGGGAAGGGGGAGGAGGAATGAAGGAAGAGGGAAGGAGAAAGAGGGAGGAAAGAAAGGAAGACAAAAAGGACCCTGATGTTTTGAACCTCAGTAACCAGCTAGATGGTAGCATCTCTAACAGGAAAGTGGAACAATCTAAAAAACATTCTAATCCTAAGAGAATTGCTGAACTCCAGGTAGCACAAATTCTCACCCCATAAGGGAGGTGAAAACTTCTTTATAAAAGCCTAAACTTTCCTGGTTCCATTCTCCAGCCCCACTAGCCTTGGACTACAACCCTGAAGTCAGTGGCTATCCATTTATATTCTACCTCAATCTGCATGTGAGAGTATAAATATATAACAAGCAAAAATGTCAAGGAATACTTAACCTTCCCATGTACGATGCACTCTGAGACTTTCTCCTCTGTTCCATTTCACCTTTTAAATACGCTCATAGCCACCACCAAACTGATTTCCCGGCTCACGAATGGGTTGTATCCCACAGTCTGGAAAACACTGTCCTGAACTATAAGACTCAGCCATTAAGTAGGTATGGAAAGGGGAAGAGCGACCATTGTCAGATGCAAGGGGGAAACATCGGCAGAAGCAGTGCATTCTTCTTACTCTCCAGGATGGTTCCAATTACCTCTCCAAAATGTAAGACACCTATAAATGCCAAACAATAATGCACAACTCCTCCAGAAGGAGAATACATTGTGTCTCTTTTAACAAGATGCCCAAGATGTTCGACATAGCTTCTCAGTGAACCTCATGAAAAGTCAGTATTGTGCATGAAGACCCATAGTCATAACCTAGTAAACTGAGATGAAAGAAGTTGAGCATTCCCATTTCAAAAGCAACCTTTACTTTATGAAAGGATCTTTCACGAATTTTAAATAAAAATAATCTTCCTAATACATTTAAGTCAGTAACCAAATTAACTAGCCCCTTGGCAGAACCACTGAAAAGGAAACTAGACTTAAATGTCATTGTCAGGGCACCTGGGTGGCTCAGTCCTGACTGGTTCAGGTTGGGCTCTCTGTTCATGAGCTCAAGTCCTGTGTCATGGGGCTCTGTGCCAGGAGTCTGCTTGAAATTCTCTCCATCTTCTTCTTCCTCTGCCCTCTCCCCCCAAATAAATAAATAAATCTTTTTGAAAAATATCATTGTTAATTTCCTCTCAGAGATGAGATAGAACATTCTCACAGGAAAGATGTTCCGAGGCAAGATGTCTCCATTCATAAAACTCTTGTTTACGCCCAACGTTTCACAATTAATTAATTTTTTAAAGATTCTATTTATCTGAGAGAGAAAGAGAGTGTTCACACAGAGGGAGAAGCAAATTCCCTGCTGAACAGGGAGCCTGATGCAGAACTCGATCCCACGACCCTGGGATCACGACCTGAGCTGAAGACAGATGCTTAACCGACTGAGCCAGCCAGGTGCCCCTTCACCCAACTTTTTTAAAGTACCAGGACAAGGTGGGGCTATTGCAGCCAACAGTGAGATAGCACACGTTGTTCCTCAGTCAGTCCTGACCAGAAGAGCAAGAATTACCCACAGAGAAGCTGGGAATTCAGTTTGTTTGCTCACCAGCCTTTATTAGCCATAATACATCACTTTAATGAAATCGATCCCACATGTGTACTTCTCTGAAGGAAGACTGAGAAACAGACAAGCGGACTGGCTTGCCATACCCAGCTTATATATGGCTTTATAAGAAGCAGAATAAAAAACTGACCCAAAGTGGTCATTAGTATGCATGGTACTGTGCTAAGGACTTTCACACCTGCGATCCCCTAAGAACCTGATGAGAGGTTCAGTCCAAGAAGTGAAATAACTCAGCCAAAGCCAAGTAGCTGGGAAGTGCAGAGCTGAGATGTGAAGGTAAGATCCTTACTTTCTCAAACTCCAGTTGCAAAAGACACAGGTCAGTTGGTCCCCCGTGGTAACCGGCTCCAGAGTGGGTGTTTGCATACAGAGTCTACACAGCAGGACAGGCCATCAAGACCTCCGGTAATAAATCTTCCCAGATGCTTGGCTGTTGAGACTGTTTTCTGTACTTCCTGCACCCCCTAATCTGTCTACCTCCCTCCACCTCTTGGTTTTCGTTTCTTTCCATCAGTAGCCATGGTAACATCCAAAGATAAAACAGGGGCAGGAGAGTCTCGCAAGTATCTGAAAACATGGCCCCTCGCCAGCATTTTTCATCAGAATAATGCCGAGGACCACACAAACACGGCGGCACCCTCCTCCCCGAGCCCTTCATCTCCCACCCACTTAAGTGGCGGCCAAGGCCATTTGTAAGTCTTACGAGATGACTGACTGGTACATTTGTATTCATAAACTTGCAGATCAGTCTTTCAATGTTTCACAAAAAAAAAAAAAAATGCTGGAGCTGGAAACTGGTGGGTTCGTCTCACTGCGTCCCATTAACTCTTTCCTAAGAACGAGGCATTCTGTTCACTGTTTATCTTAACTGGAGGTGACTTCCCATATATGCTGAATATTCAGGAATATATTACCGCACACAGGCTCTTCTGAATTTCTCGGCGAGGTTGTGAATACTGAAAGATAGGAGAATGGAGTCTGAAAGCAGGCCTGGTTCGATGTGTTTTACTTACAAACAGCCGTGATTAGATTTGTGAATATCGGGTTCACCCAGCCAGAATGCCTAATGACTGATGGCATGGTTACAAATCAGAGGAGATTACCAAACGACGACTGCCGGTGTAGCACGAACACCGTCTGGATGGGAGCACTGTATGTATGTCTGAGGATATGTGTGGACACAACAGTCCCTTTTTAGCTTTATTATCCTTCTAATTGCCTAACTGAGCACTCGCGGTTGCTTTTTAGAGTTACTAATTCTTTTAATCTATTGGCTTTCTTTCCAAAAATACTAATAATGACTTTCTCATGGACAGCAAGACTTAAACACATAGCCTACATCTTTAGAAGGCAAGACACACTGACCTCATGATTCCCTGACCTCCTCCATTCTAGAAACAGCTACTTGTGGGTGCTATTAAGTGACAGGCGCTGATGCTGGACATACAAGTCCACGTTCGTTCCTCCCACGATCTTACATGGTATTGTTTGGTGCTGGTCTCAGCCTGCCAACGAGCAGTGCTGTGGTTCGACAAACCCCAGTGCTACTGATGTAGGAAATGTGCAGGTCTGGAGCCCAACAGCCAAGAAAGAACCCTTGAGATGTCTTTGGCGCAAACGGTGGTTTTACTAAAGCACAGGGATAAGACCCATGGGGAGAAAGCGCTGTGCTAGGGTCACAGAGAATGGCTGATCATATACTTCCGAGTTGGAAAGGGGATTAGGGAGAGCATAAGTCTCTAAGCAGGGTTTCCAGCACCCTGAGGAAGCCAGTTATTGTTAGGAAAAGGTCATTTATTACTGTCCAGTAAAGCCCTAGTCATGAGACCCTTCAGAGGTGTATCAGTGTGTCGTATGCTTGGAGAATGATGGCTAACATATATCTGGGGGGGGGGGGGGTGTTTAGAGATAAAGGAAGTTTCCAAGGGAATTTTTATATGTTAAAGTTGACTCACAGGATCCCGGGGGGATTGGGCTAAGACTGCCTTTTGCCCTTAGCAAAGTGTCAGCGTAGAGGCAGCTGAGATCCCTGAGGAAGGTCACTCTACCTGATTCGAGGACTTGTCAGTGGGTTGTAGGAAAAAAGGAAATTTAATTCTTTTTCTTTTGCCTTTGTTTCCCACATCACTTCTTCTTCTGATTGCACAATGCCCTTCAGCAATGACCATCAGGAAACTTCAAAAAAAATAAGGTTTATTTCTTAAAACACTGGAAATTACACAGCACACCTCGGGCCACACAGTGAGGTCACAGGTAGACAAACTGCTCACTGTTCCGGGATTCTACTTTTATTGCGGTCCACAGTGGGGGCTCGAGGGTGGTGGGCTCCCTCTTCACTGGTATATTAAAAATACAAGGGCAGGAATTTAAAGTGAGGGAGGAGCAAATACAAGTGGCCCAAATGGTCTGTTATCAGAATCAAGAAACGTTCTCAAACAAAGGAGCCTTAGCTGAGGGAGACAGTCTTGCCCCTTCCTCGCCGTGTGGCTGGCACTGTGTGTATACACAGCCTTCTTTGAAGTCGGCGCCTCTTTGAAATGGATGCCTCAGCTGTCAAAGCTTCAATCAGGCACTTGCATTAGAAAACCAAAAATAAAACTGTCCAAAATAAAACTGACATTGATGGGTGAATTTTTATGACAGGGGAAATGGAGGCTCAGAGAGATTAAACAATCTGCTTGAGGTCACACAGCAAAGCAGTAGCAAAGTTGAGACGGGGGCTCAGGCCTGCACTGCCCCATAGTCTCACCTTCCACCCTCGTGTCAATTACGCACAGCTCGGTCACCCACCATCAGCTGCACAAGCATCTGAAGATATCCCGCCGGCTGCCGCATTTCTGGCTTGCTGACCCTCATCTCCTCCTTTTGCGTAGTCCACCAGTACCGTGAGCGGAAAATCACTTCCGCCTTTTGTTCAGCTGCTCCCTTGAGTCCTACAAATCTGCTTCCAGTTCTTCAACTGTACCCATCTTGGCACTCATCGACTCTTGGCACACCCTAACCCTGGAGGCCACCAGCCACAACCTTTTCCCAGTGATGGAGCAACCAGTGATGGGGCAAGCCAAGAAGACAGGTGGACCGTCTGCACACAAAGCCATGTTACCCAACCTCAATTTCATTATCATTATGCCTGGGTAAGCCCTTCATACCTCCCGGTTTGATTCCCACATTCCCCGGACTCTTACTGCAAAGGTCTGTCCTCAGAGTCATGGCCACAGTCCCTTCTACCCTTTCCTCAATGAGAAGCTCACAATCCATTTCACCAAAGTCATGGAAGCCCTTCGACGAGACACACACAGCTTTCCCCTCGTCTTCTCAATCATGCGATTGCCTTGCTTCTATCTTAGGGGGAGAAAAATACTTCATCTCAGAATCTATACCATCATGCGTTACCCTTCCACAAATTAAATTACACAAAAAGGAAAGAATCAGTCAAATCCAGAATGTGAGGCATTCTACAATATAAATGGCTCAGTTTTTTCAACTAATAAATGGCATGCGATGAAAGGACTGTCCGGGAAAGGTAGTTGCAGATCGAGAGAGACGTAAAAGAAGTAATGACCAAGTGGAGACCCCACATGGATGCCAACTGGAACAAGCTCTGTGTAAAAAGGCTTTTGGAGACAAATGGGGACAATTTCAATATAGGCAAGGTATTAGGTAACAATGAGGAGTTGATGGCAATTTTTTAAGTTTAATAATAGCATTACGGTTATGAAAACAAAGGTACTTATGAGCATAGAGACGCCTATTAAATTATTATGAGTGAAATGATACATGGTATCTGGAATGTATTTCAGAATACTTTGGCAAATTTTTCTTTCCCCTGTGGCAAGCGGATGAAACATATTTTGGAAAGATTGGTAGCGATCCAAAGCTGGATGACAGGTAATTATAGGCTGTCTCCATTCTTGTGCGTGTTTGAAAATATACATGCTAAAAAAATTTTTAAATAATAAAGCAACTGAAAATCTTTCAAAAATCATTATTTAAAAATTATTCTCTCTCTCTAACTTGGTAAATCTACCTCCGTTTGATCATTCCTCCTTCTGTCTTCAAAACAAGCCTCCTCTGTCCTGATCTTCTCTGAATAGCACTGTTTGCAGACACTGTAATTATTTCCCTAGCTCTCCTGAAACCCTGACATTTTAAGAAAGGAGTCCAGATCACTTCTGTCCTGCCCAAATGACATTCACTCCCTATCCCTCCCTCCCCAGCCCCTCTCACCCCTGGCAATCTGACTGTTCTCACAGCCACTTTTCCAGCTCCAAAAATCTAGGTGCTGAGCCACTACCTAACACACAACAAACAGGTCTATCTCTCGAGCTCGCTCTGTCTGCAACCACCTCTCTCCTCTCTTCTAGACCACTCTAAAGACATGATTTACAACTATTAGCTCATCCTATTGGGTGGGTACTGGTATTATCCCCATTTTATGAAAGGGGGAAATTGAGGTTGAGGACAGTTAACTAACCCATCCATGCTCACACAGCTAGTAACTGGTGGGGCTGGCATCCTGGACAGGCTGACCTTTGGTCCATGACCTTAACCGCCTCACCAATCATCTCTTATTGGAGGCTACCACAAGGCTCCTTCTGCCCCACCAGCTTTGTGCATGCTATACAACGATATGAGATAAGAAAAACATCTGAGACTTGGAGGGTCTGTCACAGTGTCCCGCCTGTCCCCAAAGAGGGAACCATCTAATATTCAGCGTGGTAAATAACATCATGATGAAGTTCACTTGATTTTTAATAAATTAGTCAGCAAAAATGATACAAACATGACAAGCTAAAAGCTAAAAAGACAAAATAGCTAGTGAAAGGACAAGTACTTTGTTCTCTGATATCTCCTAAAGCCCGTGGCGATGATCCCACTCCAAGCTAATGGGAAGGTGAAGGTAGTTTAGGTAATGACAACGTGGCCGCTAGACATTCTATTTTTGTAAATCTTGTCATTTCAAATGGAGATAGATGGATCATCACTTTCCTCGGATGCAGCTGTTTTTCTTTTATTTTCAGCAGCTCCCCAGGAGAACGAAGGCCGGGTTCCCTTCTGCTGGTTCCCCTGCCCAGGAAACCAGCCTCACGGCTGCCTTCCACCACTTGCTGCTGTCTTCCACACAAGCTATCTGCACTTCCTGAGGGGCTGTGCAGTTTCAGCCCCAAGACCATGAGTACCTTCGTTTCCAGTGCATACGTATGAGCCACGCTAACTACAACCTCCTGCAGCCGTCCCTCTTCTCCACCCTTTGGACTCTCAGAGCTCTTTCCAGTGCCCGTATTTACATGCCTCTCACTCCGTTGTGACTATTTGTACCCATATTTTGAGGATCTCTGCTGAGCTGGGAGAGACGCAGCTGAGCTGTCAGGTGTAGGACACCCCATGAAAATGAAGCAAAAATGAAGGCATTGAGCCCTTCATCACATACTGCGATGTTACTATAAGTCAGAGTCTAAAACCAGAGGAAGCACCTGCTCCTCGTGGTCCATTTTCCCCCAGGGAATGGTAGACGGGTTGACCCACGCAGACGAGAAGGTCCTTCTCTTGCCTGAGTTTTGTTTCATGGACTCTGAAGTGGGATGCAGAGGGCACCCAAGGTGGGCTAGAAGTGAACTGAGTCATAGTGAGAGAAAAGGGTCTTCAAAATTCTCCCCCTCATTTCCTAGAAGGAGAGCTCACCGGGGCTGGGCACCTGCAGAGGACGCTGTCCGGACCCCAGCGAAGAGACGGGGGATGAAGGTACTGCACTGAGGTATGAAAAGATGTGAAAGATCAAAACGGCGAGTCCCTTCAGGCTTCAGGGCACCAGTTGAACCCCAAGCCTGCCACAGCTAGGATGACTTCTCCCTGAGGCCAGTCAGGAAAAGCCTTTGTAACTGACTTTAGTCCAGCCTGAAAGATCACAGCTGTGCTTTAACCTGCAGCTGGACTCCTCACACATCAGTCTGTCTGTCCCACTGAGTTTTACCTGCTTGAGGGCGTCAGTCATGACTCATCTTTGTTTCTCCACACAAAGTGGAGGCTCAACCACACCCAAGACCTTGTCGGATGGGTGAATATCTCTTTCACCTGGTATTTTTCCACTTGGGAAAATTCCACATTCCACCAAAATTCCACATCTTTTCCACTTGGATCCAACTGAAAACCACTGGAATAGAACACTCTCGCTCTGGTTGTCTTAGACATCGAATCTTAAAAGGTGCAAATTTAATAAATTTTTACAGTGTTATACCAAGATCCACCTGATTCAAATCTGTCCCAAAAAACAACTATAGTATTTTGTGCCACCTTGAAAAAAAAAAAAAACTAATTCTCTGGTTTAGTAAGTCCAGAAATTAACACAAAGAACTGCGGCGTGTACTATCAAGTTCATCTTGTGCTGATTCTGGTGTAGGACAAAGGTTTCAAAAGTACATGAATCTGATTAAGATTCAGAATTTAAGGCTTACAGTGATTATTGTTTGTTTTGTTTTGTTTTTTAACCTTCCCTTCATTCATTATTAATGTGAGGCATCTCGGGAATATCTGATTTTGTCTAGCATAGTTGTTTTCAGTCTGATTATCTTTGATATTGCAGAATCTAAATGCTCTTTGAGTACCGTGCCTTCAGGATTATTTCCCCAGGCAACCTGCAGGTCCGCACACCTAGGGGCCGTGCCTTCGTCCTCTCTCTTCCCCCAGTGTACACTATGGATCCTGGGATATACAAGGATTCAACATACATTTGTCAAGTTGAATTGACCTACACTTTACCTTAAATGTTTGATATTTAAACAATGGTCTCTCTTACTTTGTGGTTTATTTGGAGAAAGAGGTTCTTATTTTATGAAACATGACTGTGTGGAGATAGAAAAATATTCGCTTCATCCCGTCTAGGTTCTTTGGCTCGTCTAACAATCAAATTGACTCAAAAGAGATAAACAGGAGAAAAACAAATGTAATTACATGTATATGGGGTCTCCACAAGGACAGGAGATGCAAAGCCTTTTGGCTTTTGAGGCTTATGTGCCCTCCTGAGTTAAGTGAGAAGGGGTAGTGGTCTAGAGTCAAAGGGAAGGAAGATAATTCACAGGAAAAGCAAATGTATGGTAAACAAATGCATGCCACACCATGAAAATGAGCCTTTCTAATACAAAAATTATCTTTGGGAATAGATCTCTTCCTTATACAAGCCCTTATCTAAATTCTCTTAGGCAGGTAAGGTGGGGGTAAGAAAATTCTTCTGGAGTCTGTTGGGTCTTGATTGTCTTCAACCCAAAATAACCCACATGCCAAAGTGGCCCATTTTGGGGTAATGTATTCTGTGGCTCCTTAGTCTCTGGGTTAAGGCTTCCTGATTTCTCTATTGTATTTCTTCTCATATTATTATTACGTTATAACATATTATATGTTACGTATAACATATTATTGCGTTAATGGGGTCCCAGCAAACCACAATAACATTTCAGATTTTATCACCCAGCATTACCAGTCTTGTTTTTGATGAAATTAGATATTAACTTTTGATCACACATATTTACGGACTAGGAAGCTTCAGTTGAAGATACTATCATTAGGTTTTATGCATCATTTCTAAGCTGGTGTCCTGAGTCTCCTAAAGAGATTGTTCCTACTTCTTCCTTTGCTTATTAACTGTAAATCATAGATTTTCTTCACCCACATCTGTTCTCTTTCTCATTTGTATTCTGCCAGGTATTAATTATCTTTTGTAGAGATTGGGAAAGAGGGTGTTTGAGAAATGCTTGAAAAATACGATTTATGTACAAACACATGGCACAAGTAATAAAAAGTACTGAATGAAAGTCCTCAACCAAACCATAAGCACAGAAACACAATTAATGCCAAGTGAACTATGAAAAAGAGCCAACACACAGCTTTTAAACTTTAATTATTGCCTGTGTGACACAGAAGGGGAAAAAAAAACCTGTTTCTAGCACTTTGTGTACCTGCTGACGACTCTAAATGGAATCAGACATACAGGTATTTCTCTGGTAGTTAAAGAGGTCAGTACCCAAGTACTGTGTAAAGACATTAATTAAATCCCAATTTCAATCTGCACTAAGACACTGCTCTCTTGAAGCTGTAAATAAATGAGAACTCTTCCAAACAGATTCGGTGCACTGCACGTCAAGGAGAAACAGGAGTGAGGGCATGTCAACAGATGCATTATGAATTAGCTCTTCCAGGGAGAAGAAAAAGGAAAAGGTAGAGGAACAGAAGTGAGGTCTTATTAGATGTGGCTGAGTCGCAGATCACAGTACTAATGGGGCTGGACCGCTCACGTATAAATATGTATGAAGCCCCTACTGTAGCATAGAAACATATAGTGCCCAAAGGCCCTCAGAATAAGTTGATGAAAAAACACACAAATTCAGAAAAAGGCATTGTCACAAGTGTCCACATACAAGATCAACACACAAAAATCAATCACGTTTTTAAACATTTACAATGGCTGTGAAGAAACTGAAATTTTAAAACACAGTATTATTTAAAAATTTCTTCAAAGAAGATGAAATGCTTAGGTATAAACCGAACAAAATAAGTACAGGATCTGTGTGGGAGAGAAGCTACAAAACACTGATGAAAGAAATCAAAGAAAGCCCACCTGGAGAGAAACACTGTTCATGGGCTGGTGAACTCAACACAGCAACAATGTCAGTTCTCTCTAAATTGATCTATAGATGTAATTTAATTTCCATCTAAATCTCACCAAGGTATTTTGTGGGCACACATAAGTTGACTCTAAAATTGATATGGAAAGGGGCACCTGGGTGGCTCAGTCAGTTAAGTATCTGCCTTCAGCTCAGGTCATGATCCCAGAGCTCTGGGATGGAGCCTCACATTGGGCTCCCTGCTCAATTGGGTCTGCTTCTCCCTTTCCCTCTCCCCCTGCTTGTGTTCCCTCTCTCTCTCTTTCTCTTTCTTGCTCTTTCTTGGTCTCTCTCTCAAATAAATAAATAAAATCTTTAAATAAAATAAAATTTATATGGAAAGACCTAGAAGAGCTGAGAAAATCTTGAAAAAGAAGACTATAGTAGGAAGAATCACTTAATTTGATGTTAAAACTGACTATACAGCTGCAGTAATCAAGAGAGCATGATATTGGCAAAGGGATAAATACACAGGTCACTGGGAGAGAGAATCCAGAAATATAAATACACAGGTCACTGGGAGAGAGAATCCAGAAATATAAATACACAGGTCACTGGGAGAGAGAATCCAGAAATATAAATACACAGGTCAATGGGAGAGAGAATCCAGAAATATAAATACACAGGTCGCTGGGAGAGAGAATCCAGAAATATAAATACACAGGTCGCTGGGAGAGAGAATCCAGAAATATAAATACACAGGTCGCTGGGAGAGAGAATCCAGAAATATAAATACACAGGTCGCTGGGAGAGAGAATCCAGAAATATAAATACACAGGTCGCTGGGAGAGAGAATCCAGAAATATAAATACACAGGTCGCTGGGAGAGAGAATCCAGAAATATAAATACACAGGTCAATGGGAGAGAGAATCCAGAAATATAAATACACAGGTCAATGGAAGAGAGAATCCAGAAAAAAACCCGCAGCTTTATGCTTAGCTGATTTTTGGCAAAGGTGCAAATGCAGTTCAATAGAAAAAAGATAGCCTTTTTAGCAAACGGTGCTAGAGTAACTGGATATTCATGAGTCAAAAATGAATCTCAACCCAAACCTCAGGCCTCATGCTAACATATTTTTTTTAAGAGTTTATTTATTTGAGAGAGAGAGAGAGTGAGAGAGAGAGAGAGAGAGAGGAGAAGAAGAGAGCAGAAGCAGGGGGAGAGAGAGAAGCAGACTCCTTGCTGAGCAGGGAGCCAGACCCAGGGCTCAATCCCAGGACCCTGAAATCAAGACCTGAGCTGAGAGCAGACATTTATATATAGATAGATATATAGATATATATATAGATATATAGACCTTATTTCAATATTGACTCAAAATCACCTTGGGCTTAAATGTGAAACAGAAAATATAGAATTTTTAGGAAAAAAAAAAAAGAAAATCTTCAGGACCTAGGGTTAAGCAGAGAGTTCTTAAACTTGATACCATCAACAAAATTCATAAAAGAACACAATGAATTAACCGGACTTTGTTACAATGTTAAAATACGTGTTTTGTGAAAGACCCTGTTAGATAAAAAGATGAGCAACCAGCAGACATGAAAGTATGTGCAAACCACATGTCTGGCAAAGGACTAGTACTTAGAATATATAAAGAACTTTCAAAACTCAACAACAAAAAAAGCAAACAATCCAATTAGAAAAGGGACAAGAGATATAAAGGAACATATTATTATAGAGAATAGTCAGATGGTAAACTAGCACATGAAAAATAGTTCAACCTCACTAGCCATTAAAGAAATGCAAATTAAGACCACATGGGATATTATTACATACCACCAACACAGCTAAAATAAAAAATTGTGGGGGCACCTGGGATGTTCAGTCAATTAAGTATCTGCCTTCAGCTCAAATTATGATCTCAGGGTCCTGGGATCGAGCCCCACATCGGGCTCTCTGCTCAGCGGGGAGCCTGCTTCCCCCACTCTCTCTCTCTGCCTGCCTCTCTGTCTACTTGTGATCTCTCTCTCTCTCTCTATCTCTATCTCTAATAAATAAATAAAATATTTTTTTAAATTGTGATAACACCAAATGCCAGCATGGATACAGAGAAAATCAACCTTCCATACATTGCCAATGCGAATGCAAAATTACACTTCTGGAATACAAATGGCAATTTCTTATAATAACTAAATATGCAAGTACCATATGACCCAGCAACTACATTCTTGGGCATCTACCCTAGAGAAATGAAGACTTATGTTTACACAAAAACCTATACATGAATGTTGATAGCAGCTTAATTTATCATAGTCAAAGCTGGAGACAAGCCAAATACCCTTCAACAGTGAATGACTTAAAAAATCGTGGAAAAAGACAAAAGGTGAATATGTGGGTTGATGGGTTGTGAACTGTTTGTGGGAACTTTGACAATGTATATCAAATCACCACACTGTATGTTTTAAATACATTATAATTTTATTTGTCAATTATATTTCAATAACGCTAAAAAAATCCTGTGGTATATCCTTACCTTGGTATAGTAACCAGCAATAATTAAGAACAAAATACTGATACAAAAACTTTCATCATATTCCAACTTCAAAAGAAGTAAGAGAAAATGGATTCTTCCACTATGATACATGTTTATTGAGATTTTGAACATGATGGGATCTTACCAAGTCCAACTTCCGCTTCCAACAGATGGGAAACCTGAATTTTGACAGGGAAGGGACTTACCTGAGGCCACATAGCTAGAGAGAGGAACTGAGAGCAGGTCAGATACAACGAACCAACTGGTTGGCAAAATGGAAGTGATTATAACTTTGGGAGAAACCAAACATGTGTTAAGACTCCTTGATATCCAAATAGGGGAATTCTGACCCACATTAGAGGTAGACTTGAGATTTTAAAAAGTTAACAAAAAAAAAAAAATTTTCAGATAGGCTATCTAAAAACAAGTAGAGACCCATATTAGGGAAGAAATACTTACATAGATATCTGGAAAGATACTTTTTAAAGACTACATGCAACAGATAGAATGAAAAAGACTTCATCAACATTAAATGACAAATGAATTACACAGACCTATAATCCTATAATTTGAATAATGTCAGAAGAACTAAACCCCAGAACCCACTATAAAAACAAATTAAATTAAATGAGATAAAATAAATTAGCAATAACAATAGTAAAAAATAACTAAGAACAGTTAGCAAAATTAAACGGCTTTTTAAATTGTTCTCTGAGAAAAGAAGAATAAGAGTTTTATCCATTTCTGAAAGCGATGGTTTTATATTATTTGACCAAATTAATATATTTGCAAAATACATTTTATTAAATATATTATATTTATTAAATATGTTATAGAAGCAAAATCAGCTCAGATTTCATTCTGCATTCTCTGTTGAAGAAATGCATCTGAGTCATAAAAGTGAACAACAAACCTGTTGCAGGGAACAGGGTATAATATTCATCCATTTCTTCACCCATTCTCACCCCCCAAAAAAAATTTAGGCTCACACAATATGCTAGGTATTTCTCAAGGGGTACAAAGTGGCGTAAACATGGCACAGAAGGTAAAAAAGTGACAAGGATCTAAAAGTGAGCAAAACCAGGAGACGTATGTTTCCTCAAAAAGTTCACTGATTTACTGTAGGAGACATACTAATGCAATTGTCACCCAAATAAGTGTTAGATCACATTTCCAAAGTGCTACAAAGGAGAAGTGTGTGGTGGTATGATTTGGGAAGATCTGATTTAGAGGAAAAGAGGAGTGTGTCAGGACATGATTGGGACAGGCTTCCTTAGGGAAGGATGACTGGGCTGAGATCTGAAGATGAGTGTGAGCTAAAGTCCGATAAAAACAAGACAGAGAAGAGCCCGGCTGCAGGAGGTAGTTACCAGGGCAAGATCAGGGAAGCAAGGTGTGTACGCTCAGGTACAGAAAGAAGACCACAGTGGCCACGGATGAAGACGTAGGTGGAGTGCAGTGTAGCTGCAGAGGTAGGCAGGGCAAGCCTGGGCTGTGCTTTCTAAGCCACAGTCAAGATTTTAACTTTTATTCCAGAATAAAGGGAACTCAGTATAGAATGATATGATCAGACTCATACCTCAGAAGAGCAGCATGCACCTCAGGACTTGCCCCAGGTGCCCAATTAGGAAGCTATTTCCTCAGCCGAGGCGAGAAATCATGTACTTTGAACTGGTATAGGAGAAGGGGCGTTAATAAGAAGAGGGGAAATGTGAAAACTATTTTGAGAAGGTATGATCCATTGAATTTTTTTGATGGATTGGATATGGAGTAAGATGTTCATGACTGTTTTCTAGTCATGGTTTGCTGAATTGCCTAGATGGTGGTGCCCTTCACCAAGCTAAAATACCACAAAGACGACCATAGTTGGGTGTGGATATCAGGAGTTCAAGATAGTCTGAATCATGTTTGAGACATCCCAATGAAGATGTCAAATTGGCAGTTGGATACGTAATTCTGGCACCTAGAGGCAAGGTTTCAATCATGGAGGAGATTCTACGAAAGCCTTTTGCTGATTCCCAGATGTTAAAGTCTCATACATATAGAGATCAATATAGATGTACAGATAGATAAAAATATCTAGTATTTACTCAGGTATCAAGAAAAACTGTAGATAGAATCTTGGATCTATGGTTCCTCACCTTTTAGGAATCATGCATTGAAGGATTAAGTACCACAAGAATGGGAATGGGAACGGACAATTATTTTGAAGGCAGAAAGGCTGACTCCACAAACATAAATGGGTTGAGTTCAAATTAAAGCACCGAAGAACTCTAGAGTAGATGAGTAATAGTATGATTTGTGAGATCGCCAAAAAGGAAACCCTAATTACCAAGTACCGGAACAGATCAAAGATTAGTCAGATTCATGGGATCTCCTTAATCTAAAGAATTAGCATGAAAATGTGTTAGAACTAGGACCTGGATTTCAGCAAGTCACTTGACAAACAGGCTCCAAATACCCCCAAGGAGCAAGATAACCCATATGGTGATAATGTTAGAGGGACTGACAGCTGCCTCCAAAAAGTAGATTTATGGTCCGTCAAGAAGAAGGTAATGATGATTTGCAGTGCTTTGATGATAGTCCTGTCCTTTTGCTAACATTATTACTTTTAAAATTTTAATTAGTAGATAATAAAGTCAAAATAAAAAAGGAATACCTTGAATCCTAATGTTCTGTACAAGTCCATATCTTCTCAACTGGGGGTGATTTTGTGCCTCCTCCCAAAGACATTTTAGAAATGTCTAAAGGTATATTTTGTTTTCACAACTCAGGGGAAGGAGGGAGAGAGATGGGGGAAGGTGGTACTATGAATATCTAGGGGGTAAGGCCAGACATGCTGATAAACATCCCACAATGCCAAGGACAGCCCCATCCCTGCTTCCATCAACCAAGAAAGAATTTTCCAATCCAAAAATCACTAGTGTCGCTGTTGAGAAAACCTGATATAAGTGAAGAGGTTAGAACAAAGAGTCAAATATAGCAACATTTAATACAGATCATTATTGCCTTTTTTTTTAAAGATTTTATTTATTTATTTCACAGACAGAGATCACAAGTAGGCAGAGAGGCAGGCAGAGAGAGAGGGAGAAGCAGGCTCCCCGCTGAGCAGAGAGCCCGATGCGGGGCCCAATCCCAGGACCCTGGGACCACGACTCGAGCCGAAGGCAGAGGCGTTAACCCACTGAGCCACCCAGGTGCCCCACTTCCTCCCGGAATAAAGGGAATCAACTGAAAATCATGGGCAAGGAATTAAGTGTCACTTCCTTCCACTATGGTAGTGTCCGGAGGGGGTCTTCTTGTTCCTGCTACTCATTTTAAGAATAGAAACCCATTCCCACAGACTGACTTATGTCTCAGGGCTTGTTTCTCTCTTTGTATAAAGAGGAGGTTGAACAAGATGGTATTTGTTGTAGGCTGGAAAACAGCCCCCCCCCAAAGACATCCCCCTTCGAATACCCGGAGCCATATTTGAATAAAGGACTCTTTGCATGTGACTAAATTGAGGGTAGTGGTGCAGAGATTACCCCAGATTCTCTTGGTGGGTCCTAAGTGCCATCGCAAAGGTCTTAATAAGAAAGAGGCAGAGGGAAATGACACCACAGAGGAGAAGGAGGCACTGTGCCCATACAGGAGAGACTGGAAGGATGCTGTCGGGACTCACAGAATGCCCTCAGCTAACAGAAGCCAGAAGAGGCAAGGCATGGGTTCTCTCCTAGAGCCTCTGGAGGGGGCACAGTCATGCAAATGCCTTGATTTGGGTCCAGGCTTACTAATTTCAAACTTGGGGTTTCCAGAACCATGAAAGGATACACTGCTTAAAGCCATCAAGTCTAGGCGATTTACTACAGCGGCCATGAGAAACGAGCAGGGTTTGTTCAGGATGGGTGTCGAGAAGAGGAATCTCCCCTGTATGATCCAGGTGGTCTCTAAATGCAATGATATTCACCCTTATAAGAAAGATGCAGAGGGAGTTTGGGGGCAGACCCACAAAGGTGAAGGCAATATACAGATGACCTTGAGATGCAGTCACAAGCCAAGGAATGCCAATGGCATCGGAAGCTGAAAAAGGCCAGGAAGAGATTGTCCCCTAGAGCCCTGGAGGCCGTACAGCTGCAGACTTCTGGCCTCCAGAGCTGGGAGAGAATAAATTTCTGTTCTTTGGACCTACCAAGTTTGTGTTAATTTATTGCAGCAACTTTGAGAAACTAACATAATATTCTACGATTCTTTTTTTTTTTAATGGTTTTATTTATTTGAGGGAGAGAGAGCACCCACACATGTAGTCAGGGGGAGGGGCAGAGGAGGAGGGAGAAGGACAAGCAGACTCCCCGCTGAGCACTGATTCCCAGGACCCTGAGATCATGAACTGACCCAAAATCAAAAGTCGCCCCTCAACTAACTGAGCCACCCAGGTGCCCCAATATGCTACAGTTCTAAAAATAAAATGGAGAGCTATAATGTCGTAACAGTAAATAACTTTTGTAACTTAAATAACCAAGGTTTCCATGGGCCTGTGTACTCAGAGTTACGTTGCTGTCATAAATGTAATGTAGCCTAGACTTCCTGAACAGAAGATCCAGTATAAAGAGGCTGATGCCCTGTTAACCCCACAGTATGCTTGGATACAATTATTTTAAAGATTTTTTATTTTTAAGTAGTCTCTATACCCAACAGGGTCTTGAACTCAACCCTGAGATCAAGGGTTGTATGCTCCACTGACTGAGCCAGCCAGAAGTCCCATCTGTGCTATAATTTTAAAAAACAATTGACATACTGAAATTTGGTCAAAGAAAAAAGACTGAGAGGAAAGAGAAGCCAAGCATATGCCAAAGTTGAAAAAAAACTTAGTAGTATTAGCGCATATCTTGAAAAAAAAAGATACAAGGGATATGGCCCTTGTCCTCAAACTACACAGAAGTCTGCCTTGTGGGGGAGGGAAGAGCTGATGTTTTCTTTGGCTCTAAAGTTCAGGACGTGGATCGAAGGAGAGGCTACACGGATGTAGATTTGCACGCCATAAATTAAAACCCTCAAATTTTTATGGAAATGCCCAAGTGGCGCTGCATTGTCTGACACCTGAGGTGGTGAATGGATGGTTACGTACTGGGAAATGTGGTCTGGGGAATTCCTGCAGAAAGTCACATATTAGATGAGAAGCCCCAAGGACTCATTCAAATATGACTGTGTAACGGCCACTGCCATTAAGAAAGCGGAAAAAGTCAAGTCCTGTCCTACAACATTTGAAGATTTGTTCATTCACGGCTTAGCCTCTCTTTCTACAGACTGATGAATGGCGGCTTCTTTGATCCTCACTGAGAGTACTGTCACCCAACATTAAAGCACTCTTCACCTTCTCTGAACATGCCAAGTTCTTCTTGACTTCCCCAGCTGCAGAGTCTAGTTCAAATCCCAGCCCCGAACCTGGGTGTGATCAATTAGAGGCAGAACCAGAAAGCAGCAGCTTATATTCTGTTTTCCTGTTAAATCATGTCCCAGTACAAACTCACATTTGCTTTTCTAAAACGGTGAACCATTCAACCTTTGCCTCTACCCTGAGTATTTCTGAACTTCATTTTGTAAAGCTTCCTGAGCCTTTCCATATGAATAAGATACACTTGGAAGGAACTGAACTTAGTTCTGTTTGTTTCTAACCTCTAATTAAATGCTAATCCTATCCTCGAGAGGGCTGCTGTCCTCAGCCAACTTACACTACTTTCTCTTCCTTTCCTCATGTTCTCCAACCAACTAGATAAACAATACAGAACCCAGGGGAGAACTCTGAACCCTCCTCTTTGGCTTTGCCTATAAAAGAGAAACGCAATCTGGAAATCAAAGAACCAGTTATTTGAAAAAGAGAAAACCAAACCACTGGTTTGTCTACTGTTTTAACTGCTTCTGGACCAGCAAAGTGGCTGTGATCTCCTTCCAAGCTTAAAGTGTTTTATGAATGGCCACCTTGTGGGCGTGACCTAGTACGTCCATGGCTCGAGCCTACAATGTAATTACCTAGGAGAAATTAAATCTCTGTCCGTGGTTTCCAAGTATTCCACAGGAGCCTACAATTCTAACAGAGGTTCCCCTTTTTAGGAAGAAATTTAGGAAGAAATTCTTGAGAGGTACCATAATTATGCACTATCATTTACAATATGCCCACCGTGGTGTTGTGAGTTATGGTAAGAAATATATATTTGGTCCTCATTCACCTTCTTGGCACACAACTCTCAAATCTTTTGGAATATGCTAAGTGAGGAGAGCAATAAGGGTGTCTTCTGTTATGCTGATGATATAACATTTGGAAAGCCCTTAGGTAGCCTAAGGATGAGGGCTGGTTGCCAGGAGGCTTACTCATGCGATTAGAGAGTGGGAAATTTCAGTCTCAACATGGAACCTCAACCTCCAAGGAGGGGAGAGGAGTTGCAGGTTGAGTCAATCACCAATGTCCAGTGATTTTTTTTTAAAGATTTTATTTATTTATTTATTTGAGAGAGAGGGCACAAGCAGGACTGGGAGAAGTAGAAGGAGAGAGAGAGGCAGATTCCCCGCTGAGCAGGGAGCACAATGTGGGGCTTCAACCCATGACTCTGGGATCATGCCCTGAGCAAAAAGGTAGAAACTTAACTGACTGAGCCCCCCAGGCATCCACCAATGGCCAATGACTCAATCAGTCACGACTATATAAGGAAGCTTCCACAAAACCCCGAAAGGACGGGGTTTGGGGGGCTTCCAGGCTGGGGAACACGTGGAGATCTGGGGAAGAGTGGTGCACTCAGAGAGGTCATGGAAGCTCCTGCCCTCTCCCCATACCTTGCCCAATGCAAGTCTTCCATCTGGCTGTTCCTAGCTTATTTCCTTTTATAATAAACTAGTAATCTGATAAGTAAAATGTTTCTCCAAGTTCTATGAGCCACTCTGAATAAATTAATGGAATACAAGAAGATGGTTGTTGGAACCTCAAATCTATAAGCAGTAGGTCAAAAGCATGGGTAGTAACCTGGTTTTATGACTGGTGTCTGCAGTGCGGGGAGGGAGTCTGGTAAGACTGAACCCTTAACCTGCAGGAGCTGAAACTATCCCCAGGTAGACAGTGTCAAAATTGAGCTGAATTACAGGATACCCAGTTGGCATGGGAGAAATCCTTGGTGTGGGGGAAGGGACTACACACTGGAATTGGGTACAGAATCATACCCATCAAAAACACACTAAAGTGGAAACTAAAGGGCCCATTACCAAAAAAATTAGATTGACAGATTCTGAGACTTGCTTCCATTGAATGCTTCCTACCTAAGCATTTAGGCACATAATTTTGACTTCAGTTTTCCTGGAACAAAACTGATAACCCATTTTAACTAACATGCCAAATTTATTTCTAAAACACACAAACTAGCAAAGGTTTATTTGAATCCATTGATTGTAGTCTGCAAATGAATTATGAAGTCAAGATATTCAACTTAAATCTAACCTTGCATCTAAAAATTGGAAATGGTGGGGTGCCTGGGTGACTCAGTCATTAAGTGTCTGCCTTCGGCTCAGGTCATGATCCCAGGGTCCTTGGATCAAGCCCCACACTGGGCTCCCTGCTCAGCGGGAAGCCTGCTTCTCCCTCTCCCACTCCCCCTGTTTGTGTTCCCTCTCTCTCTGTCTGTCAAATAAATAAAATCTTAAAAAATTAAAAATTTAAAAAATTAAAGAAATAAATAAAAATTGGAAATGGAATGTTATACCCTAAGTTTGTTTTGTTTTCTTTTACATAAAACAATTCACTCATCAACCAACACAAATGCACGGAAATCCCAAAAGGCACATGATCATTACTAATAAAAATGACTGGAATGCATTTTATTCATATAAAAATATGACGTAAATGCCAAATAATTATAAGTCATTATTTCAATCTGATTTGAGAGGCAAAGCATCTCCATTTGGCAAGACTTGTCCTCTGCGCCTAATCACTGAGCAACCTTGAAATTCACTATCAACAATGACTGGCATCTTATTCACAAAAGCTTTCACATTTTCAAGTTATATCATTTTATGCCAGTTTGGAAGAGTTCTTATTTCGCCCACCTCATGGAAGAGTCACAAAAGTTGAGACAGTGAAGGGTAGAAGTATTTTCTAGGAAGGAGAAAACCAACTTGGTTTCCATGAGCAGCATAAAGAGCATGCCTCCAAAGCAGGACCAGCTGGTATATTAAAGTGAGTTCAGTGAGCCAATCCTCCACAAATACAAACTATCCATTAGCACAGAATATATTAAACTCCATTCTCCCTTAAAGCTAAAGGACTACATCTTTCCCTCATAGAGCAATCTTATATTCTCTCAAGTATTACATTGATGTTCAAACTGTGTTCTGAAGGTCCCCAGGAGTGCGGCTCTGAGTCAGAATCCTACATGGGATCCTCCTGATGCAAACACAGGCCATGCCTGGGAGACCTCACCGTGAGAAAGCCGCCCTCTCAGAGTGAGACTTGGTGCAAAGCCGGTCCACCGCCGTCGCCGGAAGGGGTGGCTTTCAAGGGCTGTGCCTGCCTCACCCTCCCACCCACCAACCACGCTCATACACGGATTTGCATTTCCGGTCTAGGCACCTCCATTCGGAAGCCTCATTGAGTGTGTTGGGAAAGAAGGGGCTGCTCTCCATTCCCCTCAACCCCAGGCCATCAAATGGCAGGAGGCTTTTATCTGGGGGCTCCCGGAGCAGAGAGACCATCCCCTGCCCCCATCTGTGCTGATCCATCTAAATGGTTATGCCATTTTGGAAAGGCAAGAGCCCAGCATAACCAGTCAGGTCATCAATCATTACAGACCACTCTCAGACCAGGGAGGGCTCAGCCATCACAGTCAAGGGGATCCTAAGACTGTATCAAAGTTGTAAAGAGCATGATGGGCATTAACACATATCTTTACTGGAATTTTCCATTCAAGGAGAGGGAAGAGGTGGACACATATCTTATATGGAATCAGTGATTAACAGACACGAGGGTTCTTCCTAGGAAACACCATAATTGGCACCATACCCCAGTGCCTACCGTTGAGTGAATAGCCACATCGCAAACACACACCAGACAGGGAATTCTCATACTTCGTCGGAATTAATCTTTTAACAAAACCTTGAAGTATAATCCCCATTTACTGATGAAGTAACCGAAACTTGAAGGGTTTGAATGATATTTCCAAGGCCACCCAGTAGATGAATTCCAACCGCATCTTAACCAGTTTTTTTTTAAGATTTTATTATTTATTTGACAGAGAGAGAGATCACAAGTAGGCAGAGAGGCAGGCAGAAGGAGGGGGAAGCAGACTCCCCACTGAGCAGAGAGCCCGATGTGGGGCTCAATCCCAGGACCCTGGGATCATGACCGGAGTGGAAGGCAGAGGTTTTAACCCACTGAGCCACCCAGGCGTCCCTAACCAGTTTTATTACAGTCTATGTTTTCAACTCCTACTCAATCACCCCCCCAACATTCCAACCTGCACCACCCAGAAATAATATCTGTTCTATTACTTGTCCCTTGTACTGGGCACCTGGGTAACAGACAACCGACGAAAGAGTATTTCCAGATAGTCAAAGCAAACTAGCTCTGATGTGCTCAGACGTACGCAGGGAAACAAAGCCAACAAACAAAAACAAAACCTAAGGACCCAACCAAATTTTCAACCAGTCACGGGCCCAAACCATATGTGATGTCTTTTTCATCTTTCTACCTAACCATCTCCCCTCAGAGAATGAAGAGTGAATAGGAGGTCCCATCAGCAAACTGCAGGAACATCTGGTTTGACTTTTTCCCTAAACCAGTGATCATTTTCAGTTACTCTCCCCCCACACTCTTGCTTGCCGTGCAATCAAAAACTAGGTCTTCTGATTGTGACAATAAACTAGAAAGATGTTAAACAGCGGTCTGTGGGTTTTGAACACGCTGTCGTGAATTTTCTACTGACCCGTGTTTTAATGAATTCACTGTTAAGATCCAAATCCCAGAAAACGCGACACACGAATTCTCCCTTCTGCCCCCGTGCTCCCCCGACACCTTGACAACACTTCTCACTCCCAGCCCACTCCACGATGCATATATTCCAGAAGAGAATGTAAACTTGAGGCAGCAAAATACTTTTAAAATTAGCCCACTGCCCAGCTCTTTCTCACTTGAGTTAATTTGCATCCGTGAGCAATTAAGCCAAGAAGGTATATTTCTGTGTCCCCGTGCGTGCCTTGGCTGTCGTTTGTCAGTATGACTTCATTGTTAGCCACCGCCCAGAAAGTAAATCTCTCCCACTTCTCCACCGCTTTCAGGGTCAGTTAATAGAGCCCCATCTAGTTGCTAATCCATTCAGCTGAAATTCAATGAACTGTCACTGTAAGTGGCTTAAATGGCAAGTTTGCAACCTACCAGGACAGGTGTCATACAGTCTCCAAGCTCCACCAAAGTACAAAGTACTTGCTCGGCGCAAGTCAGGGCACAGCCGACTTACCTGGCGGTGCTGCGGAGGACTCGCCGCGAGAGCCAGAGACACCGCCAGTGCGAATGACCCTGTCTCGTGACGTTTTCTCCATCTGTCAGCTCGGTTTTAAGATTGGCGGTTGCATTGCCCATTTCTTCTGCCTGAAAACAATCAAAATATCCAAGTCAATTCTAGCCAGATTGGCCTGTATCTTTCCTTGTAGGACTCCAAGACCATACGGGGCAACGGGCGCAAGAGAGTGGAAGCAGAACCTAATGCGCCTGGAGTGAGGTGATGCTGCTCGGCACCTCGCTGACTGGGGAGAACCCTCAGCTTCCGCCAGGTTCTGTCCCCTAGGATGGCGGGGAGCAGAGGTCAGTGAGGCAAGGGACGCGACTCCAGACGAGGAACATTTGTTGTTGTTGTTGTTGTTTAATTTCTATTAAATGACCGATTTTTTCCATTTTTATTATTATTATTTTTATTAACATATAATATATTATGTGCTCCAGGGGTACAGGTCTGTGAATCGTCAGGCTTACACACTTCACAGCACTCACCATAGCCCATGCCCTCCCCAGTGTCCATCACCCAGCCACCCCATCCCTGCCCGACCCCCAGCAACCCTCAGTTTGTTTCCTGGGATTAAGAGTCTCTTATGGTTTGCCAGAACATTTGTACTTCAAAAAGAATTTCCTACGATGATGCTGACTCCGGCTCTCTAGAATGCTGGTACCTCAGGAATCTTGGTATCTCTGCAAATTCTTCCACAAAATAACAGCAATAATGATGATGATGATGATGATAATTTTTTAAATTACATTATTATAATATAATGCTATAATATAATAATATTATAATAAATATGATCGCTGTTATTATTATTAATGGAACCCTTACTCTGTGCTAGGCATTATACTTACTGTTTCATTCATATTAACTCGTTTTATCTTGCAACCCCAGCAAGTAGGCAAGAATCATTCTCTATTCCTACCTGTGAGGCAGCAGATCCAAGCAGTAAGGGGGATGGAACCTAGAGCCAAAGGGCTAATGGGCTCTGCCTCCTAGTAACTCTATCACCCTGGACCTACCCCACGGGGTGATTTTTGCAATTTAAGGTGTGGCCATGCAGAAAGCCCTCAGTCAGCATGCGGGCTGGCTATGATCACTGCCACACCATCAGGGGTTAACTGGGAGCCACAGAGCAGGGACCAGGGCAGTGGATGTGACCCAGTGGCTCCCCCGAGACCCAGCTCTGAAGAAGCACTGCTAGTCAGAAGGCTGCGGTATGGGAGCAGCCCTCATCAGAGACGATAGCCCAGATATTCATCCTTCGTCTGCTGTGAATGTAGCCATCCACAGACCAGCAAAAGACAAGAGGGCGCCATTTCTCTAATAATGCCAAAACCAGATCCTTGCTTCTAGGAAAAGAATGTACCCACAGTCCCTGTCCTTGTGCTCAAATTCCGACCCAGTGGCAAACATCTATTCAAGACAAATTTCCCTCAGTAAGACAGATATAGTTTTTGCCTTATCTGGGGTCCCCTAGAAGCAGAGCCTGAGACAAGGGTTTGGCAAACAAGATTTTTTGAGGGGGTAGGTGCTCCTGAAAAATCCTGAAGGGGAGAAAGAGAGAGAATCAGACTAGGGAAAGGAAAAAAACTGAGCTGGGACGTGGTCTCAGATCAATGGCAGCCTCAACCTGGTCCACAGAGGATTCTAGAATATGAGTCACATCACAAAGTCGTCCTCACCTTGAAGCAAGGGCCCCGGTCCTTTGCACCCTCCTATCAGTGAGTCATTAGCCATGAAGAGCTTCCAGGGTGAATGGCAGCCAAGGGTAGTTCTACAGGAGGGGCAGAGGAGGTGCGTGATAAGCCGTGGGCAGCCAATCCCCATGGCAGCTGGGTGATTGGACAGGGCAGCGAAAGCACCTACTACATTCCTGTCAGGCACAGAGCTATAGAAACAAAGTAATTGCCCCTCACGCCCTTTACACAAGGAGACTCCATAAAGAAAGAGTTTAACACAGAGGATTAAATGGCTAATTTGCCTTCTCATATTTTAAAACCACCAACGTAAAATCTCTGCATCTCAAAGATCAACCCAAGCTAAGCAGACTCAGCAGGGTTCTTTGTTTTCGGGGGGACATGATAGGCTGGAGCTCATCGCCACAAGAAGTTCCAGCTAGCAGTTCTCTTGCCCATCCCCTGAATAAACCTGTTGTTCTGGCTTAGCTCTGCCGAAATGGACACAGGCTAAAGGAAATCGCTTCTGACGCTTATTGGCAGAGAAATTCAGGGTAAGGAAGAATGTTCTCAACATTCCTTCTCTAAGGAAATTACAAGAGTGAGACAGTTCAGTTACAGGAGTGTAATTAATGTTATTAAATCACTGTTGGGGAATGATTATGCCTTGAATTTAGAGGTCACCTCCCCACAGGGATTCACGAAGGAAAAATCCTTCCCTTACATGGTCTTACTCATCTTGACAGCACCTCCTGTGAGACAGGCTGACAATCTGCTGCAGTGTGTGTGGCCTTCCTGGGCAAGCACACACATTTAATTTAGCATCCCCTGATGCTTCTCCTGGAGGACTGGCTTCCTGCACGCCTTTCTGCATTGCGCGCAGCTCCAGCTCTGAGGACGTGTGACCTGCACAGTTGCACAGGGCTCCGCACTTAGAACTTCGGATGCTACCTTCTTGGAACTCCTAATGATTTTTAAATAAGGGGCCACACGTTTTACACTGGACCCCACAAATCTTATAGCCACCCCTGGGTGCCTGTCTTCAGCTGAACCTGGGAAGTATGTAAGGAACGGTCTCAGCAAGCTGACTACGGCATGTAACTCCCCAGGGATTCTGTATCTCCGGGATGTGGTAGGCATTAGCACTGCTGATCAGGAATTTGGGGTTCTTCTTGCAGAACGAGGAAGAGATTGGCCTGGAACTTGCTGCTGATAAAATGTGAGCCGGCTGTGACGATGTCACATCTGGGCAAAAGGTTTAGAGGCCAGAACTCCATTTGCCACATCCCCTTTCTCCTGCCTGGATCACTAGGATGGAGCTTCTCTTGGCGAGTCCCTGAGAGAGACAGAGCCTGCAGCCAACCTGCAATGAGCATGTTCTACGAGCTAGAGAAACTGTGGTTTGAAGCCACCGAGATTTATTTTTTCCCATAATGTAGCCTATCCTGACGGACATGGAGGATGATAAGCAGATTCTCAAAACATCCTTTGCATTCCTTAGAGACTGAGCTGGGGAGAAGGAGCAGGGTGCGAGGCAACGATGTTTCTGAAAACGAAGAAGGCTCCTACACAAAGGGAGGGGTGGGTGGGAGCCCTACAGGCTACTGTTTAATTTATTTAGTCCTACTGTTCACCACTGGACACACAAAATACAGCATTAGCAGGGTTCCTTTGTAACGGTCTCAACAACAAATCCGTTGTGTCACAGGAAAAAAAAAAATGTGATACAATTTGTATATTCTTCCATCTCCGCCATTTTGTTAGTCAAACACTCGGCAAATGCAAATTGCTCCTTTCTGTGGGATGAGGAAAAGGGGGAAAGATAAAATGATCCTAAAAGACCCCAAAAACTTTCCTGGGGCTGACTAGTGTGGCTCAGCAAATACACAGTATTTGAATGAAATGTCTGATTTGATATTTGTCTCTCTCCTAAGCAAGGAAGTCAAGGTCACTGTGAAGGTACAGTAGCCTCTGGAACAGCTCTGTAAAGAAGGGTCTTGTCCTGCCTGCAAGCTGGAACAGCTGCTGAGTTCTTTTATTCATGACCAAATGTTTCCAGAATGATTAAACTAGCACTGTAAATGTGTAGTCTGTATCAGCTGAGTGACAAGGATTAAGCGAGGTTCAGATTAAAATGCTAAGTGAGTTTGTCCCAAGATCAAGCCAGATATATGGTTAACACGAAGAAAATACATGCTGAAGAAGAAGTGTAAAAACAACCACCTAGAGAAAACCTCAGAATAACAAATTGTACCAGAGCAAGTGTCTTGAATGGCAAGTAAGCCAGTGTGGGCTGAAATTACCTTTTTGAAAGTACGACTGCTCAGCGATATTTAGGAAAAATATACAGTGAACCAACAACTTCATCAACATGCGTGTTCACAGTTGGTTCGGTTCTGAGGGGAATGTGCCACTTTGGCATCTGGATTATTTTGAGCTGAAGACAATCGAGGCCCATAAACTCGGGAAGAGATTTTAACTTTGCTCTCAACTACCTGTAAGAATTTAGATAGAGGGCTACCACCAGAGACAACTACAGAGTCTGGGCCAGGTGTGGTCCGCTGCAGGGAGCTGGACAGGGCCTGCATGTTCAAAGCCCTCTCTCTCCGTGTCCTGCTCTCTCCCACTGGCATGGCAAACATCTGTTTATCAAACATTCGCTCTTCCCATCTTCCTGCGAATTGTTTTCCTTCCTGGCCTTGAGTCTCACATTCTGGGGCTCCCATATATAAGAAATTGATTTTTTTTTCTCCTGTTGATCTGGCTTGGATGTCAATTCAGGTAACAGACCAACCAAAAGAACTTGGAATAGTAGAAGAAAAAATTTTCCTCCCCTACAGTTTGAAAAAAAAGGGGGATACAATAATAAAAATCTATTTCATTGACACAATAAATATTGATAAACAAATTTCAGAACAAAATATAAGTTGGAAACCAAAAGTTGCTATTAGAACTGCTAGATTTCCTACTCCAGAAGAATAAGAATGTTTTGCATCATGTAGAGTTTTTCTCCCAGAAAATCCACAATCAAAAGCCGAAGCGAATGCAAATTTATTATTTACCAAATAGTAGCATAACAGAATAAAAAGAAAACACCATGAGAAAAAAAATCTGCACCCACTGCATGAGTAATGCCTTGAAATGTTTCTGTATAATGAATAGAAATAAAATCACATACCCTTTTGCCTTTAACGACATTTAAAGTGATCTGAGACACTGATGAAAAAATAGGGTATTTGAATTGATGCCCTCAAACCTCTCTACCTGTGGCTTTCTCATCTTCTCTAAATCATCTCACATTCCATGGAACTTACTCCCATCGGCGGCAGGTCTTTGCTACAACCTGCATTTTTGCCCGGGAAATTTCCCCTGTTGATTTCATGGGAACAGTCCTTCTCAGACTCATCAGACAATCTTTTTCTTTTCTTTTCTTTTTTTTTTCTTCGTCAGACACCTGGTATGTGCTCCTGGGGGCTGAGTATATATACCCCTCACTCATGAAGCACCGAAAAGAAACAGTGGAACGGTGGTTCTCTTTGCACACTTGGTGACAAAGGAGGGACAGAGACGTGGCCAGGATAAGATAAGTTGGACCCTACAGGGTACAGTGCTTAAGAACAAGGGCTCTGAGTCCATCCAACCTAAGTGTGAACTTCCTGTTGCTCTAGTTTCCACATCTGGGCATAGGGACGGTAATAACACAGAACACCTCATAAGCCAAATAATCTTTGTACATGGACAAATCTTTTTATGGACTATCTTTCACATAGGATGTCAGCAATATTGGGATTGTGATTACAGTGAATTCTCTCTGGGAAAAATCGAGAGACACGCCAAGGCTCTTGGCTCCTCCCACCCTCCTTGAAGAATCACAGATTTCTCCTTCTGTGCTAAGGATACTGATATAAAATAGGTGAACAGATGTGGCTGTCCCAAAATTGGACGGAAAGATAAAATATAGAGTGTTCAAGAAAGGTCAGAAAGAGGCAGCTGCACAGGAAGATGAAGTAGAAAACAATATTTAAGGTCCGACCCCTGATGAGGTGTTAAATGGCCGGTGGGAGCGATCCCAGCTGTAATCCAGTTAACATTTAGCACCTAATTATCACTTCTCAGCAGCGTCCAGACTAGATAATTGTGAACTGCAACCTCCGAGCTACACAGGAAATGTTTGATGCTACTAAGCTGCAGATTCAATCATTTAATAGGCACTGGCTATCCAGGAGCAAGTAACAAGAGCTGTAGGGTATTATTACTCTACTTAACCAGTAAGGCACCATCTCTCCTTGGGATCTAGCACACAGTTCAGCTGATTTTCACCAAACAAGAAGTGGATGATTTTTTTTTTAAGATTTCATTTATTTATTTGAGAAAGAGAGAGAGATACAGCATGAGCAGTGGGCATGGAGCAGAGGAAGAAGCAGACTCCTCTCTGAGCAGAGAGCCCGATGTGGGACTCGATCTCAGGACCCTGGGATCATGACCTGAGCTGAAGGCAGATGCTGAACTGACTGAGCCACCCAGACCCCCAGACGCGGATGATTTATACCAAGATTTCCTTCTAAATTGTCTTCATGATCAATTTCCTCATCTTTCCAATCTTCTGAAAATTATTTCTTTTTCTCAGTATCTCAACAAGACACCTGCTGATGGGGACATAATAATGACAAAACACAAGTCCTACTCACAAGAAGCTCTAATATGAAATTTTAATAATGAACACTAAGGGAAAAGGTGAAGATTTTCCATATAATAATAAGAGCGACCAAAAAAAAAAAAAAAACAAAAAGTGTGGGAAAACAGAAGGCAGAGCAATTAAATCTGCAATGCTATTTATGTCACATCTCGAGAATAAGTAGGAGAAAGAAAAGACTTTCTGGGCAGAAGGAAAGGCAAATAGAACAAGACTTGGAATGTGTGAAGTGGAAGTAGGAAGTAGGAAGTTTGTTGCTTGTGACGCAGATTTGGGGGCACGACGCTGGAGAGATGGGCAGAGGACGTGGAGGGAAACAGGATTTGAGGAATGTGATTAAAGAGACCTAGACATTTGGATTTAAGCCTGTAAGTACTGGGAAAAAATGGTGAGCTGTCTTTCAATTTTGTCCTCTGTTTTCTTTTCTTTCTTTTTTTTTTTAAGATTTTCGTTATTTATTTGACAGAAAGAGAGAGAAAGAAAGAGAAAGAGAGCACAAGCAGGGGGAGCAGAAGAGGGAGAAGCAGGCTCGCCCTGAGCAGGGAGCCCGATGCAGGGTTTGATCCTAGGACCCTGAGATCATGACCGAAGCCAAAGGCAGACACTCCACCAACTGAGCCACCCAGGTGTCCCTTGTTTTTGTTTTCAAGATAAGGAAGTGACACAAAGAGCTGTTCATTTTGAAACATGACTGTGGGTTTAGAGGATGTAGTCGAAAGGAAGGGAATGGGGATGATAAAACCAAGTAGGACATAGTTGTGACGGTCCAGGGAGGAAAGGCTGGGCTTGTGGGCAGTGGAGAGGGGAAGACAGGACAATTTCAAAAGACACTTATGAGATGCAACCCCAAGAAACCAGTGATACTGGATGTCTGGGATGAAGAAGGGAGTAAGTTAAGAATATGTTTGCAGTGAGTCATGGGATGAAAGCCATACTGCGGCACAGGGAGGGATGGAAAGAGAAGCCCTTGCAAGCAGCTTCGAGTGAATGGGAGTTTTTCCCTCATCTCCTTTATGGAGAAGGTCCATATCCTCAGGAAGACTGCGTGGGAGTCATGGAACAAAATGGAGGCTCGTCATGGGATAAAATGAAGCTAAAGGAGTCACCTTGGGTCTGCAGTTCACTAGCCTGGCCTCACCTGAACCACCTCCATCAACCAGCCGCACGCCAAAATTTTTCAAATGAGATACATTTACCAGGTGCATGCTTTCGTCAAGCAAAGCCAGAAAGCAATTGCTTCCAATAGCTCTGCCTTAACCTCAGTCCTCCAGATAGCAGAGCCCAAGACAGACGTGTGTACAAGAAAAGTGTCAAATGGGATCCCAGGAGCGGGAAGGTTAAGCAGGGAAGAAGGCAACTCAACAGAGATGTGTCAGCCGCTGCCACGGGCAGCCCGTTGTTCAAACCTCCAAGCATCCGCCAAAGATGCCACATGGACAAACAACTTCCTTGCCTCTCATTTACCCTCACCATTACTCCTTCTGATATTCAATCACTGAGTAATCACAGGTGTACACGTCTGCAAAACACACCTGTAGCATGCAAAGGACTGCAGAAGTATCCGTTGTTACGTGTACCCAGATCAACATGTTAAAGGTTTTATTCTCCAGGTTCAAGAGAGTTGGTCTGGCTGTGGGTAGCCACCCTTCCTTGCCATACACCTCTTATGCATCGGCGTTGTACACGATTGAATAGTGTCTCCCAAAATTCATGTCTACTCAGGATCTCTGGGTGCAACCTTCTGTGGAAATAGGACCTTTCCAGGTGCACCTGGGTGGCTCAGTGGGTTAAGCATGCCTTTGGCTCAGGTCATGCTTCCAGAGTTCTGGGATCAAGAATTTGCTCAGCAGCAAGTCTGCTTCTCCCTCTGCCCCCTTGCCCCCTGCTTGTGCTCAAGCTCTTTCTCCCCAATAGATACATAAGATCTTAAAAAGAAAAAAAAAGGAAATAGAATTTTTGCAGACACAGTGGGTTGTGATGAGGTCATACGGGATTAGAATGGCCCCTAAACCCAATGGCTGGTCTTCATAAGAGACAGGAAGACATCCAGGACACACGGGAGAAAAGAAGAATGTGAAAATGGACACAGAAATTTTGGTGACACATTTACAAGCCAAGAAGCACCAAGGACTGCTTGCGACCACCAGAACCCAGGACAGAGCCACCGGACAGTGTCTCCCCGCCAAGGCCCCCAGAGGCACCGAGGCTGCCGATAACTTGCTTTCAGATTTCAAAGTCTCCAGAACGTGAGAAATTGTTTGAGGCCTCCCAGTTTGTTATGACAGCCCTGGGAAACGGACATGGATTTCTGTGACAGTCCCCCGATCCGGGTATCGGAGTGTCTGGGATCCGTCCTGGAGCAGCCAAACCAGACCTCCAACTCCATAAAATACCTCCAACCAACTGGCTGCTGTAATTTTCCAAAATGTTCCACCAACCTGTGAGTGAACACTACATCTGCGTCCTCCAAAAAACACACAGAGTTTTATCCTGTAAAGCTGAGTTGAATATTTCTGCTACTGAATTATACTAACCTTCAGAAAACTTGTAGAAGGGCTCACAGACCATCTCTCTCTCTCTCTCTCTCTCTCTCACACACACACACACACACACACACACACACAAACACACACACTTTTTTTTTTAATCTGTAGGTGTTTTAGGGAAAAAGAGGTGGGGCATCCAATTCCAGTGCTTTTAAAATAAGGGCAAGGAGCTGAACTTCACATTATAAAAATGTTCGGGTCGTATTAGGGTCCCTGAAGGGAGAGGAGAAATAAGGGTAAGTGTATGAGAAGATACAAGGAAAAGAAAGAAAAAGAACAGAATAAAGAAACACCCTATTTCATCATTGCTAAGACATACATTCTTCCACAGACTATGTTCTGAAATCAAGGTGCATCACACCATTGGTAAGGTTTTATGATCATGAGGTAAATGTTATGCCATAGTTCCGTGAACATCTATCTTCCTTTGACAATTTCTGGAAAGATTAAAAAAAAAAAGGCAACAGTATCAAAGCACACTGGAATTGATGAAATGTGAGTAATAAGAAGGAAGAAGAGAGAACTTCTGTAGAAGACTTGCTCGTTCACACTGGAGAGGTCCCTGGGGTTTGGGGGACGATGAGCCACACCCTGATGGCCCTGCTCAATGGGGGATGCAGAATCTGGCTTTGGACCCTAGAAAATGCATTCCGTTGTCAATGATGGCAAGATCTTTTTCTTTTAAATAAGAACCTTTGGGGGGGTGAGGGAATTTTACAGTTTTCACAGAACATGAAGGAATGACCAGGAATATTAAACTGGGGGAGGACACGGGTCTTCAGTGTATAATCTCGATTTTACAAACTCGTAAAATTGAAAGACAAAGAAATTAGGCGATGGGCACTAGGTTGCATTTCAGGTGCACTGAGAGCTGAGTATTCGAGATGGCACACGCATCTCCTAGGTTTTAGTGAGCCGTTTGGAAAGAACAATGTAAATTCACTACCTATGCCAAAAACTCATTACACCATCTTTAATCTTTCAAGAGTCATGGACGCTGCATTGCTAATACCTAAGAGTTACACTGAGCCCTGCAAGCCAAATCCAGACTTCTGGTCTAATTGGATCTTGGTTCATACAACATGTATTGTGTTGTCATTGTGAAAAAATGCTGATTATTAGAACTCTGACCTCAGAGGCATGGCATACCATACCTGTTCAATACAGCATAAACTCAATTAAGAATTAAATAGAACTTTTCAGGCATTACTGTCCAACTTCTTGTTGGACAGAAATGTCCAACAAGTAATGTTCAATTGAACAAGTAATGTGCAATTACTTGTCAACTGCTCTTCGGAAGCATTAAGCAGCTCCTCTGTAATTACTATGGCTGACGGTAATCCAGGGCTCAGCCACAGAAGTAGAACTCCATCTGCTCCTTCAGGGCCTCACACCTGAGGCACGAGCTGCTTTCATTGCCGGTCTTCGTTCTTGTATTTCCTTCATTAAGCTTTGGAATCGATACCAGCCAAACACAGACTTTCCTACTTCTATTCCCACTTTAAGCTCTTCAATTCCCTTTGCTATTAGAGATGCTGAGACTCTGTGGAAGATACTCCAAAAACCATTCCTCGTTTTAGACTGAAGCACTGGAGATGCACTAACATGTGTTATGGTGCATGCAATGTGGAAAGGACACCTCTGATTTCTGCCACAATCGGCCATGACCACTGTGACTTTACCACACTGAGCCACCATTCACCACTCAGGCCACCAAGGGAGGGACACAAGAGAGATGAACGGTGATAACACATTTACTCCACGGGTCCTCTCAGAGAAAGCAAGCATGGCTAAACAGCCTCAGGGACCAGGGTCAGAAAACAGCAGAGGCAAAAGGAAAACATTAATAAAAGGTTACAGAGAGAAGTTTCCCTTACTTAACAATGTGGGTTGAGACCTGACATCTGCAATAACAAACCCTCATCCTCTTTCCTCCTCTCTCTCTCTTACTCATTCTCTCCTACACACACACACACACACACACACACACACACACCATCATTCCTGCCATTTTAGTTCTGTATTCAGGGAAGAGATAATGTTCTACTTCATGACACCCATTATACCATTGTTGTGCGGTTAATGCATTAATATATGCAAAGCATTTAGAAGTACGGCAGACATAGGGTGGGTGTCTGTGATTATTATGTATCAATTATTACCACCACATGCTTCCATTTGTATTTTTCTCACACACACACGCGCGCACGCACACACGTTATCGAGACTCTCTCCAATGCCTCACACTGAAGCAGGTGTTACAGAAATGAAGAGACACCAAATTCCTGATTTTGAAGGTTCTGGTGTGATGAAGACACATGAAAACGGATGGTGTTTAAAATCCTTCTGCTAATCTGACGAGTTAAGCGCTGTTACATACCCATGCACAAGTCGAGATTTGGAGAAGTGACTTGGGAATCCACAGCTGATAAATCTTGAAGTTAGGACTTGAGACCAGGTCTGTCCAAAGCCAGATCAGAGCAGTGGTTCAGAGAGCATGACACGTGGTTGTTAGAGTTTTGAGAAGACTCCCGGGCCAATGGTTTGGAAAAGGAAACATAAGAGCGAGAAGGAACTAATTCTACCTGGGAAAATCAGGGAAATCTTCAGAGAGTCGGTGACACTTGGCCAGAGAGGAATTAAAAAAGAGAGAAAAAAGTAGAGGACCTTTCCGTTTAAGGAGAAGTCCCCTACATCAGGGCTTGAGGGATGGGGTCCAGGGACATCTGAGAGCTACTGAAGTCCTCTGCTCCCCTGTCCTTGTTTGGGACAGGTGATCTGCTCCCCTCAGGGACGATTTATGGAGCAACTACTATGGGACAGACATCACATTAGGCACCATGTTAGGCATCATCGTGGATACGAAGAAGATTCCAAACCACACTCCACCCCCAGGGATCTTCCTCCAGTAAGACGCTGAGCGGGTTAGCTCCTCCTTCAGCCTCTTTTTCGTGTTCAAAATCCATGTGTTTCTCCCCCTGCCCTGGCGTGGAAAGCAGGTGTAAAATGTTTCTGGCTAGAGCACACTTCCTGTTGCTCCAAGACTTACTACTTTCTGGAATACCAGAATACAGGTTACAAAAAAATCCTTTTATTTTCAGAAGAGGCACACATGATAGACGTGCCCTAAATAACAAACGGGAAAAATAACAAGGAACCTAGTTTAACCTAGATTACGACTGCGAAACGTGATCCAAAATGGAGAGCACTCAGGATGAGAAACCCCGAGCTGGAAATAGGAGGTGAGCTCGGGACACCTGCAGAGTAGCAGGGTCAGAACCTGAACCGAGGTATAGATCGAAGGTTAAGAAGCCTTGTCCTTGGAGCCTGGTAAACATGATGAAAGGCATCTCCTTGGTCCTGGGGATGGGTGGAAGGTAACTGGGAAATCTAAGTAGTTTTTTTTTTTTTTAAGATTTTATTTATTTATTTGACAGAGAGAGAGATCCCAAGTAGGCAGAGAGGCAGGCAGAGAGAGAGAGGAGGAAGCAGGCTCCCCGCGGAGCAGAGAGCCTGATGCGGGGCTCGATCCCAGGACCCTGAGATCATGACCTGAGCTGAAGGCCGCGGCTTAATCCACTGAGCCACCCAGGCGCCCCAATCTAAGTAGTTTTTAAAGAATTTGAAAATCTATTACATTTGCTCTGATTCTATGACATAACATACTTCCATCATGGGCAGCACATTCTAGTCGCCCCACAGAAATGTACCTGAGTGAACGAGATGTGTCCCGTTCCTGTGGGTTCTCTAGTCAAGGCTGATGTGCTAACAGTCTGTGGGTTCCACCACCGCCACTAAGGACAGCAGCGGTAGCTGACAGGTGTTATTATCTTCATTCTATAGGTAAGTTGACCAAAACTCAGAGAAGTTTAGAAACTTTCCCAAAGAGACACCCTCCTCAAAGTCCCTGATTGCTCAGAGTAAGAGCAGAGGGGGCAACCTCAGACCCCATCGTGGCGGCTGGGCAAGGAGACAGAGGGAGCAACCAGGATTCAAACCCCGCTTGTGCGGCCCGCTACCCCGGCGAGACTGAGCACGGCACTAGACACCGGCCCTTATGCACACAAAGCGAACTTTATGGGGTGACAGGCTGTGCGTGTGCCAAAACAACACCCAGCGCTCACGGCTTCCCCTGTAAAGCTAGCTGGACTGAACAACCAAGAAAACTGTAAGTGAGAGGACAAAATGAGAATTTACCAAACTTAAGTTTTCACTCCCGTCCGCAAAGAGAAGGACCTGTCTAGGATACGGTTAACAGAAGAATCTTTCTAATGCAGATGAGCCATGATGTGATTTGCAAACATTAGTGTTGCCTGACTCCCCCGCACGGCACGTTTACTGCGGGAAACCAGGTGTCCTGGAAGCGTAGTCACGAAGAGACGCCCCTCCCCAGATATGAAAAACTGCTTACAAGTCATCAGAAACTTCCCAAAATGTAACCCCCCCTAGTACTTATTCACATCAATGGGGACTTACACAGGGTGAAGGAGACTGGAAGATACTAATTGCCCAGCAGGTGCCGGGTTTGTTACAGAAGCATCAGCGGGTAGCTGCACTCACAGGGCTCACAAACCTTACACTCTGATACTTCCCGGCTGTCCGTCATCCAGACTCCCGGAGAGACAGTCCGTCCACCTACAGAGACTCCTCCCATCCCCCTAGAATGGCCTGGGCTTTCCAGCAGATTTTAAATATTCTCTCTTGTCGTCAGACTGCGTCTCCCAACATCAAGCTTAGAATATTTGCTCGTGTTATCTTTAACTTACAGCCAGTTTAAAACATGGATTCCTCTGACAGAAGGAAGGAGGAAAGAGAGGAAGAAAGAACAGAAGGGAAGGGAAGGGAAGAGAAAAGAAAGGGGAAAGGGAAAGCGGAAAGGGGAGGGAAGAAAAGACAAAAGAAAAGAGAGAAGAGAAAAGGAAAAAATGAAACACAAAGAGAAGCAGCGAACAAAGCTTTCCTTCTGCCCACGCGAGGACCTCAGGAGGCACACAGCACAATGACTGATCCAGACTGATGTGGGAGGCATGGGGACTCATTCACAAGGGGAAACTGCCGCCCTCCAAGAAACAAGAAGTATGACTGTGTCCAGCCTGGCAGTAAAGCCTCATTCGTAGGTCTGTCTTCCCTACTACTCCCCCCCACACACATTTTTATGTTACTCATGGTCATTTGAAGAACTAATCAACTGCTGGATGAGGTGTGAATTTGGAGTTTTTGCCTGTATATGGCAAGCCTGCCTCCCCTCCCTCCCCTGACAAATTAATTCTCTGCGAACACCTCCCAGCTGCCCAGGACCTTCTCAGATGAAGGAAAGGTGAGGGCAGGCGCTCAGCCTTTCAAAAGGCAAGCACAATGCATGAAGTGATGAAAACACAGGCTCTGACCTGGAGCCAGGACGGAGAGCCTGCTGTGGGTTCTTGGCGACATTGTTTTCATCAGCATCAGTACCACAGGGCCCAGGTCCCAGGACTGCCAGCAGAATGGACGGACTCCTTAGTGCCAGGCGGGAGGAGGGAAAAGTCATGGGGGCAAAGGAGCTGGTAGGAGAGAGGCTCCTGTAACTGGGCTCAGCCTGGGAAGTTCTCCAGGGGAAGAAGAGCGTTTCTTTCTTTTTTTTTTTTTTAAAGATTTTATTTTACTTACTTGACAGATAGAGATCACAAGTAGGCAGAGAGGCAGGCAGAGAGAGAGAGAGAGGAGAAAGCAGGCTCCCTGCCGAGCAGAGAGCCCGATGCGGGGCTCGATCTCAGGACCCCAGGATCATGACCTGAGCGAAAGGCAGAGGTTTAACCACCTGAGCCACCCAGGCGCCCCGGAAGAAGAGCTTTTCAAAGGGAGAAGAGGAGGAGGAGAGGACGGTGAAGCCACAGGGCCCCGCTGCCCCAGGGCAGCACCCTCCCTTTACTGGGGACGGAACAATGGCTTGTTGCCCCTGTGCAGGGACAGAGCTGGTTCTCGCTACAGCAGCCTCCTCATCGGCAGGAGCTTGCTTCCACGGTACCTTGCAATTTCTCCTTAATTGTTCCACCTAGATCAGGGCCTGGTTTTAAATGCCTCAAGGGCAGGAACCAAGATGGTTGTTTCATGTATAGCTTCCTACTGAGCCACACAGCATTTGTATAAAGTTTTAGGGCTTACAAAGCCGTCTTATGTACCAGCTCACCTGTTCTTGGCCATAACCTTGTGCGGAGGGGGGAGGCTGCTGTTATTATTCTCCACAGCGTCAGTGTACACATGAATGCTGCTTGCCCTGTGGACGGTTCATCCATTTTGTTAAAAGCCTAATGTGTTTTTCTTAATATACTGGGTACCCCTCACCCAGATATAGGAGAAGAAAACATGCACCACTTAGTGAACTTGTAAACTATAGTACAGGTTAAAGGCTTGGAGAATTCTGAACATGGGTTTTAGGTTAGAAAACCTCCAAGGAGTATAAAAGAATGTGACAAGAAACGAGGTCACACGAGATTGGCCGTGGTCTTCAAGTAAATCCAGCTGAGAAGGGGAGCTCCCTATCAGCCAGAATAAGTGGTTCTCCGGTCCTCGTGGACATCGAGCATTATCTGTAGCTGAAGTAACATGTCTCCTCTGCATACAGCTCTCTTGTGAACGATCAAATCACATTTAAGAATTAAGAGGGGCAGGTGCCTGGGTGGCTCAGTGGGTTAAAGAATTAAGAGGAGCACCTGGGTGTCTCAGTCAGTTGAGCATCGAACTCTTGATTTCAGCTTGGGTCAGGATCTCGGGGTAGTGGGATCAGGCCCCACATTGGGCTCCTTGCCCAGCAGGGAATGTACTTGAGATTCCCTCTCTCTCTCTCTTTTCCTTTGCCCTCCCTCCCACTCATATGGGTGCTCTCTCTTTCTCTCTCAGATAAGCCAATAAACCTTTAAAAAAAAAAAAGTATTACTCCACTCACAGTAGCAGTTTGTTCATTGTATATATTCTTGAACAACCGTCACTAGATGAACTACTGCTTTCCCCCGAGAGCCATCACTTTTCAAAGGGCCCCCGTGGGGTAGTTGGTCTCACTTATAGGGTCAGATCTTGGAATAGCCCCTGGATTCCTGAGTCCCAGACGATCCTCAAGAAATGTGTGAGCACGGCAGGTGTTGAATCACAGGTGTGCGTAAGGATCAGCCACAGAAGACATGAATGACAAGGGATCTCCGGAATCAACGGTCTCCTTGGATCTCATCCACACCGTGTTCCTAGGAGACTTCATCCAGGGAAAATTCTCCTCCAGGGAAAGAAGGAATAAACAGAGGAGATGGCTCATGGCTACCGCTGTAATCTTTGTTCGTCCCAATCAGCCTGTTTGGAGCTCCAGAAAATGCTCTGGCGGAAATCGGAGAGCGATCCTCAACATCCTCGTTGCCGGCCACCCGTTACTACTTCTCCCAAGCGGAACCCATGCGTTCGGTCTGATTCCAACCAGGGTCCAGCTGAGCGTCTTCACGTGACATTCAAACTGATCCCAGAACTCATTTGGAAGAGCAAATGGGCCAGAAAAGCCAAGATAATTCTCCAAGAGAACAGAACGGAGTCCAGCCCTCCCAGTGTCAGGACATACTAAAAATTACAGTAATTACACGGTAGCAGTGTAGGAATACATAGATTATTTCAAGAAAGTGGAAAACTAAAACGGATTCATGTATTGGTAGGAACTTAATATTTCACAAAAGTGACACTTTCTGAAGAAAGAGTAGATTAGTGAGCAAGTGACACTGGGGATACCAGACTTCCTTTGGAAACAAATAAATTTCCTTCATATGGAGATTCCACATGGATTCAAGGCAGAAATATAAAATAGGCATCTATAAAAGTGATAAAAAGTAGTAGATGATATCTCTGTGGCTTTGAGGGCAACAGAAGTTCTCCTTAAGATGCCAAAAAAGCAAGAATGACAAATTGAGCTACATCAAAATTTAACACTCATGTATACCAAAAGACACCACAAACAGACTCGAAACACAAACAGACATTGGGATAAAATATTTGCAACATAAAGAACAATGGATTAGTATTCCCTACCCGTTAAAAAAAAAAAAGTCAAACAAGCCAGTAGAAAAATGGGCAACATGGATTACCAGGCAAGTACCAGAAAAGAAAATATAAATGGCCAATAAACATATGAAAGGATCCTCAAACCCATTGGTAATTAGCTCATTAAAACAAATGACATACTTTTTCTTTTATCACACCCAAGATTATCAAAAAAATTTAAGGTGATGACAAGTTTGACAAGAAACTAGGGGAAAGGTCTCTCTCGCGTGTTGTGGTTATTCTTTAAATGGCACAGACACCTTGACTTTGCTGCCTTCTCTTAGAGTTAGAAAGGTGCTTGGAAATGATATGTCTTAGGGCACCTGGGTGGCTCAGTGGGTTAAGCTTCCAAATCTTGGTTTCGGCTCAGGTCATGATCTCAGGGTCCTGAGAGCAAGCCCCACCAAGACATGCTCCATGCTCAGCAGGGAGTCTGCTTCTCCCTCTCCTTCTGCCCCTCCCCTCACTCACACTCTTTGTCTCTCTCTCCCTCTCAAAATAAATAATATAATAAATGTTATAGAAAAGAAATGGCACGTCTCCTTGCCATACATAGGCATATAAGTCTTTCTCTAGAATAGGTATGAGGAATTTGAATTTCTGGGCCATGAAGTAAGCACAGATTGAACTTCGACAAATTTGATCAACCTGAGCCCCCAGGGTTGGCACACCCATTGACACCAGGCTAAGCCTGTCACTTTTCAGAGGAGGATGCTCTGGTCCAGGGACCAAAAGACCAGCCTCAACATCTCAGGCCAGCGTTCCCCAGCACGATGTGACATCCTGTCCCAGAACTTCATTCCAGTCCCAGACCAACGTTTCACAAACGCTGGGGTCCACAGGGCAGTGGTTAACCTCCATTAGGTGAGAGTCAAAGGCCACACAATGTTAATCTTCCACCGAAGGGATCCTGCAGCCAGTGGCAGTGGGTTTTAATTGGGTTTTCTATTAAAGTGATTTTCTTCTCAGTGATTTATCATAAAGAAATGAAACAATTAAGTTTCATTTGGAAACACTAGTGAATTATTTAGCATGAGTCCAGCAAAAAGAAAACATGAGCTCTGTTCGTCTCATTTGAGGTAGAAGAAGAAGAACGAGAAGAAACAGCCTAAGACCGCAGGAAGGCGGGGGGCGTGCTGGAGAGTTGCAGCTGTCCACACGAGCTCCTTCATTCCTGGGGACCTCCCACCCCAAGCTGTCCTGGACCGATTCACAAGAAAAAAAAAAAACTTGGTAAATTCTATTTTGGCCAGTCTTGTCCCTGTTTTCCACTGGCCCAGGTAATGAGGATAAAGTCCTTCAGCCTGGCCTCCAAAGCTCATTCTATGGATCTCTCCCTTTCTAGCCTTTACCTTTATTTTCCCACAGAAACCAGATGTGGCTAAGGCTCTGTGCTTCAAAGATGTCCTTTGAAGAGCCTATCCCCATGAACACTGTGTACCCCACGACCTCTGCACAGAAGACTTCACTGGGGAAACCAGACCCAGGCTGTCCTCACACCAATAGCCCCAACACGTCTAGATCTAAACTCCCAGCACATTCTCTACAGATCCTAACGAAGCCTGGCAGCAGACTCAACCACAAACACGGTTTATGTCAGCCCGTGTGCTGGAGAGAAAAATATCATAACTTAAAACAGCCTTTTCTGCGTGGGAAGAGAATAAAAGGACATTTCTCCATGAGGAAAGCTTTCTGAGATGGTGGTCTGCCACTAACTCTCCTGAAAAACCCAAAAGCACACAGACAACACCAGCAACTGATTTGTGACATTTGCCAATTTCTGTGGTGTAAAGACTCCTACTGTAGCCAGTAAGCCCCAAATTCTTGAACACTTAATGAATAGCTCTTTCCAGTCAGCCCTGGAAGGCTCCAGCATGCAGAGAACTCTCATTGGATTCTCAAATAACAGAGGTTAAGCCCCCAAAGACAGAAAAACAAAGAGCAACTGAATTAACTAGCAGCTGGCTCAAGCAAGGAATACAGTAAGTAGAGGAGTCCAGGAGGAGAGGCCAATGAGAAATTCCTGAACCGTCTCGCCTAAGGATTTTTAAAATCCAGTAGGGTATGTTCCTTTGATGTGAGTGATTTGCAACATTGTAATGGAAATTCCCTTAATAACTCTGAAGCTTCCATTAAAGTCGGCTCCGTCTCCGTCTCCACCCTGTGGGGATGGAATTCTTGGGAGCAAAAACATACCAGGAGGCATCCAACAGGGAATTACATGAGAAGGAGAAAAAGCCACTCAGGGCGCCAAGACAATGCCAGGAAACTGGGTGGTTAGGAGGAATGGGTATGTAGAGCTGAAGAAGGAAAACAATCCATTCCACAGCATCCATCCGGAAGTCCCCCCAGAGAGCCCGGAAGCTGGAGACATGAGGGTTCAAGTGCATTCCAGTTGACCTTCAGGAGGCCGAGTGACTTCAGGGAGCATCTGTATTACCAACTGTAATGGCTTTCCTTCTTATTTTGTCTTTATGTATCATGTGTCTGTCACACACACACACACACACACACACACACACACACACACAGAGAAGGACAGACTGGAAGAGTCAACGTTCCAGGGTCAGTTAGACATAAACCCAGCAGAGAATGAAATTCAGCTGCTGTGGGTACATCAGATCCCAACCAAAGTCTCAGAGGCAAGCAAAAGTGAGGAAGAGGAGGGAAGCGTTTTCCAAAGAGACAAGAGAAGTTCTGTGCCCAGAAGGCGAATATAGTCAAGTAGGACCAAAACTCAGTGAGTCAGCATTAGAAGAGTTGCAGAAGGGCAAGGCCAGCCTCGAGGTAAGGGACCTGGCAGCCAGAGAGGCAGGTCTCCATAGGGGGCACCTCAGCAATGGGTTGTGGTCAGAAAGCCAGCCGCGATGCTCATGGCCAGGCGTGGGGGTTCCCTCCTCCATATGGCTGTGACTGTGGCTGTTGGACGGAGGCAGAGGTCATGACCGGGGGCTCCAGCTGACAATGTGCTCTGGTGATTTTAAGGGTCTTTCGGCTCTGCTCTCGAGGCCAAAAACGCAGCCTACCAACTCCCTTGATTAAATTACAGGTGGCAAAGTTACCAACTTTTGTCTTTCTTCCTTCCCTGGGAAACCGGTTCTCCCAGAAGTTCCTGCCGGCTGTTGGTCAGTTCCAGCTGTCCCCGTGCAATGAGCCTGTGGACTTGCACTGGGCACCTGGCTCTCACTCTCCGAAACCATCAAGGAGAGCACGACATAACAGCTTTGGTGAGAGGAGAGGAACATTTTAAAGGACAATGGGATAACTGGCCAAACAAAATCAGGAAACATCGTGATCACCAGCCACCCTCGGAGCCTAGGATCAGCAGCTGTGGGGCAGACCAGGAGGATCACCGCTGGCTCTCTGGAGTGGGGTTTGTTCCCTCCACACTGAGCAAGATGATCTAGGATGCAACAGACTTACGAGAAAATGGATTATTTTGAAACACTGGCACATTTTTCTCGCAGAGATAAATTCTTTCAGTCTTCAGCCTCACGCAGCTAGGAAAAGCACGGGCGTGGCCATTAGCATGCTGCCCGCACACTCAGAAAACCACACACAGTCAGATGCACCCTGGAATTCATCTTGCTGATTTTATCAAGTCTCGCTCAGTTCTAAATTACTGATTCTGAGCTCAGAAATGGCTCCACGGGGGGCTGAAAGAGGTCATTTGGATTCCCAACGTTTCCACGTCCTCCTGCATCGTCTGGCCAACACATTACTTGCTGGGGGAATCAGGCAAGAACCTCAAGTATCGAATCATTTCCCCAAGCCATCGCCTCCTGCCAGCCCCTGGCAGCCCCTCATCCCAGCCTCTGCAGGGGGTCTACCCACACCCAGCCTCATGCCTTCCCAACTTCCACAGAGCAACCCAAAGAGACTTTGCCAGAAAACAAGTCTGATTATCTTCTTGCTCTGTTTAAAACCACACAGTACATTTCTATTGCTCCTAAGATGACTTAGAAGGGCCCACGTGTCTTGGCCTCCCACTTCAGCCACAGCTCCATCCCTCACTGCTGTTCCCCACCACAATCCCCCCAACCCCCTGTTCCCGCCATCATAAACATCAGGGCCTGGAGCAGCCCCTCTCTCCCATCTGTAAACTTTCATGCCCATTGCTCCTCTGGCTCAAACAGTGATCCTCTTGTCCCTTCACCTAATTAGGTCTCGTGCACTCCCTGCAAGGTAGACGAGGTTTATTCTGGGAAGCCTGTCCTGCCCCCAAGCTCTGAGTGAGGAACTCACCAGCTGTGGCCAGCATCTTCCCCCACCCCTTCACCCGCTCCCTGGACACTGTGATGGCTTGTCTGCTGGCCACGGCCGCACTAGCTGACTTCTTTTGGCAAAGCCAGGCACAGGGCTTGTCTGGTTCACAGACACCTCTGCAGCACTGGGCATAAAGCCTGACCACAGAAGTTACACAATCGGTATCTGCTGAGAGATACAGGAAAATAGGAAGTATTGACTATGTATAATATACTCCACATGCATTACCCCAAGTAAATTCAAAACAGACAGTGATGCATAAAATCTTAACGTCTTTCCTCAGTGTCTGACTTTTTTTTTCTTTCTAATCTCTGAGCCCCTCACCACTGTCAGGTTAGGGGTTTGGCAGGTAAATCTCAGTTCACAACCTCAGGGATTTCCCAGATGAAATCTGAAACCGGCCCCTTGTACCCTGAGGGCAGGGAGACCAAAGAAAGAGGCAGGCTCTGCAGGTGCGCAGAGGGTGAGATTCTAATACACAAAGGAGCCTACACATGAGGCTTGTTCTCTATGGCTGCCCGGTCAGTAGACCTCCCCATCTGTCCACAAGAACCTTAAAAATTTATATGGACAGCAAAGGCAAGGGAAGCAAGGGCAAAAATGAACTATTGGGATTTCATCAAGATCAAAAGCTTTTGCACAGCAAAGGAAACAGTTAACAAAACCAAAAGACAACTGACAGAATGGGAGAAGATATTTGCAAATGACATATCAGATAAAGGGCTAGTATCCAAAATCTATAAGGAACTTAGCAAACTCAACACCCAAAGAACAAACAATCCAATCAAGAAATGGGCAGAGGACATGAACAGACATTTCTGCAAAGAAGACATCCAGATGGCCAACAGACACATGAAAAAGTGCTCCACGTCACTCGGCATCAGGGAAATACAAATCAAAACCACAATGAGATATCACCTCACACCAGTCAGAATGGCTAAAATTAACAAGTCAGGAAAGGACAGATGCTGGCAAGGATGCGGAGAAAGGGGAACCCTCCTCCACTGTTGGTGGGAATGCAAGCTGGTGCAACCACTCTGGAAAACAGCATGGAGGTTCCTCAAAATGTTGAAAATAGAACTACCCTATGACCCAGCAATTGCACTACTGGGTATTTACCCTAAAGATACAAACATAGTGATCCGAAGGGGCACGTGTACCCGAATGTTTATAGCAGCAATGTCTACAATAGCCAGACTATGGAAAGAACCTAGATGTCCATCAACAGATGAATGGATAAAGAAGATGTGGTATACATACACAATGGAATACTATGCAGCCATCAAAAGAAATGAAATCTTGCCATTTGCGACGACGTGGATGGAACTAGAGGGTATCATGCTTAGTGAAATAAGTCAATCGGAGAAAGACAACTATCATATGATCTCCCTGATATGAGGACATGGAGAAGCAACATGGGGGGTTAGGGGGATAGGAGAAGAAAAAATGAAACAAGATGGGATTGAGAGGGAGACAAACCATAAATGACTCTTAATCTCACAAAACAAACTGGGGGTTGCTGGGGGGAGGTGGGGTTGGGAGAGGGGGAGGGGGTTATGGACATTGGGGACGGTATGTGCTATCGTGAGTGCTGTGAAGTGTGTAAACCTGGCGATTCACAGACCTGTACCCCTGGGGATAAAAATACATTATATGTTTATAAAAAAAAAAAAAATTGGAAGGGGAGGCGAACCATAAGAGACTATGGACTCTGAAAAACAACTTGAGGGTTTTGAAGGGTCAGGGGTAGGAGGTTGGGGGAACAGGTGGTGGGTAATAGGGAGGGCACGTTTTGCATGGAGCACTGGGTGTTGTGCAAAAACAATGAATACTGTTACGCTGAAAAAATAAATAAATTAAAAATGAAAAAAAATTTATATGGACACACATACAGTCCATATGGTCCCAGCAACACCTTACTCTCAAGGCTGTGTCCTTGAAAATGATCCCCACTGTGGGAATGGTGGAACATTCAGGGGCAGGGGAGGGGCTAGGGAGCCTGGGGCCAGCTCTCTGGTCAACCTGTGGTCACGTCTTCTTCTTGATGATCTCCTCCAACAGCAAGCCATGAAAGCACCTTCTCCCAAGTCCTCGTGCAAGGTCTTGCCAAAGCAAGCACTAGAGTCCTAACAGATTCTCTCTACTCTACCAGGCCCCCCACTATTCTCATGGGAGAAAAAAATCTGATTTCTAACAAAGAAAAGAGTTTCACAGGACTTCCCGATACAACCTTCAGACAGTGAAAGAGGTGATCGTGCAATTTATGATTATCTTCAGAAAATCTTCAGGTTATCAGCGGACTTCTATCTTTCTTCAAATTCTTGGAAGAAAAAAATTCATGTTGTGGACAATTTCATTTATCCATTTCATTTTTTTAAGAATATATTCAGGTCAAAGGACAAGAAACTCTAAAAATCCAAAAAAAAGAGCCATTTTCATGACACGACGCAACATCAGTCAGAGTTAAAATGCAGGGAGGAGGCTAACTGCGGTAGAAAGGGGAAGCTGACCAGTCAGAGATCCCAGCTCACCTGCTTCTCTGCCCTCTGAACTTGCTGTTCCTGAACAGCCCTGACATGTCCAAGTGCCACGCACACCCAGCAGGTACCAAGAAACCCAATTACCTCATTGTCAGAGAGAGAGAGAGAGAGAATGAGGAAGGGGGAGATAGAAACCGGAGCCAGTCTCTCCTAAGATATCTGAGAACTGCCTCCAAGGGAACCAACCCAAGTGGCAAGCATCTGGAAAGCGTTTGGTGAAGAGAGCCCTTCTTACCTGTCCTCCTTACAGAACAGTCTGCAAGCGTTTCTTAGCAGCAAGAAATCAACCAACGAGACATCAAGTAGCCACTCTGTCCCCTGCCCCTGTGTTTGGTGTAGTCCAGAATTTGAGAAGGTCCATTAGGGAGACCCTCCGCCCTCATGGAATTTCAAATCTCGCAGGAGAGCCAACATACATGGAAAGAGGGAAAGGTACGCAGATATGGACAGGGAGCTCACCACTGAAAATTAAGGCATTATTCCAACTTGCCAAACTGCAATGAGACACCACATCACACCCACTAGAAGGGCTAAACTCAAAATGGCTCAAAACACCACCTGGAATGCTCTCATATCGCTGGTGGGATTACAAAATCAGGGCAACCACTTTGGAAAACCTGTTTGGAAGTTTTTGATGGCGCTAAACATACACTTGGCTCAAACTGCCCACTCTGGTGCCCAAAAGAAATGAAAACACATGTCCACCAAAAGACTTGTATGAGAATGTTCACAGCATCCTTACTCACAGTAGCCCAAACTGGAAACAACCCAAATGCCCATCATCGGGAGAGGGATGAATAAACTGGGGCATCTCCCCGTAATGGAGTGCTACTCTGTGACTGCAAGGACGGATCTACTGACATATGAAATAGCATGACTGATGCTCAGATTATGCTGAGTGACAGGACCCAGGCACAAATCCGTAGATGTGACATGATGCCACTGATATGAAATCCCAAATACAGGGAAAATGAACACACTGTGACAGAAACCAGGAAGCTGTCAAGACCACAAAGCATACAGAGAACTCGCTGAGGGGGATGGGAGTTTTACATATATTATTTTGGGTGGTAACCACATAAGTGTATGTCGTCATCAGAATTCATCAAAAACCCGTAAGTTTTCTTTTGTGTTCATCCGTTCTCAGTTAAAAAACATAAAAGACCTAATTCGGCAGGTTAGCAACACGAGCCCTGTTCAGAGTTCCTGGTCTCTGTGACTTAACTGCCACGAGGTCTGGCCTTCTTTATACACCACAGATCTCCTAGAAGAGGGCCTTTTAAACATCTTCAGTTTTGGGGGGTAGATTTGGTACTCAGAGAAGACATCTATCCCATCTTACAACAGGAAGCAGAAGTTCAGAGAGCTTAAGCAACTCTCTCAAAGTCACCTAGCTGGCAAGCAAGAGAATCAACACTCAGTATCATATTACCTGTGTCTGAAGTTTATGCTTTTTCCAATATTCCTGTGACATCATTCCATAGGGTAGAAATCGGTGCCAGGATCCTGCATCTGGCAAAAGAAGGAGGGAATTTTATGACCTTAAGGGGAGATTAATATCCATCAATATGAGTATAAGGAAATTTACTCAACACCACAGAAAGGCATTCCCTTGTCATAAATTCAATAAACAAATCTTAGCATCCAAAAGATATAAAGACCTCCTACAATTTACTGAAGAAAAATACCAACAATCCACAGAAAAATAGCTAAAAGACATAGCAGCAATTTACAGAATATAAAAGCCAAAAAACCGTCTTGGTAACAAAGGAACACAAAGTGAATAATGAAATATGAATTCTGTCCATAAGTTTGTCAAATGTTTTTACAGATTGATAATATCCTGTGTTGGCAGGAATATGGATACTCACACATACAGTGCGAGAGAGTATAAATTGGTACAACATTTTTGGAAGACAATTTGACAGTATCTAACAAAATATAAAACACAAATTCCCTCCAACTCACAATCTCACTTTCATCTTACAGAAACACAGACACAAATCCACACTGACGTGTACGAAGATTTTCATTAAAGCGTTGTTTGCCACGGGGACAGTCGAAGCAATACCCGTGCGCGTGAATAGGGACGGAGTAAACAGAGGATGTTGAATTACATAATGAAATACTATGTAACTGTTAGAAAGAATACACTGGTCTTAAAATGGCAGAGGAAGGGTTATGCTTGGAAAGATGTCCTTGATACATAATGAATTACAGGAAATGTTGCTAGTTTCGCAAACTGGGTCCTGGGCACTGATTCCTCATTCAGTCCACTTTCAGATTGCGTAACATTGAGCCTTTGGGCACAGTAGAAACTCAAATACGGCTTGGGTTTGCTAACCTAGGCCACCAGAAAAGACGGGAGGTGCTGATCCTTGGCTGGCATCCTGGGGGCTGAGACAAGGTCGCGTCTTGGTAGCCCATTAAGATATAAATGACAGCCATGGTTTTTATTTCTTTAGCACTTCAGAACTGTTGAAGTACTTTCTCGTATATTCCCTCATCTAATACTCTCATCCCTTTCTTGGGGTTGGCGCTGTCCCCCACAGACCATGAGGAGGGCGTCTTCATTTAATCAAGTATTTTTTTTATTTATTTTTACAGCATAACAGTATTAATTGTTTTTGCACAACACCCAGTGCTCCATGCAAAACGTGCCCTCCCTATTACCCACCACCTGTTCCCCCAACCTCCCACCCCTGACCCTTCAAAACCCTCAAGTTGTTTTTCAGAGTCCATAGTCTCTTATGGTTCGCCTCCCCTCCCCAATGTCCATAACCCCCTCCCCCTCTCCCAACCCCACCTCCCCCCAGCAACCCCCAGTTTGTTTTGTGAGATTAAGAGTCATTTATGGTTTGTCTCCCTCCCAATCCCATCTTGTTTCATTTATTCTTCTCCTATCCCCCTAACCCCCCATGTTGCTTCTCCATGGAGGAGGGCGTCTTCAGATCGGCTCCCTGAGTAACGCACGTCCACTCCAGTCTGTGCAATTTCCCCACAGTGCTGCCGGGCTTTGGTCACCGTGCCCCGCACACAGGAAGGAAAGGGGTATTTCGTGAGTCTGCGTGTGAGTGGGTGGGTGGGTGAGTGAAAATGAGCAAATTCACTGTCACTTGTGACAGAAGCTCATTCCGCTCACCCCCACCCTTCCAGGTAGGCAGGCAGGGAGTGCCCGGTACGAGACAAGACGATCTCAAGAATACAACGCAAAATAGACAGTAGTGGAATTTAACGTCTCTGGGGCAGAAGCAATGGCAGCTCGTCTAGACGAGCATCTCTTGGGGCAGACTAACGAGCAGAGCTGCCCAGGAGGGTCCCCGTGAGGTCTAGCCCTTCACACCCTCTCATGTCTCTTCCATCAGAACATGGTGGAGTGGTACAGAGACCTGACTTCAGATCTCCGCTCGGTCCCTTGCTAACTTCGTGGACTGAGGACAATCGCGTAATTTCTCTGAGCTTGTTTCCTTGTCTGTACGGGAGGGACACTCATAGCTGCTGCCTAGCGAGGATATAAAGGGTTAATGGGATAATGCCGATGAAGCATGGCATCTGATACTTGGTTAATGAACATGCAAGAGTCCATCACCACCCGGCAGGACCAGCATCGGAAGTAGGACCACAGGCTATCTGCCGAGAGCACCTTAGGCAAAGGCGTCTGCATGCAAGCGTGTGTGTGCTGTTGAGCGCTGAGCAGAGGTGATTTTGTGGTTTGGTCAAAGGGAAGACCTATTTCAAAGAAGCTGTGTGACGAGTGGGGTTCTCAAACTGTGTTACTGTCCCCCTGGAAAACCAGTAAGACAATGCCCAGGCCCAGCCCAAAAGCTGGAGTCACCCCAGGTCTCTCTCCCCTGCCCGAGCAGCCTTTCTGACATCCCTCCCCACACGCGGGCACAATGGGGAAACCTGTAAGAAAGCTTTCTGACCGGAAGCTTGTTGTTTCAGTATTCGACCCCCCAAGAAGTGATGCTTTGCTACCTGACTACCGTGAGGAGTAAGAGAGAAGCCACAGTTCTCTGTGCTTTTGTGTCCCAATCACGTTGACTAATCAAGAGGCTCCATCTATTCCCAAATGTTTCCAGAGTGTCATTCCTCCAAACTGGAGAGGGCTTTTGCCATTTTGCTCGGAATCCGCAACTACTGGGGAAATGAAAAGAGGTAGTTTTCCGCCACCATCTTCATCTCCCACCTGAAATGTTTCTCTTCCCGCTGCTAAGAGAGCAGCGCCAGTCCCAGGAACTCAGCTGCGCTCCTCCCCTTGGCCGTGTTACCACGATGCTCTACGCAGGCGGCCCCCGGGAGTGCAGTCTGGGTTGGGCTGTCTTTCCACCCAAACCATCTAACACATAAGCTTAAGAAATGTCTTCACTGGGGCTATGGTGAGTGCTGTGAAGTGTGTAAGCCTGATGATTCACAGACCTGTGCCCCTGGGGCAAATAATACATTATATGTTAACAAAAATAATTAAAAAAACAAAAACAAAACAAGAGTCGGACATTCAGCCAACTGCTTCACCCAGATGCCCTGCACTTTTAAGTGTCTTACTGAAGAATGTTCATACAATCAAGTACACACACAAACAGACACACACACACACACACACACACACACACGTCCTGAGTGGCACAGGAAACAGAGAGGAGGAAAGACTTTCCAGAACAATCTGGTGTCTCCACAACGCCACACAAGCCCCTGCTCAAAAACTGAGCATTTCCCCAGCAGAACTGCCCATGCTGTTTCCTTCCATTTACTCCCCCACACCAGGCTGCCAGAATTCTCATGAGCTCCCCTGGGGAGAGCTTGTACTGATTTCTGGAGGCTGCTCACCCCTTCCCAGGGATGGCTCTGCTTAGATATGGCGTCAGGTGGCCATTTGCTTGTTTTAAGGATGCCGTAGACCCTGGGGGTCAGCACACACAGCAGAAACAGAGCCACAGACTGCAGGAGGCAGCGAGGAGGGACGGAAGGCTGGCTCTTAAGTAAAAGGAACCCTGGATGGCCCCTCCCAGTGGTTTCTAGATGAGCTGTCTGTTAACTAGGAGTCTCCCAGGAATATTCCAGAAAGGCCAACACAGAAGTTTCTGATTAGTTCCACGAACATGTAGATCATGCTAATGCTGAGTCTTTAAAAATGAGCACAGCACAGGCCTGGCCCTGAGCAACCCATGAGCTAACGCTGGGAGGTGCGCCTGAAACCTCGCCTGCCTGCTGCTCACCTGGTTCAAGCAGGGCTCCGAGGGTCAGTCCGCAGGCAGCGTCCAGTGACAAAGCAGCTGCCGGCCTGGACCAGAGCACACGGAACGGGGCGGGCGAGAGCACACGGAGGAGTTGCCCAGGGCGGCTAGTGCGTAGGCAAGGAATTATCTTCAGGCCTAGGGGCTCTGAGGCTGCAGTGGGAAGGGACAGGGGGTGACCTACTCCTTGCTTACTGTTTGGATAGCTTGAACTCTCTTTGCTATTCCAAAGACTGTAAAACTCCCATACAGATGTCGAGACTGGGGACCTGACTGGTTTGCAAAATGAGCCTTCACTCATCCCGACAGAGGGTACCCCGGCTCCCGGCCCAGTCCTCCAGCCACACCCCAGAGTGTGAGTGAGATTACTCAGCCAAGGAGAACCGTATGCAGTAGCGGACATGCTAGTTGTAGAAAAATAAAAACAGCCACATTTCTCCAAACCTTTACCAAAACTGAGTATAACCATTTACATTTTTTCACTTCAATGGGTGTTTTAATTACGCTACATCTATAAAATAAGATAATATATGGCTGTTGACAATTTGATTTTTGAAAAACAAAGACACGATACAGCTTCAGTTGTATTCCTGAAAAAGATGTGCTGAAGTCCTTACCCCCAGTGCCCGTGAGTGTGATCTTATCTGGAAATAAGGTCAATTAAGATGGGCCGGCCAATATTTTTTACCATATTTACTGGTCCCGTACTTCCTTCTGAGAATTATCTGCTCAAACCCTTCCAGGAAAGGTAATTTTTGAGGTTGAGAGTTAGCACTCCCGCCCAGGGCTCTCCAGCAGCTGCAGGGCTGGCCCCTTGGCTGCCCCACCTTGAGTCTCCTTCACTCCACTCTTTTATGCTCTGAAGATTAAAATCTGATCCCCTCAGATGCCCTTTAATTCCCTTCCAAGGGTCGGTTTGGCCAATGACCTGAGCTTCCTCTTTGGCAGAGAACAGATTCAGTGCAAAATTATTTAGCTTAAATTACTTCCAATGTTTCAAGCACATTTCCTGTTCCAGGATGGCAGAATTAATACAAGTACAATAGCTTAGGAACATTCGATATTGCATAATTGGCTGATTGGGGCTCTTAGTGTTGTCAAGCTCTTGACTGAGCACCTTTGGAATTTAAGATGGGCCTGAGAGGACGGGACGTACCTTCCTGTCCCTATGCATTCCCTTCCTTACCAAGCCATCTATCCTTAAAAGCCCAACACGGATAAGTAGGAATTCATAGGCATGAGAATGTGCGGTCTGCTGCCCTCCCTCCCTCAGCCCGCCCTCTTCCCCATCAATAACAAGCCACAGCCTCTGTCTCTCTCCAGAGGAAGCTGGCCACAGAGCAAGGCTGCTGGTGAGAGGGTAGGGCATGGCCATTTTACAGGAGACGCATTATGAGGTCAGTTGCTTATGGGGTACTTTCACACTGTACACTTTTCTCATATTGGGGGATTTCTAAAGACAATCTATAGTTCTAATTTTTCACAAGCAACCTACTGTCTGTTTTCCTCCCAAACTAATGATTCTCCAGTTGGGAATCCTCAAAGAAGTTATCAAGTGTAAACCCTGATTCTATTATAACCCTTATCACTCTGTATTGGTTTATGGGGTACAGGTATGGATTTGCATTACTAGACTATGAGCTCTTCAGTCCAAGGTCATGATTTATTTCTCTTTGTATTTCCCAGCCTGGATCCTAGATGGTACATGCTCTATACAGTCAATGTCCTTTTGAGGGAGATTTTGAAAGTTTGATCTGGCTTCCTCAGCCCCAGCGTGGGGCAGGATAGAGGGACAGGCAGAGAGAACTAGGAATCATCCACACACCCTTACACTGGGGTAGTTGGAACAGCTTAGGGAATGTCTCCCATAGGAGGTGACCTTCCAACCAGAGCAGGAAAAAAGACTATAATTTTACCCAGGGGGAAGGGGGAATGAAGGACAAGCCCAAAACAGTGTGCAAGCGAGTTTGTGTCATTACTTTGGTGTGACTGGAGCATAGGGCGGGCAGAAGGCCTGATGGAAACCTGCAAAAAGTTGCAAAATGTTCTCCCAGATTGAGCCTTCACCACTAATGAGTGTAGTCATTTTACCGTGGTCTGTTCCTGACTTTAAGTCCAGCCTGGCTCTCTCTCTCACTCAGCGGGCACACTGAGCATCTGCAGAATTTAAGACACTGTTAGGATTTGTATGTCTTGGTCCCGCCCCTACAGTGGGCCATCCACTGCTCTAGAAAGGTGATGCAGACATTCTGTGCCGTCTGCTTTAGCTCTGATCTTAAAGGATGAGCTAGAGATTGCATCTTTCATCCTTTCATATCTTCCCACCAAATACGCATAGATGTTTTATAGTTACGGGTATTCATAAGTGCTTTTGAGTTGAATTAAGCTATTCTCGGGTACAAGGATAGCAGAAGGAAGTGGGATAACAAGTGGGGAGGATAAACACAAAAGAAGAACACCTAGAAAGGAAAATGTTAGGGCAAGGGAGGAAATAATTAGAACAGAGAATAAAGGAGGTTGAATGAGAAATGTTCGAGAGCATAGAGTCTTGAGTCTAAAAGGATGAATCTTGGGTTTAGATGGGTTTCCAGAGACGAAACACTAAGGACACCTCGACTAGGAAGGAAGATGGGCAGGATTCTGACGCTCTCTAACGCTAAAGTTCTGGGCAGCATACAGCAACGTGGCTTGACTCGTATTTGACTAAGCAACTGCAGGCCTATTCACACACCCTCGAAGATACGGCCCTTAGGCCCTGTGCTGAGCCACCTGGCAAAAGGCCGGTGGTAGTTATAGCAGTTGAACCCACGCCTCAGGGTAAATTAGGTTGACAGAATTCCAAAGCATTAAAAAAAAAATCACAATAATCTTTCTTCTCGAAGTCCAAAATACAGTGTCCAAGTTTTGGACTCTGTGGAGGCAGAGGACCCGCCCCAGACTGTGTTATGTCTCCACATTCATTATTTCTGGCAAGCCAAGTGAGCAGCACCATTTCTAACTTGTGCAAATCAAACTGCTCTTCAGATTCGCTGCTTCCAGAGAGAGAAAATATTTCCCAATGTTCCATTTCCCCATTATGGTCTTGGTTGTCATACGGGCATCATAATAGTGACACATAACTCCCTTGTACTGTTTTTATTACATCAAGTTTCAGTGGACCTTGGGGAAGAGATGACTAATGACACCCCCTCCTTCTTCAGCGTGACAGAAATGAATCAGACACCCCACCAGGAAGCAGTGGAAATAGAACTAGCTTATGAATCAGCAATCGTGGCTCTTAGTAAGGTTTTGTCTCTAACTAGTGAGGAAATCTTGCAGACGTTTCTCCAAGCCTCACTGATCACCTCCTTTTAAAAATGTGTCCCTGTTAAACTTTAACATCCTTGTCTCTCAACCTTGCTTCCAAAAATCTAATTAAATTTCTATTTATGGTGAAATGGGTTTTATATGTTCATTGTCTGAGTGTTTTGGAGGACAGAGTATTCTCTCCAGGTATCTGGACACCTGCTGAATAACACCCAGCTGATGCATAAGATTTGCCTCCTCAGAAGCAATTAAAAGCAGAGGAAGAGTTTGGCATTGATTCCTCCAGAATTTAGAGAGGCCCCTTAAACAAAGTCTTCCATTTTGTCGGATGGACTTTTGCAGGCAGCGAAGCTGGAGCCCAGATGAGCTGAGAAAAAGGAGCGATACCATGCATTTCATTTCTCCTCCAAGAACTCAAAGAATTCATTCACTAGACTGCCACGTTAATACTGTAAGACAGAATGTAGAAAGGAAGAAATCTTTAGCTACTGGGTCCTCAAAGGGTAGAGACATTATCAAGCATTTTGAGCTATACCATTAATACTGTAAAGTACTAAATATGCTATTATTGGTACTGATAGTATTAAATTTGCCACCAAAAAAAAAAAAAAAAAGGTGGGAGATTTGTCTCTTTTTAATCCAAAATTTCTTCTCTGGTCCTGTTGACATTGCGGCCCTTCCCTTCAATGCGCGCGGGTCCTTTCTTGACTACCAGATCAAAGAATTATCAACCACTCTTGGAGAATTTGACATGATAAAAAGCTACATACTCGATGAAGGATACTTTGGAATATTTCTGAAATTAGGTAGAAGCTAGAGAAAGACTTTTTTGAGCAATGATCTTCCCTCGAGGCTATGAAATCAGAGTATTCCTACGTGTCAGCAATTTGGTGTCGTGTCACATAAAAAGCCTTCCAGCAAGCACGATGCCAACGAGGCATCACTTTATGGATCACCAGCAACTTTTAACATGAACCAATTACTTAGAAGTAAGTTCAGGTCCTGCCAGCTTCTCTTGGGATTCAAAACTGAACACCTAAGTCTGAAATGATGTTAGAAGCTTCCTAAGGCGGTAAGAGTGAGCCTGAGAAATGTGGACCTGGCCCAGGATGTCCTTCATAATAAATCAGAAGATGTCCCAGTTCAGGTCATGATCCCAGGGTCCTGGGATCGAGCCCCACATCGGGCTCTCTGCTCTGCGGGGAGCCTGCTTCCTCCTCTCTCTCTGCCTCCCTCTCTGCCTACTTGTGATTTCTCTCTGTCAAATAAATAAAATATTTAAAAAAAAAAAAAAAAAGAAGATGTCCCAGTTAACAAAGGTTTAGAATGAAGGGGATCAACACTTTTCTTCCATCCACCAGGCCACAGTGAGTTGCATAGCCATGACCCACCAAGAAGGGAACTGAATGGGTTTTAGCCTTTTGAGAAATAACCTACTTACAAAGTAAGGTCCTACTTACAAAGCCATCTTCTACATATCATAGCCACAAACTGCTATGTTTGACCTCTCTCTCTACTACCTACCTACCTATTAGTTTCTGTCTCAAATAATAACCTCATCCTTGACCTTGAAACCAGAGTAATGGTGAATTCTCTGCGGGGACCACAAAACAGACCTGAAATCAATCCCCATATTTACAACCTTCAATCCTTGTGTTTGAGATGTATCTCTCTCTCTCTCTCTCTCTCTCAATCTCATACACACACACACACACACACACACACACACACACACACTCCAGCCCGTTCTCACATCATACCAACTGGTTCTACAACATTTTCCCTCCAAACATTAGCCTTGACTTGAGAACAAATCTTGACACTCCTGTCTCCACTTCCATGAAGAACTAAAACCTCAGAAGGCAGCTACCATCATGACCACCAAACATTAATTCGTGTTCCAACATGTGCCAGGAACAAGAATTAGAAATACTTCAGAAGCTTCAAGTCTAATTGGGGGAGGTAGAGAAGAAACAGAACGAAAAAGGTAGTAACACTGAATGAAACTGTTGGCTCCTAGAGCTACAGGGCATCACGCTGGGCATTTTTTCCAGTCCCATCTCTGGATTTCCTCCCTGCAGTCACGAGTTTTAAAATTTCACTTGTATTTCAAAACCCAGGTCATTGGACACACTTTTTTAAAGTCTTTCAAAGCCTCAAATCTAAGATGTACTTCATTTATCCCCAAATCAGAAGTGATTTCTCAATTCTTTCAACTCCCACAGCAGCTTATCTGTTTCTCTCCTGGGATGCTTGTATCATAATTATTTATATACATGATTTATTTCCAGGGCCAGATTAGATTAGAAACCTCTGGAGGACAGAATCTATGTATCTATAAATCTCAATATAACCTAGCACAAGGGGCTGGGGAGGGAGGGAAATGGGGAAATGTCAGTCAAAAGTCAAAAACTTCCAGTGGGAAGATGAGTAAGTTCTAGGATCCGAAGGATAGCATGATACTTAGAGTCAGTAATAATGTATTACATTGTGTACATATACTGAAAGTTGCTGAGAGTAGAACTTAAATGTTCTCACCAGAAAAGGGAATGGTAATTACGGGAGGAGATGGAAGTATTAAGCAATGTTCTGGGGGTAATCATTTTGCAAGATATAAGTGTATAAATCAGTGTGTTGTGTACCTTAAACTCATACCATATTGCATGTGTCAATTATATCTCAATAAAGCTCTGGGAGGGAACACAGTAAAAAAAAAAAAAAAAAAAAAAACCAAATAAACAAACAAAAACCAGCATGGAAATACACTGCTGAGATCTGGGGGCAGCTTTCCATATTCTAAACCTCTGTTTTTGCCCAGCCCTATGATATTCCTTCTCCATCCCTAAAATCAATCTGTTATAAGAAAGGATCTAATTGACTTTTCCACTAATCACCAAAGTAGCAGCTAATATATTTTTGCCCTCCAAAGATAAACTTATCAAAGAAACTATTTCAAATACCAAATATTCTCTTGTACCTATTAGTTTACAAGATCCACAAAAGTTTTAGTGTTACTTATTGCTGGGGGGAAAGGAAGGCAGAAGAGCAAATATACTTGGGTAGAGACCAGGCCTGGGATGCCCTCCAATCACCCGCTCCACCTGAGCAAGGCCAAGACCATGCTTGCCCACTGTGCCTTCAGTCCATATGAATCTGCAAAACAAAAATTCCTGCAAAGGAAGCTGGGCCTCAGAACTGGGCTACACAGGATTTCTCAGCTACGGCGTTTCAGAAAATGTGAAATTGGATCTTGATCATTGGGAACCTGCCATCATCATTAAACAGAGAAAAGCAGACAGACATCTGTTCTGTCCGGGAACACAGACAGCATACTAATCACAAGCTACTGCCTGGTAAGGAACACTGTGGCCTCAGTCAGGGACAGGCTGCAGTCACCCTGGGAGCAAAGGAGGCCACCACCCAAGCGTCCTGCCTCTCATCAGTGAGTGAACGAATTATGTGGACCCCATTCTCCATCACTGTCCCCTCCTTCCCTTTGAGGTCCTGGATTCCAGGGACACATCTGAGAAGTGAAACTGTAGGCTGAATCTTGTGCTTTTCATTCCCTAAGCCCGTCATAATACTCTCCTCTCCTCCTTCTGTCCCAGTCTCATCCCCCTGGCAAGACTCATCCCCAGATCCTCGTTCTTCATCCACTGATTTATTCGTCTACCAAACATGAGTACTTACTTTATACAAAGTGATGTGCTAGTCCTTGTGCGAGATTCAAAGTGGATTGTGGGTAGATCCTTCTTTCACGATGTTTACAAGCCTGGAAAGCAAATAAGTACATAAATAATGCCAATAGAAGGCCAAAAAAAAAAAAAAAAGTGGCAGTAGCATAAGACAGATAAGACAGGATGCTATGTGTGTTCGAAATAAAGAGCAATGACCTCTATTCAAACATGTCAAATAAGGCTTCATTGAAAAGGTGGTGGTCACATTTGTACTTGAAGAATGAGCAGGACTTGGAGTCATAGATATGCAGGAAGAAGCACAAAGAACCAGCAAAGGAAATAAAGAAAGAACATGCAAGCTGTGTTTACAGAATACCGAATACATTCAGAGTGATGAGAAATGAACTTAGAAAGGAATCATGAAATATCTACATAGGCAGATTAAAGCCTAATCATAGCATCCCTTCTGGGAAAAAACTTGAGCATCGACAACCTCACCTGACGCACTCTCTCTGCGACTTTCCATAACACTTCTGTCTTCATCTCACCTTCTGAGCTCTGATTGGCACTCATTCCATAAATGTGTGTTGAATAATGAATTAACAAGACCTTCGCTGGTAAATGTTTTTATGTAACATAACCCAGGGAAATTGCGTAGTATGTTCTAAGTGAAAACTTAGTTGCTTCAAAATGATCATCTTTGTTCCCTAATGTTTGCAAAACTAATAAATAAAACCTATGGACTTGAGAAAGGCAAGATAACAGTGGTAACTCACATTTAAGGGCATCTTGAGATGTGTAAATCATCTTACTCTATCTCAAGTTACTTCAGACTGAGAAGGACCCAAAGGCAGACATGCTAGAGAACCTGGAAGAACTGGGTTGCCCCTGAGCTCCTGGACAGGCGCATCCCCAACCCCCAGGTCCCAGGTCCCATGCTACCTCATCAGGAACATCCACCCAGAGGCCAGAGATAGCATACATCTGGTGAAAGAAGAAATGAAGCAAATGGAGAATGTTTGGGAAACTGAGAAGACTTGAGACTCCCAGCTGAAATTCTTTATCAGCTCCCAAAACATTCAGCTAAGGGGTACCTGGGTGGCTCCACTGGCTGGGCGACTGCCTTCGGCTCACGTCATGATCCTGGTGTCCCAGGATCAAGTCACACATCAGGTTCCCTGCTCAGTGGGGAGTCTGCTTCTCCCTCTGACCTCTCCCCTCTCATGCTCTCTCTCTCTCTCTCAAATAAATAAAATCTTAAAAAAAAAAAAAAAACCATTCTGCTAAATCATCACCACCACCATTATCATCATCATCGTGATAATTTACTGAGTACTTCCTATGTATCCGGCATTGTGATAAATGCTTTACAAATAGAATTTCATTTAATACCCCTAACTACCATATGAAGCAATATTACTATAACCATTTTATAGATGAGGAGAATGAGATATACAGTGGTGAAGCCAGCGGACCAGTTTTAACAGCAGGAGTCAGCAGAACCAGGATGAAAACTCGGGTCTGTCCAATTCCAAGCCCTATTCAGACTACCTGTCTGCACGTCTAATGGATGATGGATTCTTCATGCACTGTCCGGGGAGTCCAGGACACTTAGCAGAAACCAACACGGTAGGCAACTGGCAGTCACCTTGACAGAACCGTGACAGGGCTCCTGGATTTTCTGCATGTGCACTGACTCTTACTGACTTTCAAGGATGGAAAACACAGCAGACATGTCACAACCTAAGAATAAATAAATGTTCACCAGATCCACTCACTGAATATAAGAAAACGGAGCTAACAAGCAACATGTCAAAACTCCTTAAAGAAGTACTTTTCGAAGACTGGGAAGGACCTACACGTTTCAACAGTATTGAAAAGTAGTGTAGAAACTTGGGGCAAGAGCTGAGAACCAGAAGAACGGAGAGCACACAGTCATCCCTGTGGTTCCGCCCCCTCGAAATATTTGCTCAGTATTTGCCTTGATGTGCCCCCCCCCACCTTTAATGAAAATAGAGTTGCTTGTGTTTTTTTTTTCCAGGCAAGATATCATTTATATGCTCAAGCCTGTCCGGGAGATACATCTACAGATTCCAGCCCTCCTCTCCCACGTAGTAACAGTGTGACCTGTGACAAGTCATCATGAGCCGTTGTCACTGTGGGTGCAAGCCACTTCTCTCTATACCTCGGCCTCCTCATCTGTAAAATTGGGATAATAAAGAACACCCCCCACACACAGAGCTGATGTGAGGGTTTAATATGCTTATAATTAGTAGATACGGAAGGTGCCTAAAGCAGTGTCTGCCCCGCACACAGTAAGCACCAGGTAAACTGAGGTGTTCTAATTCTCTGTGCAGAACGACTGGGCAGATACTATTTTTGCGGTCATTTCCATTAAATCCCACTTACCAGGGGTCTGCAGAGTCTCCCGAAGCAGGAGTCACTGTATTTACATGTTAACCTGCCCACACCTACACACATTTTTCTGAGATTTTCACAGGTAATTTCTAGTGTGTTCTTGCTTTCACGCATCAGTGTGTGTTTTTTTCTTGAACAACGTCCCTGAATTCACGCTCTTCGTCGTCCTTCCATCTCGCCCATGGGGAGTCCCTGACGTTGGGACCTCAAAGTGCTCAGCGGTGCCAAAGCGGGAAGGTTCTTTCAGCAGGGCCGCACTCCACCTGCCCGGCGGAGCTCGTCTCCTCGCGTGTCGCATCAAAGGCAAAACTTAGGGTCCAGAGAGGCCTCTGCATACCCCCAAATGTACCCCGAGTGGGGCGGTGGTGCAAAAAGCTCAGCTCAGGTCGGCATGCCTTCTCCACTTAGGTACCACGTGGTGCACCTGCTGGGCAGGCACCGTGCTGGGCCGCACAAGACACCAGGACTGCAGGAGGCCAGAGCTGGCGCCGCCGCTCCCCCAGGCCACAGCAGCCGCCGCCACACAGACGACCAGCCTCCTCCTCCAGCTGCCCCCCCGCCCCGCACCCCCGCCGGCGCGGCCGGGCGGGGACCGGGTCGGCGCAGGCGCCCGGCGGGGCCCCGCCCACGCGCCGCCCGAGCGCGCCCCGCGGACGCACGTGGCCCTTCCGGCGGCCGCCGCAGCTGCGCGGGCCTCGGGCGCGCGGGCCGCCCAGCTGTCAATCACGCGCGGGCTGAGCTCCGCACGGCGGGAGCGGCGGCGGCGGCGGCGGCGGCGGCGATGGGACCCCGGCGAGAGATCTGCGGCTAGCTGGCTGCACTTGCTCCACGGGTCAGGGGATCGGAGGGGGCAGGTAAAGCCTGGGGGAGCCCAGGGCAGGTTTTCTGTGCTGCATTTGTCTCTCCCCACTTCTCCCTCTCCTCCCTTCCTCTCTCCTGCTTCTCCCCTCACGCACACAAATTCCCGTTCTGTTTGTCTGTGTCTGTCACACATACACAATCACACACACACACAAGCACACACACACGCACACCCTTACTCATTCACGTTTATTATAGGTGCACGAATCTCTACAAAGATCATGCATATTAAAATCCGGGAACACATCCAAATTACGGGTAGCCAACTCCATGCTTTGGTGATTTGTGGCTTGTGTTACGTAAGAACTGGGGAGGTATACAGGGAAAACTTAAGAGTTTCTCTCCCGGGAAACAAGAAAAGTTATGTATTAGGTAAGAGTCAGATGTACGTATTGGAAGTTTGCAAAGCTGGTTTGATTTGTTTTCCAAGCTGAATTTACCCCACCCCCCACCCCCCACTTGCCCTCCCCATTCCTTTGCCATATTCAAAGATATGTGAGGAATTGGATATAATCTCAGGACCTACTTCTTTGTGTTGTTAGAAAGAGGCGTTGGGTGGGGGTCAGAGCTGATGACCTCAAAGAAAACACAGCTGCAGTTAAACAGCTGGTGTTGACTTAATTGGTTCCTGGCTCTGAAGCAGAAATATTTTCAGCACGCTGGAGAGATCCCGGGCTCCAGACCAAGCCAGCCTTCGGCGAAGGGCAAGTGGGGAGTCATTTCCTTCAGAGAAAAGAGGCAAAAAGACAGACAAAAAGAAGAGACATTTAATTGAGAGAGAGGCACGGGTGGGGACCAGGGGGGCTGGTGAAGACCACTTGTTTTCTTTCACTTATCCAGATCCAGGATCCTAATATAATTTGCTCCCCCCACCTCCCGCCAAATCTGTTCACATACCACCTACAAAATAAAATTTTAGGGCAAAGAAATGAGTCTTGAAGAAGGTTTTACTATGGCTCATAGAGGCTGAAACTGGAAAATACAGGAAACAATCTGTCAAGCCTCAACTAGACTTGCTCACCTCACGTCTTTGAGGTTCTCTTCCAAATGGAACTGCTCCTCAGCAAGAATTTTTAGTGACTTCTTGAAAAATATTGCCCAGCTATTGTTTTACTTCACATGACTAGAGTAATGTAGGGCGCCAGTATCTCGATAGCCAGCCCTGGCGTTTTAATTAAATCTTCCACGGGCACCTGCTTTTCTTAGGCAGACGGAAAGTAAAATGATCATGATAGGAAGAAATGGATGTAGGAGTAAAAAAATCAACCCAATGAGTAAATCATCTAGATAACCTTAATAAGTCTAAAATGCATGTAAACAGATCGAAAATACCATGGCTATAAGATTAATTTACTTTACAGTATGATGGAACAGGCACCAGAGAGATCAATTCTGGAGTATGTAGGGAGCAAATAAAGTTTTTATTTAGAATTTTTAAAATACAGGTGTATTAGTCTAGTTGTATTACTGACTATGCAGAATATAATTATATCAAAATAAGAATAGTGTTTGCATAATATGTTATAGTTTACAAAGCCCATTTATGTTGTCTCATTTACCCTACAAAGTCTCCCGAGAGCCCATTTAAAAGTTATGAAATATGTATACTTCTGTTAAGAACAAATATCCCCCTGCTCTTCAGCAGGAAGTCCTTTGCCAATGGTTTTTGTCAACATTAAAGTGACTCTTTACAGGTCGTAAGAATGGCTTATGAAATTCAGATTTTTATCTATATCACATTCTGCAGAGTTTTGGTTTTTGTTCGTTTTTTTTTTTTTTTTCTTAAATAGGTTTGAAGGACGATGTGCCGTTAAAAAGAATGGCCAAAGACTAAACAAGGAGAAGAGGAAGAGGAAGCTTCAAAGGTAAGATTCCATCCTTGTCACAAGCAAATTCATAAGCACCTTGTGGTTTGCACGTAGATAAAGAAGCGGTTTTAAGAGAATATGAGTTCTTTTTCTCTTCTCATTTTGATTTTGGACTTTGTATACCTTACTTTAAAAAACACCTTGAAGGAGTAATCAGGTCATTGCCTATCATTCCTCCTTTTTTAAAAATTATAAAAGTGGGGGCACCTGGGCGGCCCAGTTGGTTAAGCGGCCGACGCTTGGTTTTAGCTCAGGTCATGATCTCAGGGTGGCGACATCGAGTCCTGCGTTCAGCTCCAGGCACGATGTGGAGTCTGCTTGAGAGTCTCTCTCCTTCTCTCTCTGCCCTCCAACTCGTGCTCTCTCTCCCTCTCTCAATCTCTCTCTCTAAAACAAACAAATCTTCAAAAATAATTATGAGAGTGGCTGCGTACCTACTGACTTAGATGGCGTTAAAAAGCTCAAAGTGCAGAGCCGCAATCTCTACCACGGCTCCAAGGAAATAAAATACCTCTGCGATGATCTTCTGGTAGAAACACATTTTCAAGTTTTAAGGTCATGCTTGTACAATTCTAGAATACCTGATTTAAAAATGAAAGAGCTCTTAGCCTGCTTTCCTGCCTTCCTGCATCCACGCAGAGACTGAGCCCTTTTAGCAAATTGACCTTTTGGTTTGGTGTTGGATAAATGGTCTGAAGCAGCTTTGTGCCTCTGCCCTGCGGCCCTGGCTCTGTGAAAAAGTGGTTCTAATGGGGACTTCACTCTCATTATCTCCGAAGGATTTTATGGGAGCAAAAAGCAGTATGAAAAGATTGAGTGATATTTCAAAGAGAATAAATAGAACAGGGCCTGGGCCTGGCCTCACAACTGACTCACCCAGGGAGCCATGGGAAAGCACTAATCTTTTTTGTGCCTCAATTTTCTGCCTCTCTACCCTCAAGGAGACCATGAAGGCAAATAATATAGAGTCTTTGATGTTCTTGGAGTTTCGAGAGGCATGAAGACTTATTTCTGTTTTCATGGCTAAGAATTTTTTTTTAAGTAAGATGAAAAAGTAATTGCCTTTATTTGACTGAGAGTCGAGTTTCCAACAAATTGGTACGATCCCATATTGGTACATGTAGTGATCTTAATAGTACCTGTATGGGTTTACTTGCTGAAAGAGGAATTGTTCATGGAGAAAGGGAGGAAAAACAAAATAAGATGAAATCAGAGAGGGAGACAGACCCTAAGAGACTCTTAATCATAGGAAACAAACTGCAGGTTGCTGGGTTGGGGGGGAATGGGGGGCGGGCATTAAGGAGGGCATGGTGAAATGAGCACGGGGGGTCATACGAAACTGATGAATCACTAAATCCTACCCTAAAACTAAAAGTACACCTGTGTTAACTAAACCGAATTTAAAGAAAATGTTTTGTTTTTTTTTTTTAAAGAGGAATTGTTTAAGGGATTCTCAGCATTTTCACTCCCTCCAGCTATGAATATCTGAGGTTTTGGATTTAGTTGTTTTTTTGTCTTTTGTGTTTTTGTTTTGTTTTTTTTTAAGATTTTATTTATTTATTTGACAGAGAGAGATCATGAGTAGGCAGAGAGGCAGGCGGAGGTTGGGGGGGGAAGCAGGCTCCCTGCTGAGCAAAGAGTCAGATGTAGGACGCGATCCCAGGACCCTGAGATCATGACCTGAGCCAAAGGCAGAGGTTTAACCCACTGAACCACCTAGGCGCCCTGTTTTCTTGGTTTTTTGTTTTGTTTTGTTTTGTTCTGTTTGTTTTTTAAGATTTATTTATACTTGGGAGAGTATGTGCACAAGTTGGGGGAAGGAGCAGAGAGAAAATCTCAGGCACATTCCTCGCTAAGTGTGGAGGCTGAAATGGGGCTGATCTCATGACCCCGAGGTCATGATCTGAGCCAAAACCAAGAGTCAGACGTTCAACCGAACGAGCCATGCCGGTGCCCCAGCAAATATCTGGTTTTGGTGCCCGTTTTGTCGCCCTTCTTGCTTCAGCAGCATTTCTCTTCCTAATCTAAGTGTCCACTGAGAGCAGATTGTGCCCTCCTCAGCTTTATTATCTCACACAATCTGGCCCATCATTAGTGCTGTAAATACAAGGAAGGAAGGGAGGAATGAAAAAGGAAGGACGATCAGACCATCATCCACACCCACCCAGGGACACTTTTGTGCCAAGAAGTTTCAAAGTGCTTGTCCCGAGGACAGAAAGAGCCCGCCCTCAGGAAGCTCACAGTCCCTCACGTACATAGTCTTTTGGACCATGAACAAATACAGCACGTAGGGAGCATCAGGTGGTAACCAGCCCCATACAAAGAAACAGGTTTGGACAAGAGAAAGAGAGGGATAGAGGACTGGCATTGAACACTCTGATTGTAGAAGCCACTCGAGAGAGTTTGGGAGGGCGCTGAGGTATGACACTGTCCTCCTGTGGGTCTCTGGAACATGGCAGGTGCTGGGCTGCCAAGACCGGAGGAGCCAGGTAAATGTATCACCACGAAAGGAATCGAGATAGATACCACAGATTATAAAAAGAAGAAAACCATGCCGAGATCCTCACTAATTAGCACCTAGAATGTCCTTTGAGGAGAGCAAAAATAACTCCCTCTTCATAGATGACCAAAGAGCCAGATGCTCATGTTGCTCGTGCTCCATCATGATGCCCATGCTGGCAGCAAGGACAGAAAGTCAAACAGGAACCAGGTAAGGTGTTCATAAAAGGAGTACTCACGTAAGCCCATTTAGGTACAGTGCTGGAAAACACTTTCATTCCACCGCCCTCCACCCGTTCATGCACTTCCTGGGATGGTAAGCCTTCCCCAGGACCCATCCCCTAATGAGAGTCACAGACAGAACATTACTGCTTCCCCAGCTGCTCCTCTGGCTGTAGTTATTCCAATACGAAAGCCAGATTTCTCAGGAGACCTTGCTCACTGAGTAAAGGCTGAGCCAAGATGAAAAGCCTCTGCACATACCTTCCCGTTCTTCTCGGCCCTCGTTTGTTTTATAATAATCGCCCAGCTTTTAAAAGGGACTTTATGAAATGACATCGAGTCTCCTCTTGATGATAACTGGAGGCGTCAATCAACCAAGCAGATTCTAAACAAATGTAACATTTTCTCGGTTGGGACAAAAAGTTACTGGCTTCACTAGGAGGAACTATAACTCTGTTGTGTTTTTGTAGGTGCAAAATTCTCGTTATAACCTGGTACGTTTTTAAATTCCTTTCTAGTGATCATTCTCCTCTAAGAATGAATCCAGGAAGTTATGTATCTGGAAAGATGTATGGAACCTCTGAGGTCCCCACGGGATACAGGCATAACTCATTGTAGTGCATTTCACTTTACTGTGCATCACAGATAATGTGTTTTTTTACAAATTGAAGGTCTGTGGCGACCGCGAGTCAAACGAGTCTATCAAGCACCATTTTTCCAACAGCATTTGTTCACTTCGTGTCTCGGGGTCACATTTTAGTAATTCCTACAGTATTTCAGACTTTTTCATTATTGCTCTGTTTGTTTCAGCGATCTATGATCAGGGATCTTTGATGTTACTATTGGGATGGTTTAGCGCATCCGGGAACTCTGCCCATATGAGACAGCAAACATAATCGATAAATGTTGCATGTGTTCTAACTGCTCCATCAACCAGCTGTTCCTCTGTCTCTCTCCCTCTCCTTGCCCCCCACACCATTCCCTGAGACACAGCAGTATTGGAATTAGGACAATCAATACCTCTACAGTGGCCAATAGGAGTTCAAGTGAAAGGAAGAATGAGTTGATATGGCAAACTTCGTTGTTGTCCTATTTTAAGAAATTGCCCCTGCCTCCCCACCTTTAAGTAACCATCCCCTGATCAGTCAGCAGCCTCGACACTGAGGTAGAGACCCTCCACTAGCAAAAAGATTATGGCTCGCTGCAAGGTCAGATATTAGTTAGCATTTTCTAACAATGACTTATTTTTTAATTAATATATAATGCTATTATACCCTTAGTAGACTACAGTATAGTGTAAAAATAATATTGATATGCACTGGGAAACCAAAACAAGTCATTTGACTTGTTCTATATGATATTTGCTATATTGTGGGGGTTTGGAACCAAACCTGCCATGTCTGAGATACCCTTATACTATTTAGGAACATACACAATCCTGAAGTAAGTTGTGAAGCAAATACTACACAACCATTTAATCCACTTAATACCAAGTAATTGACCTACCTAGTCACATATATGCTCTCGTAAACCAAAACTTTCATATACGATAATGATAAGGAATTAGGGACAATCTGACAAAAATGAGAGATGGGAAATCAGTAAACCCAGTTTTTTATCCAACAAAAATAATGGATTCATTCTGTAAACTCATGGCCAGAGACGCTTGGAAAACTATCTCTGGAAGGAATTCAAGGTTCTCTGGCCCCACTGTCTTATTTTAAGGATGATGAAACCATAGGCCTGGTTGGTGAATGAGCTTACCTGCAATGTCACGACCAATACGTTGTAGATCAGGAACTAGGATTAGAACCCATTCTCTGGGGGCGCCTGGGTGGCTCAGTGGTTAAAGCTGCTGCCTTCGGCTCAGGTCATGATCTCAGGGTCCTGGGATCGAGTCCCGCATCAGGCTCTCTGCTCAGCAGCAAGCCTGCTTCCCTCTCTCTCTGCCTGCCTCTCTGCCTACTTGTGATCTCTCTCTCTGTCAAATAAGTAAATAAAAAATCTGAAAAAAAAAAAAAAAAAAAAAAAGAACCCATTCTCTGCCCTGTGTGGTTAGCACAACGCAGGCCGTGTTCTTGTGTTTTGTATGCCTGGAGAAGAAAGTAAGGCTCTTTGGGATTCTTTTTCTAGCACAGATCTAGCATCACTAAAAAATCTGTTCTGACTTAGGGTTACAGCTTTTCATTCCTCAGGCTCAAAAACATTTCTTTAGGACACTTCCCATCGCTTTTATGATTTGACCTGTATTTTGTTGAACGAAGTTGGACTCCTGAGTCCCAACCTATAATGCAGAAGCACTCGACCCCATGTGCCAGAATCTAACCGTGTGGGGAGGGTCTACACTGTGTCACACGGCCAGCTCCGCATCGAGCTCTACCCCGAACAAGAGGGACTTCAGCAGCGAAGACAACTCCTGTCATTGCTCTGAGGAATTTCTTTGTGCCCCCGTCCTATTTTTGCCCTTTCTCCATGTTCAACAGGACACCTGGAAATACGTGTCTGGACGACTTGGTCTGATGATGCAAGTACGTGATTCAGGCCATACTCCTGCTTTCTGCATTGTTGGCTTTCATCTGCTCCCTGACTCAGGGGGTCACCTTTTAGCAGATGACTTTTTGATGCCTCAGTGTCTTCAATGACAAAGCAGAATTCGTAAAGCATGAGTCCCTTCTTGATCAAAAGTTTTTTCTTTTATCGACATTTACTTCCTTTTTTAAAATTTAGATTCAATTAGCCAACCATAGAGTTAGTTTCAGATGTTTTGTTCAGTGATTCATCAGTAGCATCTGATACCCAGTGCCCCTTGATCTAAATTTTATTAAAATGTCTCATCTAAGAAGCGCCTTTAAAATTATTCTACTTGTGGGGGCGCCTGGGTGGCTCAGTTGGTGAAGCATCTGCCTTCAGCTCAGGTCATGATCCCAGGTCCTGGGATCGAGTCCAGAATCGGGCTCCCTGCTCAGCGGGAAGCCTGCTTCTCCCTCTCCTTCTACTCCTCCCCCTGCTTGTTCTCTCTCTCTCCCTCTAATGAATAAATTAAAAATCTTTAAAAATATTATTCTATGTAGACCCTTATTAATCCTCTTCATCATAAGGCATAAATTAAAGGCACTGAAGAGATCATCCTAACACTTAAAATATGGAAACTAGGTTAACAAACGAATTTGATCCATCACAATTTGCTGCTCCAGTCGGGCAAAGTACATTCTAAAATCTTTATATTTTATGAAATAATATCCTTCTGAAATGTTTAAAAGTTAAAAAAAAAAGAAGAAGAAGAAGAAGCTTTTGGATTGTCTCTCATGCTCCCTCTTCCTGGGTCATCGCTCCTGGCAGGGAGGAAGGCCCTAAACGTAATACGGACCAACAGTAAAAAAGAGGAGAGTATTGGTCACCATCAATGGAACCAATCTGCCTCATTTTTCTAAGATCTGGGCCATACATTTTTTCCTGCATTTGACAAGATTTTCTAACCAGAATGCCTTTTTGGCTATGTGCACCCATTACAAGATAATTTAATGGATTCACTTTGTGCCCGTGGGACAGGACAAGGCTAACTCTCTGGGGCTTCAGCTTTGATTTTACCTCCTGAATTCTATCCAGCCAGACTCAGGGTCCGCGCAGGGGCACTTGCTGGCAGCTTGGGTTAACTTTTTCCTTGTAGATAAACATCACAACATGGTTTCTGGATAAGGATTTGGAAATCTACGTCGCTCCTTGTTTTTGTCACCAGGAGACCATGTCCACACAGGGAAAACCATCTGGAGGATAACTGGAAAATCTAAAAAAAAAAAAAAAAGTATTTCACATTTCCAGCTACATATCATATGTATCTGCTTATGTGAAGATACGAAAACCAAACACCAGAGAATTACTAAAAATTTCCTTACCAAAATTGCTGTCCCTTAGCAATTCCTTTTTTTTTTTTTAAACATGGATTAATAACCAAATGCTTCTCTCTAAGGGTACTAATTAGGTGAAATCAAGTAGAAATTTCCATCTTAAGAAGATTGAGTCCCAAACAACCCACCCAGAACATAGTTCCATTTAACAATCCTCTGGCCACTTGTGTATAGTAGACACTTCCTGCAACATGACGACGGTCTGTGTCTACCCTCTCCATTATGCTCTATCATGCCGTATGGACAGATGTGTCCACAAATAATGACTGAAATATTTAGGGTTAGAGTCAGTGAGGTGTAAAGTATTGCCTGAGCCATTTGTGATTAATAAACCATGACACGTACGTTGCTCAGCAGCCTTCAAACCCAGATTCCGTACAACGTGACAATTAGCTAAAATGTGAGAGCAAGATCCATGAGATCTGAGAGGAAAACTGCCAACTGCTGAGGGGTAACACCCTGTATTTTCCACCAGGGAACGTGGCAAAGCATCCAAGAGGACAATCCAAGACAAATTCCATCTGTAGCACGTGAGAGGACCTGTCTAATTCTCTAACATGTAAGTGTAAAGACTACTGGTTTCTAAGAGATTAAAGATTTCTTGTGAAGACAATGAAAATCTCGGCTTCTCTGTCGCTGTTTTTCATGTGCTTCATGCTTCCCTTTTTGCATAATTTAAGTGAGCTGTGCCATTATGTCTCCTTTCATTTATGGAGAACCAGTGTCTAGTCATCGAGTGTCTGGGGGTAATTTTGCATTGAGTCGAAAAGCAGAGCAGCTTATAAGAAAGGCGGGTCTTTAAAAATGTCTTTTCTCTTAAGAAAAGAGCACTGTTCAAATAGACTAACATGACTCAGTCCAGTTCTCACCCTTAATATGCCTTTTAATCCAGAAGCCAGAGCATGGGGCTGACTGATACCTGGGGATGTTGTCATTCCAGCTGGGAAGGATGAGTTCTTGCAGCAACATCTGTGGGTCCAAGCAGGTGCAGGCAGCTACCGAGGGCGGGTACCAGCGCTATGGAGTCCGGTCCTATCTGCATCAGTTCTATGAGGACTGCACCACCTCGATCTGGGAGTATGAGGATGATTTCCAGATCCAGAGATCACCTAATAGGTGGAGCTCAGCATTCTGGAAGGTAAGTAAAGAACACGTGTATAAGGCAAGAGATGGAAATGTTATCGGCTGTGGTGAATCCTGTAGCTGTGAAGAGCTGAGGGTTCCGGTCTTCTCTGTGTGCCTCCGTCTTGATGATCCTAAGGGCAGTCTTCTTCCCTTAGGAAAGGAGAACATAAACCTCGAGCTGAAGAAAGCCCCTGAACGCAGGACAGTGGTTGATTTGCAGGTTAAACGCCATCATTAATTATTGGTTATGGTTAAATGCCATCATTAATTATTATTATTATTTTTTTTAAGATTTTATTTTATCTATTTTGACAGAGAGAGAGAGAGATCACAAGTAGGCAGAGAGGCAGGCAGAGAGAGAAGGAAGCAGGCTCCCCGCTGAGCAGAGAGCCCGATGTTGGGCTCGATCCCAGGACCCTGGAATCATAACCTGAGCTGAAGGAAGAGGCTTTAACTCACTGAGCCACCCAGGCGCCCCAATTATTATTTTTGATACTGATATTGATGGGCCACTGAATTCTCCAGCTGGGAAGCCACCCATAGGCAAAATCAGATAAGCCCTCCCCCCAATAGGCTTAGTAAGCATCATTTGACAAATTGCAACAATTATTAAAGAGAAATTACCGGGTATTGAGAGATAGTTAAGGCTGAGGCATAGTACAATGGTCAGCATGCGGTTTCTACCTCTACCAGCCGTGATCAGGGACTCTGAGCTTGAGCTTCTCCACAGCACCTCATCAGACAGCGTACTCAGTCTTTCAGCGTACAATTAGGAGCTCCTACTCTGTGCTGAGAAGCTGCAATGTGCTAGACATTGAAGTGATGAAAAGGAAAAGCCCTTTCCCTCTTGGAACCTGTAACCAATCATGGGAAACATACCAAAAACGAATAAATCACATACTAGGAGGTCAGGTGGTGACAAGCGCCATCCGGACAAGAGGGTAGGGAGTGATGGACCCGGGCTGTGGCGTAGGGTGTTCATAGACAGTCTTTCAGAGGAGACGCCATTGGAGCAAGTGCCAGGACGAGCTGAGGGACAGGACTGTTAGATGACCTGGCCAAACGTCCTTCTGGGCTGGGAAGAAAGCTCTGAAACGGGAACCGATTTTGTGTGCTTGAAAAGTAGCAAGAGTTCCAGTCTGGCTGGAGTGGAAGGACGGGGGCGGGTAGGACAGGTGGTGGATCCAGAAAAGTAACGGGACAGAGATGATTTGTGTAGCCCCTTGTCGGTGAGCATGAGGATGCTGGATTTTACCTGAAGAGGTATGGGAAGCCATTTTGAGCAGACAAGTGACATGAACAGACTCCTATTTTAACAGGATCATACTGACCACAGCATGGAAAGTAGATTATAGGAGCACAGGGATCGAGGCAGCCAGATTATTTACGAGGCTCTGAAAGCGCCCAGGCAAGAGGTGATGTTGGCTTGGACTAGGGTGGTGTTGGTAGAGATGGTGGGAAGTAGTCTGATTCGGCATAAAGTTTGACGATCACGTAGTGAGAACGTGCCGACAAGGTAGACATGGGAGAGAGCAGAGTCGGCACGCCTCCAAGGCCTGCAGTCTGAGCTATTTACTGAATGATGTTACAGTTTTCCGGGACGGGGAACCCTGGGAGAGCAGTAGCAATGGTGAGGAACCAAGAGTCCGAGTCTGGCTGTGCCATGCTGGAGATGTGAGTGGGGATCTCTAGCGGCGATTCGCATAATGCTTGTGAGCGTGGAGTCCGTCCTCAGATTACACGGCTTCAAACCTCAGCCCTTCCATTTCACAGCCTGTACCTTTGGGCAAGTTAACTGACCATAGAGAGCCCAGTGGTGATGCTTATCATGCCTACCAGGTAAAGTTTTAAGAATTAAGTAAGATGTTTCATATGCGTTCAGGGATTCAGTGTATCAGTCCCTACTATCAGAGGTCCAATGAAACACTGGATCCTGAAGTGGAAAGAAAATTTGAAATCTAGTTAATAAATAAAGTACTGGGCAACACAGTCATTAACAGGGATGAGCCGAGACCCCCGTTAATTCGATATCTTACAAATGTTAGGTACTCTGCATTAAAATTGGTTGGCTCAGCATCCTTGCCCTGTAGAAATGTCATCTCTGATGAATCCTCACCGGCCTGGACCGATGAAATACGCAGCCAAGCTTGGCACATCTTGTATTTACCCAGTGAAGTGGGTGGTTGCTTTCCCATGTGTCAAAAAAACAAATATTTGCCTGACAGATCTGTCGTGCCAAGAGCCTGAAATGCCAGTATCGTACAGAATACTGAAAGCATTCACATGGTTCCAAGGCACGACCAGGATGAGATGTGAGAAGCTATAAATCCATCAAAACAGACTCAGGTATGGATTTCAAATAAAGAACTCACCATTAATGATCAACCCGGGATTCAGACTTTGGAATTTGGTCTTCTATCTGACATAAGCAAGGTTCAAAAGTACTTGTTCCCCATTATGCTGAACCTACTCCAGAGACTAAAAACGGGCAAAAGTCCGTGGGCTCATAGAGATTATATTCCAGCAAAATCCAAATCCTGGACTCAGATCCTAATCACAAAACAAAAGGCTAACATTCAGAAGCTTAGAGTCAACCTGAATCACGTAAGAACTCACTTAGAGACCCGTCCTCTACCGGGGGAGGACACTAACCATTCTTCCGTTTCCTTCTAGGAAGGACAAGGGAATCCATTCCAGTGGGTTTTATGAAATGTTTCCTATCAGTACAGAGAAAGGCAATGATTGTACCCATGTTTCTAATTATGATTCTTTTTTCTGATTTTGTTTCTTTCATTTCAAACCACTGTATGTGGTTCAAGTTATGGGCTTCCCCTTGCCTCCTTCCCAATAAAGCGGTGCTAAGGGATTGTTGGTCTCTCGCTGGAGGCTAGGACATAGCCACTGAGCCAGCTTCAGAGCTGTGGGCAGCTTAGAGAGGCTTGATGAGGATGGAGATTGGACTCTGATGAGCTTGAGTTAGGATCTCTGCCCTGCCACGTGCATCTGGAGAGCCGGTAGCTCACGGTGCTAGTTGTTCTTTCTCTCTGCAAGTGATTCTGTGTCCACTGTGTGCACGGTCACGTGGGAGGCTCTGGTTGTGAATAAGATGTGGTTGTTCACCTGTTAATTAGATACAGCCTTGACCTAAAAGAGCTGGCAAAGAAGGCAGGCATGTCTGCAGACAGCTACAATCCAGCACGATAAACACTACCCTCAAAGGAGTCCCAGACTTACCGGGAGCGCGGGGATTGGGGGCAGGGAGGGTCTGAGGCAGCCTGGGGAAACAGTGGCTCCACAGAGAGATCCCCTGGGAAGAGGAGACATTGGAGGAGAGGGGGCAAGAGATGAATGGGGAAAGGTACACAAGACCGGGATCACAGAAGACTTTGAAAGGCTTTGAAATCGGTACTTTTCTGGAACCTTCTAGCTTGAGTCCAGCAAGAGGGCAAGAAAATAAATGTAGGCTTTCTCAGGGAGGTTGTCTCATAGGTGTACACACACACCCAGGATTACACACACTCTCTGGACCCTGGGTTCTACCCCCGGCTGCCTCGGCCCCACCTCCTTTATCCTAGTTCCTGCAACTCCTGGCACGTGCAAAGTCCCTGTGACGTGATCCTCTGACCCCCTGCCTCCTGCTGCACTGCCCATGAATCAGGCTAGCTGGGGTGGGCCTTTTCTTCTTAGTCTTGCTCTCGACCTTGACAAGAGCTGCTCCCGCCTGTTTGTGCGACAAATCACCTCAGTAAGGCAGCTATGAACTAAAGGAGCGAAACTTTTACCCCATCCATGCTCTCCTCACTCAGAGTCGCCCTCTTTCCTACCTTCTCCTCACCCATACTAGAAACCTCTCAAACGGTGTCCCCAGCCATGTGCAGGCACAAGATAAGACAGCCTCCTCCAAGCCTCTCTTAACGGGGAGCGACTCGGGCTCCTCTCTTTTCTGTCCTGATGTCTCAGTTCCCCCGCTGAGCTAAGTCAGAGTTTGAGTATCTGTCTTAGATTTTCTTCAAAGTGAAGCTAGAGGTTGCCGAGTTGGTTTCATACTAGGAATGAGAGGAGCTCCGTGAATGGGTGGATGGCAGGAACACAGAGAAAGTGGGAAGGAAGGAAGGGAGGAAGAAAGGAAAGAAGGAAGAAAGGGGTACCATTTTGACTATTTGGGGTTTGAGGAGCCTTTGGGACATTTTTGTACAGATCTTACTACTGGCTGTCAGAAGTCCGGGGCGAGAGCCCAGGAAGGAAATCCAGGCTGGAGATGGGAGCTTGGAAGTCACTGGCATGTAGACGGGAGTTGGAACTACAGCTGCACGGGCAACCCTAGAGAGATCTTGAACAAGAGATGTGAGTCAAGGGGGAACCCTGGGGAACACCAGTAATTTGAGAACATCTGGCAAAACAGGTTGAGAGTGCCTTGTTAAAGACGCAGATATAGAAACAGGAAAGAGCCGTGTCAGGGACAACAGTTTTTAAGAAGAAAGCACTTAACATCACCGGCCGCAGAATATTCGAATGAGGTCACACTAGACTGGACAATTAGGAGGGCTTTCGTGCCCTTGGAGAAACCAGTTTCAGTAACACTGTGGGACTCGGCTTGAATATCAAGGATTGAATGAGTTCAAGCCGTAGCTAGAGAGACACAGGGCTCCAGAATAGCTTTTGAAGATGGGGACGGTTGGCTGTCTTCCCACGCTGGAGGGACTGATCCTCCATCAGGTGGGAGACCAAGGCCGGGGTACCAGGTATCATGCCTGAGGGGTGCATGGGCCTGGATCCCAGCTGGACATCGATGGTTGCTCCACAAAGCTCAGTGTCCCTACAAGCAGGTCAGGCCAGGTGAGTTCCATCTGCTGTCATTGCTGGCAAGGGACAGCCCTCAGAGCCCAGGTCCTGCTCAGGAGAGGGCAGGGTGGCCCTCAGGGCCGATGACAAAGACGCATCCCGCTTCCGTCCTGCTGCTGCTTCCCCTGCGTGTTACCCCGAAGCCAGCCGGCTCCTTTCACCTTCAGCTCCCTCAGCTCCCCACCGTCCTTCCCCCCACGCTGGCTCTCACTCCCAGCAGTCATTACAATGCCCTCTGCAGGACAGCCACCCAGCTCCTCCTGGCAGTCCTGCTTTTTTGGAGCAAACGGAGGTGTGTTCCGACCTCGTCGGCTCACGCAGAGATGATGACGGGGATGCTGGTCTGAGTCACAGCCTGCATCAGCAGGGTTTCTGGAATCTGGGTTCTCCTCCCTGTCCAAGCCCCCTTTCCAGCAGCAGGTGCTGGATTCTCACACATCGTCCCCACAACCAAGACGCCATCAGAAGTCACCGTCCTTGCTGCGGCCTGTAAGGTACGTCCCAGCGGAGGCATCCTTCTCTCTTGGCATTGGGCCGGCCCAACCACCAGCCATCCCAGGGGCTCTGCCAGGCCCCAGGGGGCCCTCTCACCGTGGGGTCCCAGCTCTCTGCATGGACCCACACCGGGCTGTCTGAGCTCCTAGACCCTTAAGGACCCCTGTGTTGCATTTTTTCAAACTCTGTTTAATAGAGCCCCCTTTCTCTTAGACCAAGGACCACTTCAACTTAGACCATTCTTACGGCTCTGTATGGCATCACTCCCCAAATCTTCATTCCTTTCCATTCTCCAATATGGTACCAGGTTAGGCTGATGCATCCCAGCATCCCGTCTTGCCTCCGTCCCGTGCTCAGTGGAGACGACATCCTTCAGCTCCCACGCGTGCCCCTCCACTCGCGTCCTCCCGTACCCTCCCAGACATATTGTCGCCGTGTTCTGGGTCCTCTCTGGACACCGGGCTCGGGGCACCTCTTTAGACTTGCGTGGAGGGCTCCTTCTGGACCCTGGCAGTCGGCCGTCCGCCATCACCCTTCCCTCCAGAGACGGCTGCCCCCCTCAGGTTCCCCCATTCAACAAGGGAGAAGGCTCGGGAGGCCAGCCCCTTTCCAGTTCTCGGAGCGAGTGGGAGTTCTGCCATCTGCAAGGCACCGTTTGCCTTGTCGCTTCCGAGGGTTCCAAGAGCGGGTTTTCCTCTCTACATCGTGGCTCAGCCGAGGAGCAGGCTGCTCCCGGATCGGTCACCTGGCTCGGCCGGCAGCAGTCTGGCAGTCAAGTTCGTCGGTTAGAATGTTTACGGAGTGTGAGGCGGGAACGAGAGATGCGGAGAGCAGGGCAGGACTAGCAGACGCGGGCGCTGGCCTCCGTCGCGCTTCAGAACCTCAGAACCGACGGTAGCTACGTTACAGTCGTTGGCTTTTGAAAACGAGCGCCAGTCCCTGAGGAAGGGGACTCAGTGACTCAGGAAGCATGTCAGCGTGGATAGTAACGTTCATTCAGCTCGCGCATTCAGAATCTTCCAGCGTGACTCATTTTTTTTAAGTTAACAAATCATGGTTAGGCTTTGAGGGTGAATTTGCCACTATTTTCGGAAAATTAGGGGAAGCCATCCAAAACGTGATTTTTTACAGCCCAACTTTTCCTATGGTACTTGAGTCTCATGTAGAAAAGTTTCTGTTCTTTTCAGTAGACTTTATATTGACTGGGTTTTTTTTCAGTTTCTGTATAATATTACGTAACGGAAATCTGTCCCTCCATGGTGACTAAAACTCTGTGGTAATTAAAAAACAAAACTCTGTGGTAGTTTAGCACATAAGTAACTGGTGAAGTGCCATGGGAGAATACGAGGGGAGCGTGAGGCTTGGCGATCACACCTACCTCGGTTAGAGCCTGGTCATGCCGCCTGCTGGCCACAGGACCCTGAACCATGCTTCTCCCATCCCACTCGCCTCCATCTCCTCCAGGTGAAATGGAGATAAAAACACCTCCTTGGGGGACCTGGGTGGCTCAGTGGGTTCAGCCTCTGCCTTCGGCTCAGGTCATGATCTCAGGGTCCTGGGATTGAGCCCCGCATCGGGCTCTCTGCTCCGCGGGGAGCCTGCTTCCCCTCTCTCTCTGCCTCTCTGCCTACTTGTGATCTCTGTCAAATAAATTTAAAAAATCTTAAAAAAAAAACAAAAAACCTCCTTTTCAGAAGAAACTGCAGAGGATCAAGGGAAGAAAACATAGCGAACCCTATGCCTAGGTCGTGAGCGAGAACTCCGTAATACCAGCTCTCTGATGGACTTGGGAACACGTTTTCCTCCTATTATCCCAATCTTTATTAGTGCATTACCCTAAAACTTAATAAATAAATTAAATAAACACGCTTTAAATTCAAAGCTCAAGATAGAGAGGTGCTGTGCATTTGGTTTTTTCCCAACATTGTTATGCTCACGAAAAGCAATTAGGGACAGGAGGAAATGTATTTAAATGTATTTAGAAAATAAATAACTATGTTAGCTCAGATCGTTCTGGTGCTGTTGCTGGTGTAGCATCATTTCACAAGAGGCGTGTTTCGAGATAGACGTAGTGACAGCTACGTGTTACAGTGGATGGCTTCGCCAGGCACCGGGCTCTGTTTTCGAGCTTGGCCTCCCTTGGTCCTCTCCACCACTCCAGTTATCGCTTAGCCTTTTATAAAAGGGGGAATGAACGATGAAAGTGTTTAAGCAACTTTCCTTCTGTGACTGAAGTACCCGTTGGCAGTTCCGGAAGCCGCGCCCGAGTCTGTCCGTTCCAATCCACCGCAGGGTGGACAGCCCCCTCCCGCTTCGGCGTGTTACCCTGTCTCCGAACTGAGCTCATGCAGTTTCTCTGCCACTTGCTCGCCAACGTCCATCCTTGGGCCAGTGACCCGCCCTCCTTGAGGTAACATTTCCTGACCTGTAAACTAGCAATTATGGTTCCCTCCTAGCACCTTGGGGGAAGAGGTGGGTACTTAGCGGATTGCCCGTGTCCTGCACCCACATCACCGGGAACACACAGCAGGTTGGACAAGCTGAGCTGATCCCTCGTCGTAGGGAGAGAGGTGACACAGAGAGGCCACAGGGTGTCCTGGGGAATTTCAGTAAGAGTGTGAGGAAGGATGCGTTACGGGACATGGGCTTTAGGCGGGCAAAGGGTCTGTGGGAGCTGGAGTTGGCTCTCGATCGTCACGGCCCATTCTGTGATCGGACAATAAATAAATGATAAATCTGACCCACAGGGAGGGACAGACCAGGGTAAGATCGAAGCTGTCCTGGGTAAAGAAGCAGCCATGATTTGTATTACTGGGGGGCGGAGGGAAGGAGACTGTGGATGGTTGGTGCTTGGCACAATGACCCTGTTTGTCATCTGTGCTTAGACAGAATGATGAAATGGACTTGTTTCGTGTCCCTCCGTGATGGGCGCAGAGCAAGCCTGTCTGACACAGATGTTCTGTGTCACAGGTTATATCCATAGAGGGACACTGCAGCCTCCCTGTGAGCTCCAGGCCAGCTTCTCAGAACACCAGGGCCTGGTGGAGAGGGCAGGGCTCTTCCCGGGAGCAAGACTGCTTCACTTTTGCTCACAGACTCAAGGGGACAACTCAGACCGAAGCTGATGAGGCTGCTGCAAAGCGTTTTGCTTTGAGAAAGCTCAAAGGAAACCATCAAGGCAGTGCTGGCTTGTCTGGTTGGCATTAAAATTAGAAAGGGCCTTTTACCTTCTGTTATTGTTAGGAAATGGTATAGGATTCTCACGTCAAATTTGGGGTGCAGAAGCCAGGTCCTGCTCTGGGGAGCTCAGGAGAGCCCAGGCACTGAGCTCACCCCGTCCTGCCTCCCTGTGTCTTTCCCCAGGTCGGACTCATCTCCGGCACGGTCTTCGTGGTTCTCGGACTGACTGTCCTGGCAGTGGGCTTTCTGGTGCCCCCCAAAATCGAAGCGTTTGGCGAAGCCGACTTCATGGTGGTGGACACGCAGGCCATGCAATTTAACGGGGCCCTCGATGCGTGCAAGCTGGCCGGGGCCATTCTCTTCTGCCTCGGGGGCATGTCCATGGCAGGGTGCCTGCTGACGTCCGTGTTCGTGAAAAGCTACTCCAAAGAGGAAAAGCTTCTTCAGCAGAAGTTTAAAGAGCGCATCGCCGACATCAAAGCCCACAGCCAGCCCGTTACAAAAGCCCCGGGCCCGGGGGAAACAAAGATTCCCGTCACTCTGTCCAGGGTGCAGAATGTCCAGCCTATTTCGGCAACCTGAGACACCTCCCACCCCAGTCCCCCCTCTCTGATTACATGCCGTGTTAACAAGGAGCGGGGCCAGGTTTGGAGATGATGGGGCTTGGGCATTGGCTGGCCCCAGCCCGGGGCTTGGCTGCAGGCAGTGTGGTGCGGGAGCTCACGTCGGCTCGGTTTGGGGTCTTGGGAGGAGGTGACGTCCCTGGAGACCTGTGCATGGCCACCACGCTGCTTCAGGAGGCTCAGGTGCCCATGGGGCGCCCTCGGGAGCTCCCCTCTCAAATATCGTGACTGTCTGTCATTCCCCCGCATTACTGGAGAGCGCCCAGCAGTTTAGACCGGATGACCAGTGGCTAACGTGGTGTGTTTTATTTCCTAATGTCGGTTTCCTGATTTTTCTTGTGTGGTGCTGCTTCTGTTCCTGTCTCACTACGTGTAAGATATTGTCATGTGTGTTCATAGAAAAGTCGAGTTCCTTGATATTGACCCAAACGTTCGTCTTCTAACTATCTTCACATGAGGTTGCTGAGAATGGGTACAAATTTATCAGAGTTCTCCGCCAATCTTTTTTTTGGTTTGGTTTGGTTCTCTCCAGTGTTTTCACTTGAAAAGCTAACATTGCCAACTTTAGAAACTTGGGGAAGAAATGAACTTTAGGAGTTTCTATGCAGCCTCCGAGAGCCGGGGAATGAGAAGCTACGAACCCCTCGCCATGTGACCTTGGGGGTTTGTTTAACCTCCCCTGGCCTCAGTGTCCCCATTGAAATGACAGAGATCCTGGACTATGGTGTCTGAGATTCCTCCTTTGCCGCGTGTCATCGTGTTTCCCAGGGGCCGTGTCTGCGATGTCCCTGGGGCTCTCACCTCGGTGGGACTCTTTGAGATCTGGACTCCCAGAAAAATCTCCGAATCAGCAGCTACTCACGTTCCAATATCCAGCCCCAGCAGTTTATACAGTGCTGTCGTGTTTTTATAGAGACTAAAGTAAGCCATCCTCAAATAAGAAACCCGTGAGTAGATACTACCTTAAAAAGGGTTTTCTTCCTCAAATAAGATGTTTGATTCTCCAGCAAGATACTCATCTCACCCCTATGCACTTTTACTTAATCTGTGGACTTAAACTGGACTGAGGAGAACATGACCTTGGTCTCCTCTCAGAAATCGTGCCACCTTCGAGTTCCGTCTCTCTCCTCTTTCCTCCCTCACTGGATAAATAAAATATGTGCCCAAACAGAACGTAAGTTGCCGTGTCATTCCTTCAGTGCGACCGTTTTCTCTCCAAGGAACGAGTCTCCATCCTGAGGCCAGGCGGGCGAGCTCTCGGGTTTCCCTGGCGAAATGGAAGAACAGAGCAAGCAATTAGCCCTTTCGGTGTGCGCCATTACGCACGGTCCAGCGGGGACCATGGGGCCCATCGGCACCCCCAACAGGGATCAGGGACCAGGTAGGGGATAAATCATCCCAGCTTCCTCGGGTTCTCACCTTGCCGTGGACGTAGCACTTTATTTTATTTATTTTATTTAATTTTATTTTTGACATAGCATTTTAATTGTACCCTTTGAAGCCTTGTGTAAGCCCCAAGCGTCTGTTGAAGGCAAGATCACTGGAAGTGTCCCATGCTTGCTTCTGCGTTGTGTACCAAGGAGTCTTGGAGGACAGGACTTGGCTTTTAAAAGCCCCCAGAATGAAAATTAAGGGCGGCGGGGCTTGGGAATCTTTAGGTACAGGCATGATTGCAGCCATAAAAAAGCAGCTCTGTTCCCCCCAAAGACCTAAAGGGAACCAAACCGGAGAGAAGCTGAGTCTGAAAAAGCAATTCAGCATGTCCCGTCTGGTCCGTCCTGCCCAGGCTTTGTGAGAGCAGGAGCTGGTGAGGGCCGTCCCGGCGCCCTTGGGAGGGATGTAGGAAAGCAGAGGAGTAGGAAGACGTGGTTTGTTCTTTGGAGAGGGCGGACCACGTGTACTCACAGGGAGAAGCCGGGGAGGACTTCGTAAAGCCGGAGTGGGCAGACACGGTGGTATGGCGGCAGAACGGCCCTAGAGCCTTGGGCTCATTCTGCCTGTTTCGGGGGTGAGGAGGGTGATGGGGGAGGGGAGCCAGTCCCTCCCCCCTGCTACTGAATTCCCACAGGTGCGCCGGGCAGACTGCTCACAATGCCACTGGAGATCACACGGGAATGGCGCGGAGTGGGTCCCAGCCCCCGATGGCACGGCCCAGCCACATCATCACGGGTCCCGCACGTGCTTGGAGCAGCAGTGGGGGACCCCTGCTGCCTCCCGGGACAAGCCCCCGCGTCTTCGGGTTAGGAAGCTTACCCCGAGATCTTTCCAAAATCTGCCTTTCTAAACCTTCCACGCATTGGACCAAATCCTATCATTCAGAGTTACCTGCAAGCTAACCCCGCTTATACTCACCTCCCCTCTCCCAATCCTCCCGATTGGGAAGATTTCCATGCGACCATTTCCTGTCCCCTCCCGCATGGTCTTCTGCAGGGAGACACATCTGTGTGCTCCTACTGTCCCTACTTCGGCTGTGCCACCTACGAAATGCGGTCCCTACCCGTTTTCAAGTGTGAATCGGTTTTAGACCCCCTGACTTACTGTGTGCACAGCACCTCAAGCCCAAGAACTGAGGACACGGCCTCCCGGGATCTGAGCTGGCTCCTTCCCAGACTTACTCTGATGCTCACTCCAGACCCCTGCATCCCACCCACACATCACTGCTCTCCTCCTTCAGTGAGCCTTCTCTCACAGGGCTTATCCTCCCGGCTGTAACCACCTGCCCCTGCACTGGTGATCGGACCCGTCATTCAAGGCCCCATCAGGAAATAACAGCAATAATCAGGGACCTAAAATGCACTGAGGGGAAATCAGCCTTTTCCTGGACACAGCCGGCATTGTGTGTAAACACTTATCTGTCTCTGTTATAATTGGTTTACACACCTGTTTCTTTCATTAGCGGCTGGACTATTAGCGGTTGGGTGCAGCGACCACATCTTAATGAGGACAAACCCTCAAAAGTGCGTATGGAAAAGCTGTGTGCTGCTATGACATGGGCATTTAAAACAACTATTGCAGATTTACTTAGAGCCAGGCATGAGAGAAGCAAAGAGATGATTGGTAGAGGCACTAAAATTTCTGCTCTAACGAGAGTGTGTGTGTGTGTATGTGTGTGTGTGTGTGTGTAGGGGATCTCGTGGACAGAACTAAGACCAGAGTATGGATACGGGTGCCTCAAAGCAAAGCTCTCCTCAACCCAACGCTTGAACTGGGGTTGCCCAGTCTAGTGGCTGGCTCGCCATTACAACCTCTAAAACCAAAATCCTCCCTCCAAGGAGCCCTCTCACTGACACAGAACTAGCAGGCTTACGGCTCGTTCCTGGGAGAATCGGATGGAAGACCCAGAGCGGCCCGGGCAAGAGCAGAGTCATTGTCTCCAACACTCCTAAACCAACCACGTGCTTCTTCATCCTTGAACATGGAAGTATGGCCAGAATGATCAGAAACATGGGAGTCAGCACCTTCAAAGAGGAAACGCAGAGAGAATACCAGATTCCATGGGAAGTGTGAGTGTTTCAGGAATCACAGGAGAACTCTAAAAAAATCTAATTAGTCTTCAGGAAGAAATGGCACCCATAAGACAAAAATAGGACGCCATGAAAGAGGAACATCAAATGGTTTTAAAATAACAAATTGCTACATGAATAATTTGAAAACCCTTCCAGAAAAGTAAAATCCTCTCTCATAAAAATTTTAAAAGGAGATTAAAAAATAAAAGACCCAGAGAGTCCATCAAAGATAAAAAGGTAACAGGAGAAAAGGAGAGAGAAATTATCAACAAAATAACAGAAGAAAACTTCTCCTGGCTACAGAATACAGAAATCTCCAGATTGGATGTGTTTGCTGGATATTCAACACCGTGAATGGTTAAATAAAAGAGACACATTTTTGGGAAGTTTCAGGATGAAAAAGAAAAAATTCATCCAAGAAGCTTCCAGAGAGAACAGACATCTATAAAATAGTAGAAATCACAGTGGGAAGAGAAAAGGGCTGTGATTTCAGGCAATAGATGGGAACGTTATTTTTGGCCTACAGAAGCATACACTGACTCTTATCAAGGACAAAAAAAGGCAAGCGGTAGAAACCCCCCGAAAACATTTAGAGATGGGGCTCCTGGCTGGCTCAGTTGCTGAAGCATGGGACTCTTGACTTTGGGGTTGTGAGTTCAAGCCCCACGTTGGGCCTAGAGCTTTTTTTTTTTTTTTTCAATTGTGTTATGTTAGTTCCATATACTACATCGTTAGTTTTGATGTTGTGTTCCATGATTCACTGTTTGCGTATAACACCCAGTGCTCCATGCAATCCATGCCCTCCTTAATACCCACCACCAGACTCACCCACCTCCCAAGCCCCCCCAAAACTCTGTTTCCCGGAGTCCACAGTCTCTCATGGTTTGTCTCCCACTCCGATTTCTCCCCCTTCATTTTTTGCCTTCTCCTAATGTCCTCCATGTTATTTCGTATGCTCTACAAATAAGTGAAACCATATGATAATTGACTTTCTCTGTTTGACTTATTTCACTCAGCATAATCTCCTCCAGTCCCATTCATGTTGATGCCAAAGTTAGGTCTTCATCCTTTCTGATGGCTGAGTAATATTCCATTGTGTATATGGGCCACATCTTCTTTTAAATAAATAAAAGGTTTTTTAGGAAAAAAAGAAAGAAAATTTTAAAATAAAGTGCACAATGAAGTCATAGTCCCAATTATTAAGCATGACTCTGGAATCATAGGGAAGAATTAATAGGAGTCTAAAACAAGAGAAGCCGTTGGAAACCCAACCTGCCTTCCCACTGGGCCCCGTCTACTGCTGGCAGGACAGGATCTGGGATGGGAGCCTAGGGGGACCGAACCCTGCCCTCAAGGATCCTGCCATGACAGACACTTACAGAGCCAAAATAGTGCAAACCGATTACTTGTTTCCAACCTCCAGCATCACACCGTAGACAAACAAAATGCCTAAAATACGATTATGAAACGGACTGCAAGTGTGATCAGTGTGATGCTGTGGCCGTACAGGGAGAGCCAGTAAGGCGTGGAAAGCAGAAGGGAAAGGGGAAGGAGAGGGAAGTGTGGGAAACTGGTATCCTCATCTGCTCTAGTGAGAAATTAAGTATCTAAATGTGAGGGAAAGAAGAAGTGCATGTAAAATTAAGAACTTCATTAAAAAAGAAAAATTTTAAAAACATACTCTCTCCAAAAAACAATAATAATTCATTTAAATTTAATTGAAAATGGGGTACCCAGGTGGTTCCGTGGGTTCAGCCTCTGACTCTTGATTTCGAGTCATGATCTCAGGGTCGTGAGATCGAGCCCCACGTCAGGCTCCCGATGTGAAGTCTGCTTACGATTCTCTCCCCCACCTGCCCGCCCCACCCCTGTGCTCGTTTGTTCTCTCAATCAATCAATCAATAAAACAAAAAATAAAGAGGCAATGGCTTAACTTTATCATTTGTCGTGAAAAGACACCCCAATGGAAGGACTAAAAATGAGGCACAAACCTCAGAAAGAAGAGAAGAAATAAAATGAGCGACAGAGAAGCTAAAGGAAACCTTCCATCTTCCCGTGAACAGGAAATCAGTCAATACGGTCTCAGGTCACAAACCACAAAATCACACAGAAGTGGGTTCTTTGCAGTTGTGGAAGGAGCCACCAAGAAGAGCTTCAAAAAGGAATCACTAAGTTATTAAATTATTAAGCGAGGTCGCCTCTCAGGGACGCCGCGGGAGGGAGGCCAGAGCAGAGGCCGGATGCTCACACAGGGAAGACCAGGGTGGTCAGTGTTCCTGTCCCCGTGGCCTTGACCCAGACTTCGAGCAAACTGCTACAAAGAAGGAGCGTCCGGGATCCTATTCAAACAAAGGGATCTGTCCCGGAGTAGGTTTCTGGGAGGGCCTCCCTGAGGAACTGAGATCTATCCCATGCCTGGAATGCAAGCGGACGTCGACCAGAGGGATCCTGGTCGAGGGAGGAATCTGTTCTTTGTTTTTGGGGGGAGTGGGGGGTGGACTTGAGGCTTTCAAGGCTGAAGCAATGGCATAAAGTGCAGAGCCAAGAGGGAGCGTGGCAGGTGGGGAGAACTGGACCGAGGCCACTGTAGCTAAAGTAGCTCAGGACCCCAGGTTGGGGAGCGTCTGAATTCAAGGGGATTAGAACATTCCAGAGCGGCACCGCATCCCAGACTAGAGGATGAGGCAGAGTCATGGCCGAGGGCAGGCTTTCCTGCAGAGGCCAGGATGGGGCCAGCGGAGAAAGGGAAGCTTGAGTCCCGCAAAGGACGGCTCTGAGCAGCCAAGGGTGGGCGAGCAGAGGGCATGGACCAGATGTGAACACGCAGACGAGGACAGCGGGTGCTCTGTGCCCCGACGCATCAGGCGCCTTGGTTTTCTCCCCAGGCCCCAGTGCCAGTCCCCACCCCGCAGTCTGGTCCAGAGGAGACACTCCCTGGTTACTGTCCTCGTCTTCCAAGAACGAGATGTCAGCTGGAAACAATGAGCCTCTTACTGCCATGTTTTACTTGCCCGGTTTACTCTCCGCTCTGAGGGGGAAGAGAAAGAGAGGAAAGTAATTTTTGTTCTGCTAGAGAGTCTGTTCCAGCACATCACAGGATGAGATGAAACTCCGAAACGGCAGCAAAACAGCTCGTACTTGCTGACCGCGTCCTTGGTTCCCCACCAGGGGGTAAACACCGTTATGCCTTTTGCATTTAGTTTATCCCGGAAGCAACTGTGAGGGTGACCGCTTCTATTTCCTCCCAGTTAAGGAGAAGGAAGTCTGGGCTCGGAGAGATGAAGAAAGTCCCCCAAAACATATGGCCACAAAGTGATCAAACCGGCATTTCCACGCAGGGGGCCTGACTCAAGGACTCCCCTCCCTTGGATGGATTCTGCTGGAAAGGACGAGAATGCAGCTGCCTCTCACCCTTCTTCTAGATGTCCCTGGTGAAACCTGTCCTTTATCCCAGAGTCCTGCACTGGTGTGTAGCCCAAGAACGTGGGCAGGAACTACTATGTGCGTGTGTAACCACGACGCGGCAATTCGGTCTACACCAGTGCAAGTGATGAAGACGAGTCCGCCTTGGACCTCGAGCACTGAGTTTACAAAAGATCCGTCCAGACTGTTATTTCTGTGTTTTCCCCGAAATCTTAGAAAGGGCAGACTTGCCCATCTTTGAGTATCTTGAAGGTCAGTACCACATCTGACTCCTATTTCTCCCCAACACCTAACATAGTTTCTGGTTCACAGCAGAGGCTCAAGAAACATTTGCTAAATCAAGGTTTTTTTGGTTCAAAAAAGGGCAATAATTGTGCTTACCAACCCAATCTCCCCGTGACCTCTTCCCACCTGTATGATGCTGGTGAGAACCGCCTGCCTTGCGTTTTGACCTATCCTAAAATGCATTGGCTGGAATTTCCGGAAGGCAGGGGTGCCTCAAAACCCAGGGGAGGTTGGTGCATTTTTAACTACATGAACACAACCCAACCCTTGACAGGAGGAGATGGCAAAGACCAGTATTGAAGCACATGGACTCTAGAGTCAGAATTCATGCATTCAAATCTTGGCTCTTTCACTCTGTAAACTGTGGAAACGTAGCCAAATCCTTACAATTCTCTGTGCCTCAGTTTCCTTGTCTGTTAAGAACTACAACAGCATGTGCCCACTAGGGTTGCTTTTGGGGATTAAGTGCATGAACGCATCTAAACACTTGGAGAAATGATGTATACCAAGGCAGCACTCAATACAAATGCTAATGGCGTTAGCTGGGACACAGCTCCTTTACGACGCACCCAGTGAGGGCTCCTGGGGTCAGCCTAGGACCCCGCGTCCTGTGCACACGTTTGCTTTCAGCCCTACAGTTGCGCCTACTCTCAGGTCTGAAGAGATTTGCAGCCCGCCAGACAGGGCACTGACCTTTTCAACGTCAAGTTTAATTAAGGCTGGTGAGTAGCTCAAGTGTAATGTTTCATGTCTTTCCATGTAGTTCAGTAAGAAAGATTTATTAACTCATTAAAATGTCTTGTTAGTGAGCTACCCAGAAAGACTACTACTCCCAGACAGCTACTCGTTCCAGAAAATGCCAAGAACAGAGTCTGACTTTCCTGACTTCCTAGGTGGCATCTGCGTCACTAGGTCATGCTGCTCCAGCATGAGGATAAAAAGCTTCAACAGGTGTGATGGTGGATTGGTGGCAGGCAGAAGGCTGCGGACGTGTCATAGGAGACCACGCCGGGCTGGCACCATACTCTGCTTCTCCTTGCCGTGGAGGGGAGCTGCCTGACGGACTGAGTCATCCAGTTCCAAGGAGCTCGGTCTCTGGGAGGTGTCCATCCTGCTTCCTGCAAACCAACCACCTGAGCCCACCAGCATTAAGTTAATCTGTTCCGCTCTCCATTTGGCCCGTCAGACCATTTCCACTTCTAAAATGTAACCTTTCGGGGCGCCTGGGTGGCTCAGTCAGTCAAGCATCTGCCTTCAGCTCAAGTCATGATCCTGGGGTCCTGGGATCAAGCCCCGGGTCAGGCTCCCTTAAGCAGGGAGCCTGCTTCTCCCTCTCCCTCTGTCCTTACCCCTGCTCATGCTCTCTTGCTCTCTCACTCTCTCTCTATCAAATAAATAAAATCTTTTTTTTTTAATAAAGTAAAACATAGGGGTGCCTGGGTGGCTCAGTGGGTTAAAGCCTCTGCCTTCAGCTCAGGTCATGGTCTCAGGGTCCTGGGATCAAGCCCCACATCGGGCTCTCTGCTCAGCAGGGAGTCTAAAAAAGTAAATAAAAAATAAAAATAAAGTAAAACGTAATCTTTCTGCTTCTCCACCTGCCTCTCCCCTCCTTCCGATCAATTTACAAAGGCACAGTCTCCTTTTCAGAATCTCACTATTCGGCCGAGCAGGAATTCCCCTCAAAGTCCAGTTCCTCAAATTGTCTTCTCACCCCCATCCTGTAAAATGTGCTGACGTGTAGCATGTGATAACAAGTCCACACTTATATTTTTGGTCTACGTGTGTATTCCCTCTCTGCTTTCTCTTTTGTCCTCATTAGATCAGAAGCAGTAGAACACAGTGGTTAAGGACGTGGGCTGGGAAGGGGCGACTTCAGGCTCTTGTACTCGATGTGTGACTTGGAGTCAATTATTGACTTTGTGTCTCAAGCCCTTCATCGGTATAATGGAAGTAAGAACAGCCCCTTCCTCACAAGTCTGTTGTTGAGGACTACATTCTGTAAAAGCTGACTAAGGTTCTTAGAAGAATGTCTGTCAATAATTAAGTATCAAATAAACACTGTCATTTCATTCTTGTGATCTTCGTTGTGTTTGTTGTTACAAGGTGCTAATACGCAGGGTCCAGTCGCCCACAGCGCCAAGCAGAGATCGATATTTCATAAAGTTCTTTGGATCATGGGCTATTGATGAGAATAGGAATGGGGGGGGGGAATGCCAAATAAGGTCTAGGTTTTTAGTAAGTTAAAGTAGGCAACAGTGAGTTCTCTGAATGCATTTCCACCATCATCTCAAGCTTCCGATTTATTATGACAATTTCCAGCTTTCAAATATTGAACAGTAAACGGGAAATTAATTTGAGGATGATGGTCTCCATCCAGAAAGGAAAGCAATATCCGCATCAAGTAACCAGACACTCTAACTAGGAAATTTCCTTCAGAAAACGGATATGATGAACATGGACCTTGAAATAATCTCAGCAGACTTAGAAATTTCACTACTAGAAGTGAAGGACGAATTGCACTTCCGGTCTGGGATAGCCCAAATTGTCACCACGACTTTGTTTTATTTTCTAGTTGGAGACCGTCTTCTGGAAATCCACAGAGGGATCTGACTCCAAAACTGAAAAATGGGTGACTGTCTGGTGACTCCCTCCCTCCTTGTACCGGGTGGCGTCCATGGACAGGAACAGAGATGCAAAGTTTGGAGGCACAAAACTATACATGCTGGGAATTCTGTAAACCTTTCATTAATGATAAAGTGGTTCATGTTTAAAACTCCATGTGCACACTAGTGTGATGTGCAAACAGGGGTCTCGTTACCCACAAGTATTTCAAAGGAAGCCTAACGCTGACCACTTCACAGATTGGGTAATAGAGACTGTCCAGTATAATGTTCAAATCACCTGTGACTATTCTATTTGGGCTGCATGGGTTAGGATCAACAGTAATTAAGGCTCTAAGGTAGATGTGAAACAAAACCCCCCAATGCGCGGCAAAGATTAGAAGTAATGTCAAGATGACGATGCAGAAAACAATATGGCCAGCAGAGGGCGCCAGAGGGGCTCCGTTGGTTAGGCTGGGTTTAGGCTCAGACCAAGATGTCAGGGGCATGAGATTGAGCCCTGTGTTGTGTCTGTGCTCAGTGCAGTCGGCTTGGGATTCTCTCTTGCCCTCTCCCTCTGCCCCTAAATCTTTTAAAAAACAAAAAACCACACACACAATGTGGCTGACCATCCCCACTCTCATGTAGACTATTATCTATGGACCATTACCAGACACCATCAATACCATTTCCCTCTCTTTATATGGGACACCCTGAAAATTAAGCAGCAGCTTTAGTGAGAGACAGAGAGCATGAACCCAGTAGGTCCCAGGTAATGCAGGTATAGCAAGACCAACAAAAGTAGTGCTTCGGGAAGTATTTTTGTCGATAATGGAAAAGCACCAATTAAAAAAAAAAAAAAAAGTCAACCCTGGCTCAAAGATAGATAATAAAGAGGCAGCAGGAAGCCAGGGAAAGTTGGCAGGAGTTTCAGAAGAAGATGCCAAAAACCAAGTCAAAGTTAATGATCGTAACATCTAACAGCTGCAGAGGGCTTGCCCTCTGCCGAGCGCCATCCATGGATGCTGGCTGTAAATCTTCACACGTCGACACATTACTGTTATCTTCTCCTTTGTATAGTGAGAAAGCTGAGACTCAGAGAGGTTGATAAGGTTGCCTAAGTCACAGCATATGTGCTGAACGCCAAAACTCAGACCAGGTCTGCCTGATGCTGAAGCACCGAGTTGGCGGGAGTGACCCCAGGTTAAAGGGGGAGACAGCAGAGGGGGCAGCCTGAACAGACCAAGACTGGAACCCCCAGACAACAGCCAGTTCATGAGCGAGCCATTGGAAAAATTCGGCTCGCAGGCTCATAGAAATAGCGTGGACATTTTGCTCTCCACCACGTCTTCTCGATAGGAAAAAAACACATGGAACATGGAAAACTAAAATCCAGCCTGACAATATTCATGGGGTCCCAAGTTTATACTACGCCAGGACTATGGGACTCCTCAATCAAACCCCGAAACTGAGACCACAAAACCTCTCGGGCAGTGGCAAAAGGAAATGTGAAGCCTTCCCAGAGACACTTCCGGAACCCAGAGTATTCTTGTCTCATGCAAGATAAAGGGCAGAGGTGCGCTCACGGTAAGAAGGTGTAAGCCGTGTCAGGAAGGATCTCGGGAGGTCTAGTCAGCAGACAGCGCAGATGCGGAAACAGACACTCGAGAAGCCACAAAGAGCAGCTTTTAAAGTCCTATAGGCCTATAATTAAATATTTAAGTATGTTCAAAATTATCAAACTTGGAAAAGAGCTATGAGACATGATAAAACAACAGACCCTCCACAACGCAGAGTACTAACCACTATCCGATCATGGCACAACAGACCCTTCCAACAGACAAAAGAACCAATCTGAAAAACTAAGCAGAGCTTCTACAAAAGCACCAGTCATTTTTTTCCCAGATTTGTTGAGGTAAAATTGAACATTTATATGTATATACACATATACATATATTTATATACATATATAAATATTTATAATATTAAATATTATATTATTAAATATAATAAATTAAGGATATTAACTATTACAATATTAAATATATTTTATATACATACATATATAAAAATATATATATATGGGGTGCATGATTCGACATATACACTGTGAAATGACTGCCATAACCCAGCTAATTCACACCTCCATCACCTCCCATGGTTATCTTTTCATATGTGGGTGTGGTAAGAACCCTCAAAATCTGCTCTCTTGGCCATATAAAATTGTCGACTCTAGCCACCATACTGCATATTAAATATACAGCACCTACCTCATTTCCCTTACCCCCAGCCCCTCGTAACCACCACCGTAGTCTCTGCGTCTGTGAATTTGACTTTTTGAGACTCCACAAACAAGTGAGATCACACTACTTGCCGTTCTTTGCCTGGTTTACTTCACTTAGCCTCATATCCTCTGGGTCCATCCATGTCGGTGCAAATGGCAGGATGTCCTTCTTTCTCGTGACTCGTCCCCTGTACTGAGGTACTACATTTTGTTGATCCATTTGTCTGTTGCCGCACACGTCAGTTTTTCCCATGTCTTGGCTAATGCGCACAATGCCGCAACGAACATGAGAGTGCAGATACCTGAGATGCTGACTTCCTTTTCAGTACACTGCTGGGTCACAGGATAGTACCATTTTGAATTTTGTGAGGGAGCGCCATACTGTTTTCCATGATGGCTGTCCCCATTTACATTCCCCTCAACACTGTGCGAGGGACCCCTTTTCTCCGCATCCTCCCCAACACATGTTATCTCCTGTCTTTTTGGTAACAGCCATCCTAACAGATTGGGGGGGGGGCTATCTAATGGAAGTTTTCCCATTTCCTTGGTTCTTTGGGATATTCAGCATCTTTTCACATACATGTCAGCCATTTGTATATGTTGAGAAAATGTCTATTCGGTTCCTTTGCATATTTTCCAAAATGTTATTAGGGTCTTTTGCTGTTTCGTTTTATGAGTTCCTTATGTACTTTGGGTATGAACCCCATGTCAGATAGACGGCTTGCAAATATTTTCTCCAATTCTATAGCCGGCCTTTTCATTTGGTCGATTCTTTTGTTACACAGATTTTTAACTTCTTGTAGTCCACTTGTTTCTTGCTTTTATGGCTTGGGCTTTGGGTAGGATGGACATTTAAAGAATATTAAATTTTATCCTATCTGTGAATACAGGATAGCTTTCCACTTGTGTTTTCTTTGATTTCTTTCTTATAGTTTTATAGTCTTGGAGTTTTCATCATATAGGTCTTTCACCTCCTTGATTAAATTGATTTCTATGTGCTTTATTCTTTTGATGCTAATATGTATAAATGGAATTATTTTAATTTCGTTTCTAGATAGCTTGTTGTTCCTGTTTATAAACACAGATGATTTTTATATGTTGGCTGTGTATCCTGAAACTTTACTGAATTTATTAATTCTAACAGGGTTTTGGTGGAGTCTTTAGGATTTTCAACATATAATATGTTATCGGCAAACAGTGATCATTTTTCTTCTTCCTCTCGGACACGGATGCCGATTTTTTTTTCTTGCTTAATTGCTCTGGCTGGGACTTCCAGGACTGTATTGAATAGTAGTAGAAAGTAAACACCCTTGTCTTACTGCTAATCACACAGGAGAAACTTTCAGCTTTCCATCATTCGGATGTTAGCGTTGGGCTTGTCATAGATGGCCTTTATTATGTTGAGGCACATTCCTTCGACAGATAATTTGTTGAAGTTGTTATTATGAAAGGATGTTGAATTTTGTCAGATGAGCTCTATGTACCTGTTGACATGTTCCTACGGTTTTTACCCTTCATGCTGTTAATGTGTGCCACGTTTGCTGATTCGCAGATGTTGAACTCGGCTTGCATCATGAAGATGAATCCCACCAGATCAGGTATGTGGTCCTTTTAATGCATTATTGAATTCAGTTTCCTGCTATTTTGTGTAGGATTTTTGCATATACGTTCACCAGACATTACTGGCCTATAATCTTCTTTTCTCGTAGAGTCCTCATTTGGCTTTTGTATACCTAATGAGTCTGGGAGTGTTCCCTCTTCTTCGGTGTTTCGGGGGAGTTTGGAAAGGATTAGCATTAATTCTTCTTCAAATATTTAGTAGAGTTCGCCGCCGAAGCCATCTGGTCCTGAGCTTTCCTTTGCTGAGAGAGTTTTGATGGCTGCTCTAATCTCCTTATGCGTTATTGATCTATTCAAATTTTCCATTTCGTCGTGATGCAGTCTTGATAGATTACACATGTCTAGAACAATATCTGTTTCTTCCAAGTAATCCGGTTTGTTGACACAACTGTGCACAGCAGTCTTTTGTGCTTCTTCGTTCTTGGGCGGTACCCGTTGTGATATCCCCACTTTCACCAACTTATTTGAGTTTCTCGTTTTCTCCTGGTAAGTTTGGCTAAAGGTTTGTCAATTTTGTGTATATTTTCAAAACCAGCTCTTAGTTTCACTGTCTTTCTCGTGTATTAGTGCATTTCTGTTTCTCGTGTATTTCATTGATTTCTGCCGTCCTCTTTATTATTTTTTTCTTCTTGCTAACTTTTGGCTTATTTTGTTGTTCTTTTCCTAGTTCCTTGATGTGTAGGCTAGGTCGTTCTTTTCTCTCAATGTAGGCATTTATCACTGTAAAAATTCCTCAGAACTGCTCTTACCGTATCCCATAAGTGTCGGTAGGTTGTGTTTCCGTTTTGTTTGTCTCAAGATACTTTCTGAGTTGCCCTTGATTATTCGACGCATGGTTGTGGAGCAGAGCTGTTTCTTTTCTGCACTTGCACTTTCCAGCTCTTTCTCCTGATTTCTAGTTCATACCATTGTGGTCAGAAAACATTCTTGATGTGATTTCAAACTTCTTAACTTTGTTAAGACTTGTGTTGTGGCCCGGACATGACCCGTCCTGAGACGTCTCTGTGCACACTTGAGAAAGTGATTTCTGCCGCTCTTGGGTGGAATGTTCTGTGTGTCTCTGTTAGCTCCATTTGGTTCAAAGTATGGCTCATGTCTGCTGTTTTCTTACTGGTTTTCCGGCTGGAGGATCTATCTGCTGTTGAGACAGGCTTATTAAAGTCCCCCTCTCCCTGTGGTTATTTTATTGCTTCTATTTCTCCCTTCAATCTGTTAATATTTGCTCTATATATTTGTATGCTATGTTGAGTGCATGTCTATTAAGAATTGTTATAACCATAGTCGTTAATCTTTAAAAAAAGTAAAAAAAAAAAAAAAAAAAAAAAACCAAAACACAAAAACCCAGTAGTTTAGATGCTGCTAAAGAAAGATGTGGGGAGGGGTACCTGGGTGGCTGGTTAAGTGTCTGCCTTCAGCTCAGGTCATATTCCTGGGGTTCTGGGATGGAGCCTTGCATCAGGCTCCCTGCTCAGCAGGGTGTCTGTTTCTCCCTCTCCCTGTGCCCCTCCTCCTGCTTGTGCTCTCTCTCTCTCTCAAATAAATAAAATCTTAAAAAAGAGAGAAAGATTTGGGGAACTGAAGAAATATCTGAAGTAATTACCTACAAACCAACATAAAATATAAATGGGTAAAAATATAAAGAAGATCATGATTTGGAAAATGAATTAAGTGCCCAATACCTAGCTAAGGAAAGTTATAGGACAGAAAAAATAGAATGGGACTAAGGTATTATTTAAAATGGGAAACCTGAGAATTTTCTAGAAATTCTTTGAGAATTTTCTAGAATCAGAAAACAAAATAAATATGAAAAACAGATCTATCTAAATGAGATCACATAATGAAGTGAAAATATATGTAAATCAAGCAAACTCTCTTTTAAAACACAAAGATTCACAGATTGAATTTTTAAAATCCAGTTACATGCCATTGACAAGAGATAATTTTAGAAAGGCACAGAAAGGCTGAAAGTAAAAGAATGAAATAAGATATGGCCTACCAAATATTTACCAAAAAGAGCTGTAACAGTAGTATGGATTTCCAAAGAAATAACATAGCCTTTTAATAAGACCTCTGTGTTTACTCTTGACCAGCCCACAGAAGCGCAAACTGATTCTCCTTCTTACTACGTACTGAAGAGGATACATATGCCTAGTCAATACAGGTACATACTATGTATCAGAGGCCGTGTTAACCTCTTCTAATAAAGACACAGAGTTTGACACCAACTTCTGGAATTGGGCAATTTGTTACACGGTGGTGGTGTGTTATTGTTACATGGTGGTGTATTATTGTTACACAGTGGTGGTGTGTTATTGTTACATTAGCAGTGGCCAGGCCCAGTAAATTAAATGGAGATATGATGGGCTACGACCCTTGTATCCTTTACATTTTTAAGAATAGCACTGATCTCTGTCATCCCTCAACATGTGATATTTATTTTCTTGGCCTAGAGGGAGAGTTTCTTGGCTTTCCCTCTGTAATAAGTCCTACAGGTCATAAGAATCAAGGTGAGGGCTGAGAACATCCATTCTACTCATTTGTGACTGGGGAAATGACCCTGGCTGGGTCTGTGGACCTACTGGACTCATTGTGTCATGGACCTTGGCGGACTCCATGTATTATCTAACTCCCGTACATCTCTACAGTGATAGAGGAGACCAGGATATCACTTTGGGTCCCCCAAAATCAATGTCAGCGTGGAACCTATATCCAACAGTGCTCAAAAAACTGGGCATATCCCTTTCCTCCGTGTGTGGTTATTTGAGTACACGTCTATAGTTCGTTTTGGGGAAGGAGTGAGGAAATTGCTAACCTGCCCTTGTCATGGCATTTCAGGGTCCTTCTCCATGAGGACCTGGCTTCTGTAGTTAATTCGTTCTGGGACTAAAAACAAAAGAAGCAGCAGCTCAGGCTGAAAACTAGGCAAAGGATTGTGACCATTGATTGGGGCAACTGACTTAGACCTTCTGCTTAACCACTGCTTACTCCATTTGGTCATCTACATTAAGCAACATCCTTGTTAGCTGCCCAACTATCTTGCCTTCAGGAACACCATATCCTAAAGACCATCCTTGTGCATCCTGCAAAGCCAGGCCCTGCGGGTCCCAATCCAATACTGCTGTCCATACTAGTAAGTCCCCCAACTTTGCTTTGGTTACGTATATTCTGGGACCCCATCATCTTTACTGTTCCTACAAAGCCCAGTTCTGCAACAGCATCTCCTACCATCCATTCCAGCCTACAAAACAGAGCTACGGCTACGCTCCTAAAAAATGCTGGAGCTCACCAGTGTATTCGTTGCCTTAATGAGTGGTGTATCTCCCAAGCCTCCTAACACCTTCCTGTCTTACACCGGAGACTTATCCTAGCACGCTCACATCAGGTGATTTTTTATCTCTTCCTCCATAGCCTGTCATACCCCTGACACATATACTTCCTTTAACTGGAACCGGTGCTTTTTCCAATCTTCCCAGAGCTACCCGAGTAGCATCTTAGAACTGTGTCCCAGGGCCTGTGCTGGGGAATCCAACCTTGTGTCATCAGAGCATGTCTCCGAGTTGGCGAGCTCTCGTCCAGCTGTATATTCTTCCCTGCTTGATCTAACATCCTCCCTGTGGCCGTGCTGTACTGGTTCTCGCAAGATGGTCAGCACAATCTAGTAATCAGTCTGCCCTTGAATGAGACTGCTGCACGGTATTCAGGAAGGGGGGAGGGCTCTAATTTCCAATGATAGGGCGTGAGTTCTTCAGATCCAGAGGGTTCAGGAGAAACTAGAGTGGGTTCAAGGTTCTCAACTGTGTCTACCCAGAGGGTCCCACACCAAGCCTTGGGTTCCCAGTCCTTCCCCATTTAAGGATCTGGCATTGCCATGGAGGACTTGCCTAGACTGAGAATTCAGCCTCCTTTGACTCCTTCTCTTATTATATCCTGGGTTTGGTCTGCAGTTCTATCTGCTTCGTAACATAGAAGGAAAGAATTCTTTTAAATGCTGCCGATAAGGCCCTTGGAAGTTCATACCCTGCTTTAAATCACTAACAGACCTGAACCTGTCATTTTCTTTCTTCAGTGTCAAAGAGCACTTAGCAAGAGCCACGTAATTCCAGCCGTCCTCCTTAGCATAACCACTTCCCCCATGTACCCCTCAAATCCCAGAGACATTGCCCCAGCGAGTGCATCCCCTTCCCCTACACGCCCTCCGATGTTACCTCAGATGACACAGTACAGCAGAGACGATCAAAACTCCGCCGACCTCCAGGGATGGGACGCCCATTGCTGAGTTCTCCACGGCCAAAATTCCACCTGAGAAATCTGTTTCCCAAGCCATGCTATTCTGGTATCCCCCGGCGTGGGTTGTATCTTCCAGATGCAGAACCTGAGATGAGGATTCGTGTAGGATGCACAGAGGGTGGGAGGAGTGGGAGAGAAAGAGAAGAGGGCGGAGGGGAAAGTAAATCAAGGAGGTGGCCCCACTGAGAAGTAGCCTGATCCCACAGGGAGGTCTGGAACAGAAGCTGCACATGGAATTGGTGTCATCTTGAGACGGTGTGGGCGGGGGGCTCACATTATTTCCTCCCATGTCGGTCGTTGGCTGCAGACCGTCACTGTACACTCGTACTTGTGATATCTCTCTCTCCCTCTCTCTGTCAAATAAATAAATACAATCCTTAAAAAAAATCATTCATAGCTCATCCTTTCAGAGTTTGTAAATAAAACAACCTCTTAGGAAACTACAAGTGAAAGAGAAATTTAAAATACTTTTATTTATTTATTTGACAGACAGAGATCACAAGTAGACAGAGAGGCAGGCAGAGAGAGAGAGAGAGGGAAGCAGGCTCCTTGCTAAGCAGAGAACCTGATGTGGGGCTGGATCCCAGGACCCTGAGATCATGACCTGAGCCTAAGGCAGAGGCTTTAACCCTCTGAGCTACCCAGGTGCCCCTGAAAGAGAAATTTAACCTGATAAAAGTTACTTACCAAAAATATGAACAAATTCTCCTTTTTTGTAGGGTCTTTGCCTGGTTTGGGGATCAGGGTAATGCTAGCTTCATAAAAAGAGTCTGGAAGTTTTCCTTCTGCTTCAATTTTTTGAAACAGCTTCAGGAGAATTGGTGTTATTTCTTCTTTGAAAGTTTGGTAGAATTCCCCAGGGAATCCACCAGGTCCTGGGCTCTTAGTTTTGGGGAGGTTTTTGACCATTGCTTCAATTTCCTTACTAGATATCGGTCTATTCAGGTTTTCAGTTTCTTCCTGGTTCAATTTTGGGAGTTTATAGTTTTCCAGGAATGCATCCATTTCATCTAGGTTGCTTAGCTTATTGGCATATAACTGTTGGTAATAATTTCTGATGATTGTTTCTATTTCCTTGGTGTTAGTTGTGATCTATTTTCATCCATAATTTTATTAATTTGGGCTTTCTCTCTTTTATTTTGGATTAGTGTGGCCAATGGTTTATCAATCTTATTCTTTCAAAAAACCAGCTTCTAGTTCCATATAAATTTTAGAATTATTTGTTCCATTTCTTTGAAAAAAATGGATGGTATTTTGATAGGGATTGCATTAAATGTGTAGATTGCTTTAGGTAGCATAGACATTTTCACAATATTTATTCTTCCAATCCAGGAGCATGGAACATTTTTCCATTTTTTTGTGTCTTCCTCAATTTCTTTCATGAGTACTTTATAATTTTCTGTGTATAGATTCTTAGTCTCTTTGGTTAGGTTTATTCCTAGGTATCTTATAGTTTTGGGTACAATTGTGAATGGGATTGACTCCTTAATTTCTCTTTCTTCAGTCTTGTTGTTGGTGTACAGAAATGCAACTGATTTCTGTGCATTGATTTTATATCCTGACACTTTATTGAATTCCTGTACAAGTTCTAGCAGTTTTGGAGTGGAGTCTTTTGGGTTTTCCACATATAGTATCATATCATCTGCGAAGAGTGATAGTTTGACTTCTTCTTTACCAATTTGGATGCCTTTAATTTCTTTTTGTTGTCTGATTGCTGAGGCTAGGACTTCTAATACTATGTTGAATAGCAGTGGTGATAATGGACATCCCTGCTGTGTTCCTGACCTTAATGGAAAAGCTTTCAGTTTTTCTCCATTGAGAATAATATTTGCGGTGGGTTTTTCATAGATGGCTTTGATAATATTGAGGTATGTGCCCTCTATCCCTACACTTTGAAGAGTTTTGATCAGGAAGGGATGCTGTACTTTGTCAAATGCTTTTTCAGCATCTATTGAGAGTATCATATGGTTCTTGTTCTTTCTTTTATTAATGTGTTCTATCACATTGATTGATTTGCGGATGTTGAACCAACCCTGCAGCCCTGGAATAAATCCCACTTGATCGTGGTGAATAATCCTTTTAATGTACTGTTGAATCCAGAAAAGACCTCGAATAGCCAAAGGAATATTGAAGAACAAAGCCAAAGTTGGTGGCATCACAATTCTGGACTTCAAGCTCTATTACAAAGCTGTCATCATCAAGACAGCATGGTACTGGCACAAAAACAGACACATAGACCAGTGGAACAGAATAGAGAGCCCAGAAATCGACCCTCAACTCTATGGTCAACTAATCTTCGACAAAGCAGGAAAGAATGTCCAATGGAAAAAAGACAGCCTCTTCAATAAATGGTGCTGGGAAAATTGGACAGCCACATGCAGAAAAATGAAATTGGACCACTTCCTTACACCACACACGAAAATAGACTCCAAATGGATGAAGGACCTCAATGTGAGAAAGGAATCCATCAAAATCCTTGAGGAGAACGCAGGCAGCAACCTCTTCGACCTCAGCCGCAGCAACATCTTCCTAGGAACAACGGCAAAGGCAAGGGAAGCAAGGGCGAAAATGAACTATTGGGATTTCATCAAGATCAAAAGCTTTTGCACAGCAAAGGAAACAGTTAACAAAACCAAAAGACAGCTGACAGAATGGGAGAAGATATTTGCAAACGACATATCAGATAAAGGGCTAGTATCCAAAATCTATAAGGAACTTAGCAAACTCAACACCCAAAGAACAAACAATCCAATCAAGAAATGGGCAGAGGACATGAACAGACATTTCTGCAAAGAAGACATCCAGATGGCCAACAGACACATGAAAAAGTGCTCCACGTCACTCGGCATCAGGGAAATACAAATCAAAACCACAATGAGATATCACCTCACACCAGTCAGAATGGCTAAAATTAACAAGTCAGGAAATGACAGATGCTGGAGAGGATGTGGAGAAAGGGGAACCCTCCTCCACTGTTGGTGGGAATGCAAGCTGGTCCAACCACTCTGGAAAACAGCATGGAGGTTCCTCAAAATGTTGAAAATAGAACTACCCTATGACCCAGCAATTGCACTACTGGGTATTTACCCTAAAGATACAAACATAGTGATCTGAAGGGGCACGTGTACCCGAATGTTTATAGCAGCAATGTCTACAATAGCCAGACTATGGAAAGAACCTAGATGTCCATCAACAGATGAATGGATCAAGAAGATGTGGTATATATACACAATGGAATACTATGCAGCCATCAAAAGAAATGAAATCTTGCCATTTGCGACGACGTGGATGGAACTAGAGCGTATCATGCTTAGTGAAATAAGTCAATCGGAGAAAGACAACTATCATATGATCTCCCTGATATGAGGACATGGAGAAGCAACATGGGGGGGTAGGGGGATAGGAGAAGAATAAATGAAACAAGATGGGATTGGGAGGGAGACAAACCATAAATGACTCTTAATCTCACAAAACAAACTGGGGGTTGCTGGGGGGAGGTGGGATTGGGAGAGGGGGAGCGGGCTATGGACATTGGGGAGGGGAGGCGAACCATAAGAGACTATGGACTCTGAAAAACAACCTGAGGGTTTTGAAGGGTCAGGGGTGGGAGGTTGGGGGAACAGGTGGTGGGTGATGGGGAGGGCACGTTTTGCATGGAGCACTGGGTGTTGTGCAAAAAGAATGAATACTGTTACGCTGAAAAAAAAATAAATAAATAAAAAGGGAAAAAAAAAAAAAAAAAGATTATCCACCATGACCAGGTGGGATTCATCCCTGGGTTACAAGGATGGTTCAACATTCGCAAATCAATCAATGTGATAGAACAAATCAATAAGAGAAGAGAGAAGAACTACATGGTCCTCTCAATTGATGCAGAAAAAGCATTTGACAAAATCCATCATCCGTTCCTGATTAAAACGCTTCAAAGTATAGGAATAGAGGGAACATTCCTGAACTCCATAAAATCTATCTATGAAAGACCCACAGCAAATATCATCCTCAATGGGAAAAAGCTTGCAGCCTTCCCGTTGAGATCAGGAACACGACAAGGATGCCCACTCTCACCACTCTTGTTCAACATAGTATTAGAAGTCCTAGCAATGGCAATCAGACAAAAAAGAGAAATAAAAGGTATCCAAATTGGCAATGAAGAAGTCAAACTCTCTCTCTTCGCAGATGACATGATTCTTTATATGGAAAACTCCAAAGACTCCACCCCCAAACTACTAGAACTCATACAGCAATTCAGTAACGTGGCAGGATACAAAGTCAATGTACAGAAATCAGTGGCTTTCTTATACACTAACAATGAAAATACAGAAAGGCAAATTAGAGAATCGATTCCATTTACTATAGCACCAAGAACCATAAGATACCTGGGAATAAACCTAACCAAAGAGGTAAAGGATCTGTACTTGAGGAACTACACAACACTCGTGAAAGAAATTGAAGAAGACACAAAAATATGGAAGACCATTTCATGCTCTTGGATCGGAAGAATAAACATTGTTAAAATGTCTATACTGCCTAGAGCAATCTATACTTTTAATGCCATTCCGATCAAAATTCCACCGGTATTTTTCAAAGAGCTGGAGCAAATAATCCTAAAATTTGTATGGAATCAGAAGAGACCCCAAATTGCTAAGGAAATGTTGAAAAACAAAAACAAAACTGGCGGCATCACGTTACCTGATTTCAAGCTTTACTACAAAGCTGTGATCACCAAGACAGCATGGGACTGGCATAAAAACAGACATTTAGAACCAGTAGAACAGAGTAGAGAGCCCTGATATGGACCCGCAACTCTATGGTCAAATAATCTTCAACAAAACAGGAAAAAAAATATACAGTGGAAAAAAGACATTCTCTTCAATAAATGGTGCTGGGAAAACTGGACAGCGATATGTAGAAGAATGAAACTCGACCATTCTCTTACACCGTACACAAAGATAAACTCGAAATGGATAAAAGACCTCAACGTGAGACAGGAATCCATCAGAATCCTAGAGGAGAACATAGGCAGTAACCTCTTCGATATCAGCCACAGCAACTTCTTTTAAAATATGTCTCCAAAGGCCAAGGAAACAAAAGCGAAAATGAACTTTTGGGACTTCATCAAGATCAAAAGCTTCTGCACAGCAAAGGAAACAGTCAACAAAACAAAAAGGCAACCCATGGAATGGGAGAAGATATTTGCAAATGACAGTACAGACAAAAGGTTGATATCCAGGATCTATAAAGAACTTCTCAAACTCAACACACACAAAACAGATAATCATATCAAAAAATGGGCAGAAGATATGAACAGACACTTCTCCAACGAAGACATACAAATGGCTATCAGACACATGAAAAAATGTTCATCATCACTAGCCATCAGGGAGATTCAAATTAAAACCACATTGAGATATCACCTGACACCAGTTAGAATGGCCAAAATTAGCAAGACAGGAAACAACGTGTGTTGGAGAGGATGTGGAGAAAGGGGAACCGTTTTACACTGTTGGTGGGAATGCAAGTTAGTGCAGCCACTTTGGAGAACAGTGTGGAGATTCCTGAAGAAATTAAAAATAGAGCTTCCCTATGACCCTGCAATTGCCCTACTGGGTATTTACCCCAAAGATACAGATGAAGTGAAAAGAAGGGCCATCTGTACCCCAATGTTCATAGCAGCAATGGCCACGGTCGCCAAACTGTGAAAAGAACCAAGATACCCTCCAACGGACGAATGGATAAGGAAGATGTGGTCCATATACACGATGGAGTATTATGCCTCCATCAGAAAGGATGAATACCCAATTTTGTAGCAACATGGATGGGACTGGAAGAGATTATGCTGAGTGAAATAAGTCAAGCAGAGAGTCAAGTATCATATGGTCTCACTTATTTGTGGAGCATAACAAATAACATGGGGGACATGGGGAGATGGAGAGGAGAAGGGAGTTGAGGGAAACTGGAAGGGGAGATGAACCATGAGAGACTATGGACTCTGGAAAAGAACCTGAGGGTTTTGAAGGGGTGGGGGATGGGAGGTTGGGGAACCAGGTGGTGGGTAATAGGGAGGGCATGTACTGCATGGAGCACTGGGTGTGGTGCCAAAACAATGAATACTGTTATGCTGAAAAGAAATTTTTAAAAAGTGAAAAAAAAATATGAACAAATGTTACATCTCGTGTTAACTACCAGAAACATTCCCTTAATGTCAGGGAAAGACAAAAATATCCACTATTACCACTTCCATTCAGGACGTGCTGGAGACCCTAGCTAGTTCAAGAAGAATAAGGAAAGAAAAAAATATTTTAGGATTGGAACAGAAAAAAAAACAGCGTTAGTTTTGTACACAGCATTATAGTTTTCATTAAAAATCCCACTGAAACTTATAAACTGCTTTTAATAAGAGAGTTCAGCAAGGTGCTAAATACAAAATTAGTATAGAAAACCGTGACATCTCTCTACACCATGAATATATCCTTGGAAAACATACTTTAAAAAACTATTCAATTCACAATAGCCATAGAATTATAAACTCTGTGGGAATAAATATATTAAAAAATGTTCAAGTCCTTTCCCAGTAAAAAGTATGCAAATTTTTTAACTTTTTTAAAAGCCCTGGATAAATGAAAGTTTCAGATTTATGGCTATCTCAATATTATAAAGATCTATGCAGATTTAATCAAAATCTCAACAGAGTTTTTCATAGATCCTGACAAGTTTAGCCTATAGTTATCTATGGGACAGTAAAGAGCCAAGATAGTTTTGAGTAGAGTAGGGGGTTTGTGCAACCAAACATCCCTTCTTATTATAAAGTTATATATTATTTAAGAGTGAAATTTTGGGGCGCCTGGGTGGCTCGGTGGGTTGGAGCCTCTGCCTTCGGCTCAGGTCATGGTCTTGGGGTCCTGGGATTGAGCCCCACATCGGGCTCTCTGTTCAGCAGGGAGCCTGCTTCCTCCTCTCTCTGCCTGCCTCTCTGCCTACTTGTGATCTCTGTCTGTCAAATAAATAAATAAAACCTTTTAAAAAGTAAATAAATGAAAGTGAAGTTTCAGCATAAGGAGCCCAACAAAACCGAGGGGAAAGCGGAACATGAGGCCAATCTATGGACAGACCCTCCTCTACAAATTAACAAATAGGCCGTTTGTCACGGGCATGCTTCCTTCATCTACGAACACAAGAACTTAATACACGATCACAAGGAGAGCAGGGTACTTCCAACACCTGAGTCATTCCTGTCCCAAGAGGTCACATCTTTAAAAAAAAAAAAAAAAGAGAGAGAGAGAGATGGAGAGATCGTATCCAAAAGTTTTAGAAAAGGGAAGGCATCAAGCATGGAGTAGGACATGTCTTTAAATAGTAGTCCCCACATCGGTGCAGAAGCAATGTCCAGACTCTAGTGCGGAGCTTGACCCTGGGCAGGCTTCGTTGGATCCCCGCCCCCACCAAGAAAAACTCTCACACTCTTCGGAGGACCCAGGCTCATGAGCAGGAGCCTAGAAAACAAGTGTGCATGAGACAGGACACTAATGTTATCTTGACTATCAAGAGAACTGGTTGGCAATAAAAGTTCTGAGCGAGAATTTTCTCTTGTGTATTCACTGACCAAATAAATAAATAAACACATAAAGCCCATTACACCATCAGGACCCAGCAGGAAGGGATGTGGTTCCGTCCACTCAGCCGCCGTAATGAGATACCACGGACGGGGTGACTTTGACAACAGACACTTATTTTCTTACCGTTCTGGAGGTGAAAGTCCATAATGGAGGTGCTGGTGGGTCTAGTTTCTGGAGAGGGAGACAGAGGGCTGCCTTCTCGCTGTGTCCTCTTGCGGCCTTTCCTCTGTGTGGGCAAACAGGGAGTGAAAACATGCGTGTCTCCTTTCTTGTCTGCCAGTCCTAGAGGTTTAGTTCCCATCCTTACCACCTGCTGTAACTAAATGCCTCCAGGAGGACCCCATCTCCAGATACAGTCACATTGGAGTTTCCACATACAAGTTTGGGGCTGGAGGGGGAGAGGGGGGACACAATTCCGTCCGTAATAGGATTCTCCTCCAATCTTGACCCAAGAATGTCCCTAAAACACATGGGAAGTTGGTCCAGTTCCCAGTACAGATCGATGGGAGAAAAGACAGCCTGTTCAATAAACAGTGCTAATGGAACAGAAAGCACAGCGTAGGGAATACCGTCAATACTGTCGCAACTTTGTGCGGCGACCGACAGAGGGCGACTGCACCTGACCGTGGTGCGCATACGGTCAGGTGTACAAACGCTGAATCGACATGTTGCACCGCTGAAACCAATACAACACGAAATGCTAACTATACTGGAATTAAAATACTTTTTTTAAAAAAAAGAAATACATTCCTTCCGCTTCCCTGACCTGCTGGCCACTCTCAGAAGCAATAAATTTTTTTTTTTTTAATAAATGCATTTCTAAAAAAATGGAATGAGTTAGAGGCAAGGATGGGGTATCCAACAGAGAGCTATATGCCCAGGTCTGGAGCTCCATGCAGAAGACAGCTGACCTGGACACCCAGATCTGGAGTCCCGAGTATGGAAATGGCTGTGACGATCATGACTGTATGTGAGATTGCTCAGGCAAATCACAAAGATTCAAAGAGAAGGAAGAGAAACCAATAAATTAGCTGCCGGAGTTGGGGGAGAACCACAGTAATCCTCAGGCTTTTGTATCCACAAAGAACAAATACAGTGAAACCAAGGGGCTTTGCCTTGAGTTTTAAACTTGATGGTTGTTGGGTTTTGTTTGGGGGATTTTTCGTTTATTGCATTTTAAAATCATTTTTGTTATTCGGAAACCAGTAATAAAACCAATAATAAATGAAAGAGACGTGCAGGATATCTCTGTATCTTTTGTGTCTTTAGTGGAAGATTGAGTTTGTGAGGGAACTTGAGAGATCTGTCCAAACATTGAATAGATTAAGGTCCCATTAGGAGGGAGAAAAACACTTGGAAACCTGCAGAAAAGCTGTATGTTTATTTTCATAAATAAGAATTTTATAGGCGGTGCATGGCTACTAGTCACTGTACAATACCTTGTAGTAAAGACGGTCATTTGTGGTGGTGGGAAGGATGGAAGGAATTTTGCCTTTGGCAATCCAGAAGACTTCTTGGTTGCTGAGGTTTCCTTTTTCATTCTCTTGCAATAACAGAAATGTTTGGGTCAACTGCTCAAGAGGTATTCTCAGCTGCCATACCCCCAACCCACATATTTTGTTACTACATATCAAGAGGGCAAAATGCTTGTGTTTAACAACTCTGTTTCTCAAACGTGAAGGGAAAACATGAAACAACTTCAATTCAGTAGAAGGAAAGCAGTGACTCGCCCACAAACTAAACCCAAATTTTAGCTGACCTCTGTAAAATTGTAAGTTTAAAAACAATTATAAGTTTATTCCCATAGGTATATCTATACAAAATACGTGTAAGTTGGGCAATTTGTTCTGTTTTTAAAGATATCTTTATTCATTGCATAATGGGAACTTTGGATCCATGTTTCCCTAATACCATTTCATGAAAGAAAAACAATGTTTTTCTTTTTTAATATACCTGAAATTTTCATCAACTAAACAACATGTCTATGAAGATGTAAACAATTTTTCTGTACATAATGAAGTTTAACACCCATGCCAAAGAGAAACAGAAGTATTGTTTGGTGTGTTGAATTTCCACATGGTTTAAATCAAAAAGTTTGTACTGCATTTTTGAGAAAGTCATGTAGAGAATTGATAAATGAAATACCAACCACACAAGCTCATAAACAAGCAATAAAACAGCCAGACACATTTTAGTTAAATAAAACAAAGATCTATTTACTCAAGAGGAAACAGTAAACTTTCATATTTCAGAATGAGCATGGATACAGAAATTTTTAAAAAACTAACGCTCATCATTTGTATCAAAGCACAAATAATTTTCCTTACAAAAAGAAGTCATAATTATAAATCACATAAAAATGATAAGCGTGACTTAACCTTTACTTACAACATCAATAATTACCCATTATCATTGTACATAGTAAGGATTTAAGGCACAAAAGAAGCAGCGAAGCAAAAACCGGGGTGAGTTTTCTCCAAACTTCTGAACAGACTACAGTCATTCCGTCTTCCCACTTGCCATGATATTTGTGACAATAACTCAGTCACTCAGTGAGACTGTGTGGTTTAAGCTGATCAACTACAGAGAAACTACAGAGAATTCATTCGGTCCCGCTCGTAGATTGAAGCGAAGTCTGTTGTTGGCGTAAGTCAACGGAGCTCCATTACTGACCTCTTGATTTGACAAATGTTTTACGGTTATCCAGACATCCAAAAATCCTTTCCTAATGCCCCATATTTTGCAGGATGTCATACCTCTTCCAAAGCAGGGTTTCCTTCTTCACCACCATGGGGCACATACTTTCATGCTCTCTCCAAGTCCCTCAGAGTTTGTGGTAGGAAATATGCAAACTTTATGTGGAGAGGACAAAAATCAGACCCACTTCCACACTGGGACAATTTCTGGAAAGCAAGAATCTTAGAGTATTTACAAGACCGATATTTAATAATAAAGAATTGCGGGTGCTTGTCACTGAAGAAAAACAGACTAACCTTAAAAAAAAAAAGGGAAGAGAAAACAAGAAAATGTTGCTACTCGAGGACATGACAGTCACTCAAGGACCCTACAAAGCTTCTGCACTGAGCTAGAACATCATAGATCAAGTTGTGGAATAATCAATCAGTCCTGTATTCTATTTGTAGCGAACCTGGCTACTTGGTTCCAAAGAGAGTTCTCTATGCATTCCTGTAAATCACACTCGCATAGTCACTCACAGGGATAAACCTTCCGGCAGAGCCGCTGTTGGTGTGGAATATTCCGCAGCTAAAGCATAGGGTAGTTAAGGCTGGTAACTAAGAACTAAGGGTTTGTACTCTGTCGTTAGGTCAGGAAAACAAGATGATCTATCATCTCTCTGTCTGTCTGTCTGTCTATTTATCTGCAATCACCCCTTCATAGAATAATTTTTTCATTAAAATTCTGGAAGCTTTCTAACTTGGAAAACTTTAAAGCTCTTAAAGCCTGCAGGAAACAAGTTTAAAGCACCATGATACAGATCATTTCTTAGCGTTTCCTCTCCGTGTGTTTTTACACATTGCTTCTCTCAGAAGAGCCTTGTTCTATTAGTAACGCTGTGCCTGAGGGGGCCTGTCCACTGGTTTAAAGTGTGCACGTACACCTGTACAGTATCTGATATGCAGATGTGAATTTCTATACATTCTCTTTCTGTTCAGATTGGCAACAGTTCACATGGGATGTTTCAAAATTTTCGAGTTACCACTTACTGAGCAACAAGGAAAGGACTGAGCGGATTTTTTAGGAGGGCCCGTTAAGAACGTAAAGAAGGCTTCCTGATGTTCTGTGGCCACAGACATTTCCTAGGGGAATGAACTTTATCCCTTATGTAAAAGATAGGTCATTGAGCGACATCCTCCAGGATGCCAGATTATGAGCTATATGCTGGAAAAGTTAGCAAGATTACGTTCGCGTTAGTGTGGCTTCACAACTGTGAGCCCACAGAGCTAGCTAATGGGCTCTGAGCCACGGGCACATGGATGGTTCTGACTTCACGGGCCACAGCCGAAGCCAACGCTCGCAGAATGAAACAGGAGGATGAGATTATCCTGCTCTTCCCATGAGCTGGCATTCGAACATCCCCCAAAACACATTAAGGGGAAGAGCAATGTCTTAATAAATGGAAAGGCATCCTGTGGCTACAGAGAAAAACAATGAGTAAAAAGTTATCGTATGGCTGTAATATCATGTTGTGTGACTAGACAGCTAAAAATCTGTATTTTGCTCTGCAAATCTCTAATCTTCCAATTCAACCAAGAAACCGGTTGTTTACGAATGTCTTAACCCCGAGCTAAGCTTGAGAAATGAGTTCCATAAAACTAGAACTAGGTAGGGGGTCTGGACCCACAGCCCAATGAAGAACTGACCTACGGAAGCCTTCCGCTGGCTAAGTCACCAGAGTTACAGGATTTTGTCACAGCGTCCTCAGTCCTGGAAACACTCCTTGGATCTCTTCTGCTCGCTCACATACACGCTCTCCAGATCTGTCCGTGAGTCCAGCTCAACTCGTGCAGCTCGCCTGCCACGGAGACCACAACTCCCACAGAGACCACGTCCACACGGGGTGGATGGTCCTCGTGCTGATGTCATCTTCAAAATGGTGTTCGCGCTCCCTGTTCTCTGTGAATGATGCTTTCCTTGGTTAAATGACAGACTTCATTTTTATTTTTTTTAATTTTTTTTTTTTTTTTAGTGGTGTACGTTTGCAAGTGTTTTCAGGTTATGAGCTGTGTCCGTCCCAAGATAGGTCACAAGTACATCTTGTTAACAAAGGGTAAAAATGCACATCCAAGACAAGAATTACTTCCTGACTTTTCCATTTTTTGCTACAATTACTATGGTCCATTGTCTTCTTAAAGCATTTGTATCTTTTGCTTTTCATGTAAAACAACATTGGGCTTCATTGAGATGACTTGTAAAAAGATCCGGAAAACCTGAGTTTATGGTATAATGAGGAATGGAAGAAAAAAATGCAATGTATCTCTTTTAAAGAAGGAAAAAAGAGAAACTCATGAAAGGAAGTAAAGTGAAAGAATCCCCTTGAAAATTAGTTATAACTTCTTGCATTTAATTCCTGATTTCTATAAACTATTGAACATCATTAACCCCAAGCCCAGTGATGGCATGGGAATTTAACATCAAAAAAACAGCCAGTCTATTTCCCTAGTGACTCAAGAGTGTTGCTTGTAGTCTACAGGGTTTCGGATTGTCTCCTTTGAAAAAAGAAGTCTACCTGTAATAAAGCACCATCTAGATTTTATACCAGAAATATAGAACCCCCCACTTATAACTCATCCTGCCAGATCAACATACCCTTATAACACCATCTCTTTTCCAATACTGTTACATGATTGTCTCCATTTACGCTTCTTATTTGTAGAAAATATTAAAATAGCTGCTAGAGAAAAAAATACATTCATTTTCTATTAAGTATTTGATATAAATACCCTTACTCTAAATGGTTGGTTATGAGACCTGGAGGGGAAGAAAATCTTTTAACCTTATGATTAATAACAACTTCTACAAAAGCGCTAGAAGTTTCCTTCCAAATTTATAACATCTAAATCATTAATAAAAATATTCTTTAATATGAGAAAAATATATTATTTCTATATTTAAGGAAGATCTGCATCATCTCTTAAAAATTCAGAAAACTAATACAATTATGTCTTTCCCCATATATACTTAACAAGGCCAATATGAGTTCATTTAATTAGCCCACAAAATTGTAATAAGAAACTGGTTTCATCATGACAATTTAAACATTTTTCAACAATTTCTATCATAAGACTTCTAATTATATAGGAAGGAATCTGCTTGGAAGTCTAACTATAACCGGCCATTAAAATAAACATTCGCTGATATCCCTAGGGGCAAAAATACAACAAGGCTAATCCTAATAGAAATAAGACTTTTAAAAAGCAAGTCAAATGCACTCTTGGTTCTTTCGTAAAAAATTGGAAAGAATTCAACCTTTAGACTAGCCAACATTGAGTTTTCTAATGTAGTAACATGATGGAGAAGAGATGGGTATTCTTGACAAAGGTAGACTAGACCCATGAAAACCCATAGAGTATCAGAACTTGCAAACCATCCTACTGGGCTCACTCACTAAAGCCCTTCCTGAGTGTGTCATTAAAGCCGTAAGGATTAAAACCCAAAGCACTTGAGGGAGAGGCTTGCCGAAATGAATCACTAACACACTGCATGGAGACTGCTTCCTTCCAAAATGTGCTCTTTTTAATTCTTGGGAGACGGATTTGGGATAAGGAGGAAGAAAGGAAGGAATGTCAACAAGTCACGAATCTACTGCGGTCTCTGAAACTAAATCACCATTTGTTTATTCAAGAGTTTATTGCTTTAAAAAAATAGTACATGCCTTCCTATTATCGTCTCTACAATTCTATGCCTTCCTGGATACATGCTTTAGAACAAGCTCCCATCTACCAACCTCCCTTCTAAATGTATAGAAAATACAGATGGGCGTGCTCCTATCTTTTTTCATCACTTACCAAGACAAGTGGCCCATTGCCATCCGTGCAACTTCTATCCCTCGACCCCTCCTAATATTTCCAAATGACTTTTACAGACACATCCCATGACCAGAAGCCACTCTGGTTTAGTGGCTACTCAAAATCACCTAGCCTTTCCATTAAGCCTCTAATCTTAGAATTCCGTATGCAGCCTTCAACCGTACATCATGCTCAGCAGCAACTATATCCTTATTGTTCAAGTGTCATAACCCTTCACTTTCCCGATAATCGATACACTCTCTTCTTAAAAATCATCTATGCTACGGCAGCATAGTCCTTGTTTTGTTCGTTCTCATTTTCTTGTGGGCTCGTGATTTTTACTTCTGGTCTTGGTGGTCTTTGAGGGTCTGAGTCAGCCTGGAAGAAAAGCGATCAAAACAAAGATACTTAGTTCTTTTGTCCCAAAGGTCATTAAATTCACAAGGGAAAAAAAAAATGACTCCATATTTAGGTAATCATATAAACAGTCAACTAAAAATAATTCCTTGGGTCCCCTTTGTGTTTTAGTTGATCATCCCAGGGCACACGCCATCCTCAACACCTTACTTGCACAAAAGCCCTACCTGGGACCATAAGAGCACAGCAGGGGAGCGGCAGGAGAGGGGGACGCAGACTCCCCACTGAGCAGGGAGCCCAACATGGGGTTCCGTCCCAGGACCCTGGGATCATGACCTGAGCCAAAGGCAGATGCTTAACCAACTGAGCCACTCAGGTGCCCCTCAATTTTTTTTTCTTGATCTCACTTTAAGTTTTTATTTTCAATAGCATATTTATACTTTTCATTTCAGCATTTTCAGAGAAAAAAAGCACAGCAATTCTACCTCCGTGTCACATTAACCCAGCCCACACCAGCTGTTCTTGTGTGAATCAGAGCTCACAAATTCTTTGTGACTATGATACCAAGAACCATCAGGTACAGAGATAAGGACAGGAAGCAAACCAAGTACCGAGGCAGGATTTCTCCAATGTTAGGAGCAAGCCTGCACTTGGACTTCTTTTATGCTGTTAAGGATCTTGTCTCATGTCCAATGAGCCCGCCTCCCACTAGACGGAAATCTAAGCGGATGAGCTCAGAATTCCCTGGTTTACAAGCTCTGCTCTGTGGAACCCTGCAGTCTCCACCGTCCTCGCAAGGGCCACCCGAGTGGGGACAGGAGGACTGGCTCCAAGGCCCTTTCCCTGCAGCCGTAACTGATGGTCTAGAAAGAAAAAGAAAAAATATCGGGACTCCCTTTTCACACTGTTATCTCAGGAAGTGTCTCCAACACCGCGTGACCTCCGTGTCTGTGGCTTGTGCTGCGTTTCTCCCGCTTCCCTGCTGTCTGTCTGTCTGTCTGTCATCCCAGCACACCGTACCTAAGAACGGCTACACCGGACAACACGGTACCTGCTGAACTGAACCTGGGGCCGTTCTAGAAACAAGCCGTCTTTTTGAAATAGTTAATCTTTAAGGTATAATTTGTAATTCCTATGGATCTTGGTTTTCGCATGTTCGATACGCTTCAGATGTACCTGAAGGAGCCCATGAGGGAGAATGGAAACAGCCTGCACTGTCCTTAGGGGAGAGAGGAGTGGAGCGAGATTCAGTCTCTCTGCGGGTGCCTGCCCTCTCTGGCATTTGCAGAGTTAACAGCCCTGACTCGTCACACAGCAGGGACCGAAGTTCAGATTCCCCGTCAGAACACCCCGGGAAGGCCTGAACTGCACGTTACAGGACCCTGATCTTGACTGAGGCCCGATTCTTATAAGACATCTGTTTTTAAAAGCTGAATTTACAGAATGGACAGACAGGTCCCCCACTGGTTTCGGTCAGCTGTTTGAGGGGATAGCACTGAACTAAAACCCAGAGCACTGCGAGAGGCACTCTTGGACCTCACGACCAAGGTCCCACAGAGGGTTTGCGCTCGGGTTTCCTGCTGGAGACTTTCCTCAAAGGCAACAGTAACAAAGAGCTTCATGAAGCCGACTGCCGTGGTTACCACATCAGTGACAGTGAGGGCACCATCCTCCACGTTACGGTGCTTGGCGGGTGATGCCCCCAGATGAGCCATTTCACTTCCCTTGAGAAAGTGTGTGTGTGTGTGTGTGTGTTTCTTGAGATGTTCATTTTGTGTCCTTATTGAGGGAAAGAGAATCATGTTATGGACTGATTTCCTTTTCTAATTTTAGCTACAAACAACTTCAGGAGACAAATTTTCGCTCATTTCCAGTGACTCTGCAGAACGTCATATGGGGAAGTTCTACCTGACTACAACTGTGATTCCCTCACCTTAAGGGAAGATGAAACAGGAGACACATTGAGTGTTTTCATTTAGATGCTGAGAATGTATTCATATAAACCAGACAACAGATTACAGACGACTCTGCCGGTTATTAAAACCAGGCCACAAGAAGGTTTTGCTATTTTACCATTACTAAATTTGGTTCCCCCTGCCAAGCAAAATAAAACAGATGAGTCCATAGTACATCATCAAGAAAACCACAGTCATGACACCAGGTGTCAGGAATAAAGACATCCAGGCCCACGGGAGAGGTTACAGCCTGAGGGACCGGGGCCCTGAACAGAGGAGAGACAGGCGGGGTTCATTCTCCTGGATGAGAAGAAGGCTGCGGAGTGCATCCTGCCTCTTACGCTATGACATTGACCTTGACTCTATTCTCCAGTCTCTAATTTAATCATCCAACCTCTGGAAGGATGCCTGCACGTGAGGCTCTCCTGCTGCAGGGACCCTAGCAGGAACACGGGCTAGGAAGGAGCCGTTACAATGTCATTCCTTACCCTCTTGGTCTAATGAGTAGCACCATGTATTAATAAATGCCTGGTGCATCGAATGCTTGATTCAGTTCCTCCCTTTAATGGGAACTAACCAAGTGAAACTTAACAGAGTATAAAGAAGTCACCCGTGACAGAAGGGATGTTCCTTCTTTCATGTCTAGATCTCATGGCCTTGATGTTCATTTCTTGTCTGTGCCCCCCCGGATCTTAACTTACTTGTATTGGTTCATATTTGTTATATACGTTCTCGGGAGCCTCTGCCAACTCCGTAGGATGAGACGAGGGATGGGAGGGTGGATGGATGAGTGATGTGTGGATGGGTGGGTGGAGGTGTGGAATGGGTCGATGAGTGGGTGGATGGCTGGACAGACGGATGAGTGGGTGGGTGGGTGGGGACAGACGGACAGAGGGGTGAGCGGGTAGATGAGTGGGTGCATGGCTGGACAGACGGATGAGTGGGTGGGTGGGTGGGGACAGACGGACAGAGGGGTGAGCGGGTAGATGAGTGGGTGCATGGCTGGACAGACGGATGAGTGCGTGGGTGGGTGGGTGGGTGGGTGGATGACAGGACAGATGCGTGGATTCTCTGAGAGGTGGATGACAGTACTTGTTAAGTAATTGACAAGTACTTAACAAGTGTTGAGTCCTTCCCGGCTCGGTAGTAAGTGGCTTCAGTGCAAGTCCTAAGTGCTTGGACAACTCCCGAAGTGCACGGGCACGTGCACCGCACACACATTCATGCACGAACACACGTGAGCACCAGCAGCAGAAGTACCTCGCCCTGGGCACCGCCAGCTCCTTGCGACTTGACGTCCTCCTCCACGGCCTCCTGAGGCTCGGGATTAACCTGATCCAGCTCCTCGCCGTTTTCCTCGTCGGTGCCTCCGTTACCGCGGGCGGGGGCCGCCTGCTCCTCGCTGTGACCCGGGACGCCCTCGGCCTGCTCGGAGGCACCTGGTGCCCCCTCTTCTCCTCCTCCTTCAACGGCACCGTTCATTCCCGAAAAGTCTGCTTTCTGCTCTGCATCCTTGGTCGCTTTTCCTCCGTCTTCCTCCTCATCCACGATTTCCGCTGGCCTCTGGCGGGTCAGAACGAATAACGGAGGAAAGTCAGCAGGGCGACAGAGATTCTCCACCGCCCGTTACGACGACGTGACGATGACCACACCACAGTCACGTAAACGTCCTCACACGCGCACAGCGCTCAGCAGCGGACAAGGCGCCAACCTTCCCCGAGAACCCACGGCGCACCGCTCTTCGCGAGGGATCTCCCGCACTGGCCCTCCCAACAGCCCTGCGCGGTTGGTGTTAGTCCCCTTCTACGGGGGAGAAAACCAAGGTACAAAGAGACCAAACAGCTCGCCCAAGATCCCGCTGTGTGGGAGTCAAAGAGCCAGGACTGGAACGAGGCATGTGACTCCAGGAACAGTGCTCATAAGCCCTGCAGCAGAGACGAAGCCAGACTGTAGGGCCTTCGGCCCATACCTAGTGGAGCGTCCAGCCCAGAGGAGGAGGTTAAAAAAAGTCTCTGTGGAGAATTCGACCTCCCCACCGCGGTGCCTGGTGTGTATTTAGATCACAAGATGCAGAGCGCGCAACGGTGCTGGTGCCGGGACGTGAGGCCGGGACGTGAGACCAGGCCTTCCAGCACCACACGTGGCCCGCTGCCCACACAATGCCTGGGGCTCCCGGCGTATCTCAAAACACAAACACGCTCATGCAGCTCCAAGGCCAAACCACTCTATATCCTTCCTATAAAAACGGTAAGTGCTCAAGAGTCTATGAGCCCAAATTAGGCAATTTTCAAGTTACTTGGATACATGTACACCTGCTTTAAAAGACAGCAGGAGGCTGACTTCCAGAGCCAAGACTTGGGAGAAGGGCCTGGGCTCAGGGCTTGGGCGGGTACTTACTGGCTGTCACCTCCTTTCCATGAGGGCCAGAGTCCCCAGGTGTCACATGAGAATATCATAAAACATGCAGGGGGGGTGAAGGAGAGAAGTTACACTCGGTGCCTCCCACCCTGCTTGGCATATCACGTCTTAAAACACCAGGGTTGCCTCCCATTTGCAGGACACGCTCTGTCCAGGAGTCAGATGTTTCACTGCCTGTGATAAAATAACAGCTTGTCTTCTGAAGAACAGGACAGGAAGAAGACAGGATTTTCTCTAAGTTAGGACCTAGACCTGCCTCTTTCTGGTTGACACCGGACAGGTCACGTGGTCCCCCAGCACCTATAAAATGAGGGTCTGAGATGAAATTCACCCGGGCCACCCCCAGTTCCAGCCCTGGAAATCCCTTCTCCCCAAACCACTCTAACGCTTGTTAGGAGGTCTTAATGGTCTTCTCGTAAAAGTCAACGTAATACGCTCCATTTTGCAAGAAAACAAAACAAAACCAGTGGACTAAAAGTTCAGGACAAAATTCCACACAACATTACTTCGAAGAGGAAAAGAGATGAACCGTGAAATCTCGCTTTCTGTCCAACATAGTGCCTCAGTTTTGACAGCATGATGTCAAAGATGCACTTGAAAAAAATGAAAGAAAAAAAATTAATTGTTCTTAAGATATTCCAGTGACCATGGCGTTGGCTATCACACAGCTTAAATCACAGTATACGGTGAGGCTGGGTCTCCCACATTTCCGTTTGGACGTTCAGGGTCGAACGGCGTGGGGCCCCCACGATCCCTAAGCTTGCTGCCCGGGTGAGGCCCTTGGGAAGGCCAAATGCGGGATAGAAATGGGCATGTAGGGGGGTGAATCCGCCAGATGGTGTGAAGAGAGAAGACGGAGACTTACGAAATGGAACCTGTGCGGGGTTAGGGTTTCGTGCTTTGATGTGTGAGACCGAGATGAAGGGAGGTGAGGAAAACCTCCAGTTTCCAAGAGGCAGAGCCATATGCGCCCATGCCCACACCCCATCCCACTCTCTCTCCAGAGAACACTCATGGCAAAGCCCCGAGACAGACTTCCTTCCAGCGACGAGCCACGGAAGAGTGTGCTGAGGGACAGGACAGGCACGGTCGTCGGGAGGGCAGGGGAGAGGAAATATCCAGGCCAGAGGGGGTGTGTATGTGTAAGGAGCAAGGGCTTGGAGGGGGCTTCCTCAACAGGACCCCAGGACAGAGAGGGGACTGCGGTGGGAAAGAACTAGAACAAGGAGCCGACTCAGAATCACTGTGGGCCGCTTGCCATGCCCATGTCACAGGAGCCCAAGGAAAGGCCGAAGGGTCTCGGGCCCAGAGCCCACAAGCTCCTTCCTTAGGGACTCTGAAGGACGTGAGGGGCACTCCCTGTGGGACCCTAAGAGACATCTGGAAGGCTGGGTCACCGTGACTCGGGAGTGGGCCTGGGGTCACCCCTCGGCGCTGAGCAGCACTGGGGGTGCCGGACATTTGGAGACAAATCTGACAGGAATCAGGGAGCTCAGAGCCGGGCAGGCACCGGGCACACCGTAAACAGCCCAGCGCAGGGGTCCGGAAAGGGACCTCGGGTGGTGGGCATGGCAGCCTGCCACCCGGGCTCGGTCACGGCGCCCGCTGCGAGCCCACGGGAACGCTGTGTGCAGGGGCAGTGTGTCCCCGGAGTCCCCAGCTCCCGTCTGCGCTGAGTGTTGTGCCCTGTGCTTGCACACGCGTCACTTCGTGAGACCATCCCGACACCCCTGCCAGGTCTGCCTCTTAGGCCCCCGCACACGTCAGGAAAAGGAGGAGCCACGCAACCCCAACAGCATCACACGGCAACGACCAGGCAGGGCGGGGACTGGAACCCAGGGCCACAGCTGGCCCCCGGGGCCCAGTGCTCGTCCTTAAAGACATACCACGTGGAGCTTCTCCTTCACGCGGTCACTGCGGCGAACACCCCCGCGTGTCCTTTCAGCGGCTGGAGCTGTGGCTCCGAAAGACGCAGCCCCGCTTCAATGTGGAAACAATCACCGAACATTTCCAGATTTCTCTGAAAGACTTTCGGCGGGATCCAGGGAGGGCGCGTCCTGAGGGGGCAGGGCAGAGTCCCCGAGGTGTTACACAACAAAACTCCAGAAATACCACAGCGCCAGGGCCAACGGGAGCAGAGTTCTTTTTAGATTATTTCTGAGAATTGGATAATGGTTAGTGTACCTAAACTCGCCCCATTCGGAGCAACATTTAGTTTTGGCTTTAAAGGGAAGTTATAGAGAATTCTATAATAAAAACATGGAAGATAATGACAGAGAACACCCCAAGTTCACTGCCATCATTCAGGAGCACAGATCTGTCTGTCCCTTGTCTCTCTGAGAATCTGTTACAAGAACACGCTAACGTCTATTGAGGTGACGACTTCCGTGTCGAGTGAAGTCTGTTTTCCTTTCCATGAAATCTTGATTTATTCTGAAATGTGGGAAAATAGTGTGAGTTGGTTTTTAGTTTTTAGTTTTGCATTTCTCATCTCACTCTTTTTTCCTCATTCCCAATTCCCAAACACATATACATTTTTTTTTTCTTCTTCCCTCACCTCTGTCCAAGGAAGGAGACGCCCAGCCCTGAATTCAGGCTCTGCTGTCCCCACCGTTAGGAGCGCTGCTGTAAACACACGGGCTCACCCTCCCCGCCCATTCGCTCTGTTACACTTTCCCACCACGGCTGTCTCACCGTCATCCCACGAAGCCACACCTGGTTAGCTCAGCTTTACGAAATGGAAGATTAAGGTGCTGCACTAAAAGCTGGATCCATTTAAATAAGATGGTAATGGGAGTTAAAAGGCTTATAATGCTTTAAAATATCCACAGTGTAGAACACAATTTATTATTACTACGACACTACAACTCAGGCCAAAAAAAAAAAAAATCTGCTGTGACAGATCTGTAATGAATAAATGAAAAGCAATGTGCTTTTTGGTGTAATCTCCTTTGAAGCAGACATTAAATTATTAAAGATGTTTCCAGTGCATACATCAATCAAATCATCCCCAGAAGGAACACTGGGTTTCACACCCATACACACACACACACACATAAAATCTATACCATGGCGAGGACCTTCAGAGAAGCGAAAGAACGCCCCTTCCACAAGACGGTGGGGGTCCACAGTGGGAGGAAGGGAGGAGGGAGAGTCAGCAAGCCGCACACTCCCCCAATCCTTGCCCTCCTTCTCGTGCTGCAGAGAAACTCCCCAGGAGGACGCTGGTGCCCCTCGCACGATGCTGCCCTGACGTATGGCCCCGGCAGCGGGACGCCCACAGTGGAGAGTCTACTCAGATGAATGCCGTTCTTAGAGGCCTTGGGATCTCCCCTCACAGCAAGAACAGCTCTTCCCGGGGGGGGGGGGGGGGGGGGAGGGGCAGGCTGTGAGTTAGCTCTATGCAGAGCCAGGCACAGAAGGTCACTTACTGTATGATTTCATTTCCACAAAAATACACAAAACATTCAGAATAGGCCAATCTATGAAGACAGAAAGTGGATTCGTGGTGGCCAGGCCTGAGGAGAAGGGAGAATGGGGAGAGGCTGCTTACTAGGCAGGAGGTTTTGGGGTGCCTGCGTGGCTCAGTCGGTTGAGCGTCTGACTCCTGGGTTTCGGCTCAGAGCATGATCCCGGGGTCCTGGGATTGAGTCCTGTGTCAGGCTCTGTGCTCAGCTAGAAACCTGCTTCTCCTCCTCTCTCTCTCCCTCTGCCCCTCCCCCTGCTTGCACACACTCTCTCTCTCTCTCTCTCAAATAAATAAATAAATCTTTAAAAACATAGGCATAGGGTTTCCTTTGGGAGAGATGAAAATGCCCGGGAACTAGACCGAGGGAACAGCTGAACAACACCGTGAGTGTCCGAAAGGCCCCCGATCTCTCTATTTAAGAACTGTCCATGGTTTGTTGTATATTAGCAGAATCTTCAATTTCTTCTCTTCTCTTTTCTTTCTTTCTTTCTTTCTTTCTTTTTTTTTTTTTAAAGATTTTATTTATTTATTTGACAGACAGAGATCACAAGTAGGCAGAGAGGCAGGCAGAGAGAGAGAGGAGGAGGAAGCAGGCTCCCCGCCAAGCAGAGAGCCCGACGCGGGGCTCGATCCCAGGACCCCGGGATCATGACCTGAGCGAAAGGCAGAGGCTTTAACCCGCTGAGCCACCCAGGCGCCCCTCTTTTTTTTTTTTTTTAAGAGAGAAAGAGAGGAAGCACGCACGAGCAGGAGGGGAGAGGGACAGGAGAATCAAGCAGGCTCCGTGCACCGCACAGAGCCCATCGCAGAGCTCGATCCCATGGTCCTGAGATCAGGACTTGAGCCGAAATCAAGAGTCAGATGCCTGACCGACCAAGCCACCCAGGTGCCCCTCTTGCTTGTACTTTTAAGGAAGCCATGTGCCCCCACTCCTGACCACCAGGTAGAGCTGTGTGGCACCTCTCTGTCTGCTAAGATGCCCTGGGAATGTACCACCTGAGCAACCAGCCTCTGGGTATCTCCCTGCTTTACTGGGCAGTTACGCTCCAGGCAGACACCTCCCTTGTCTCAGGTGTCAAACCTTCCCTTCACAGACTGTCCTGTGACTCCTGGTGGGAAGTCACTGCTGGTGCGGAATGAATGAACTAACAAAAAGATCGGAGAGGAGCAGCTCACTTAGAATTAAAATACAGAAAGTGCTAGAAAAATATTCCTAGTGCCCCACCCCCTCCACCAAAAAAAAAAAAAAAATCTTACAACTATTTAATGTCCTCAAAATCCCCAAGTAGTTCTCAGCCTCTGTGCATTTAGCTGGACCTGCCCTCTGGCTGGGATGCGGGCACTGGCGTCGAGTCAGTGAACAAGGCTCAGGGACATGGAGCCCATGTTCCATCCCCACCTCAAAGAACCCTACAACGATCCTGGTAATGTTAGTAATTCAGATAAGAGAGGTAGACACAGCAGCCAAAGGGAAGGGCTGGGGAGTATGGGGAGGAAGGAGGAAGGATCCCAAAGGAAAAGATAAGACTAGGAAGTAGCAATTCATCTGGAGGGAGGTGAGAGAGGAGGAAAAGGAACAGGAAGGAAAAAAGGCCTTTTCGCCTGAGTCCCCACAAAGTCACTGCACCCAGTCTGGGTCCCGCCAAGTCACCGCTGCACCCAGCCTTTCCCCTCTTTAAAAAAAAAAAAAGCATATTATTTATCATAAGCAATTGCTCTTACAAAGCTCCACTAGAAAGCTTCCATATTTCTCCTTAACAACACGAGTGTTGGTATTCCAAGTGCCTTTTGCCTGCATGCGCTTATCTGCGTGTCTTACTATTTATTTCCTAACAGGCAGTCTGAGATAATGGTTGATTTGGATGGCAAGTCAGGAAAGGTCTGGTAGTTATTAGCGCCGGCTGCGTCCTCATGGGGACTGCGCCGAGGATTCAGGATTCCTAGAGTGAGCATGCAGTGACTAAGGTTAACTCGAGATTCCTGCGTGGTGAGAGGAAGGGAGATGGAATATGGAAATCATATGGAAATGAGTCACAGAATGTCGAAAGTGTCAATTACTTGGAGGGTAGTCACGGACAGCTGGAGCCGCTTGGAGGTCGTGCACTAGAAACCCCCATCACACCTCTGACCGCCACAGCAGCACCCACACTAGACACGGGAGAGACATTGAAACAGAGACTACAGCTGAGGTCCTGCCCTCTTGAGAAGTAAATATTTATTTGTCATATTTACACTGAGGTTCCCTGAGGATTATATGTAAAGGTTTAAGACCCCGGTTATCTGAGAGAACAGTGCAAGTTAGAACTTTCTAGTCAAGGTAACCACTTGTGTCCTCCTCCCTAGTCCCTAACCTCCTTAACCGCCCTAACCACCGTGTCTCCTCCCCAGTCCCACGGGTCACTGAATCCTCCCTGAAACCCACTCCTCCCGGGAGCCGAGATCAGCACCAAAAAGAAACAAAATGACAGAGATCAGTATCAAAAAGAAACAAAATGACAGAGATCAGCACCAAAAAGAAACAATGAATCCACTTCTCAAGTAACATTTACCACCTTCCCTTGCCGCTTTGGGAAAGAGGGGAGGGTCTGTTTCAGGCTCTCCGCGGAAAGTGTTTCTGTGGAGTTCTGGCAATGGGGTTGCAGACATAGCAGTCACCCTACGTGTTTTTGTTTCCGTTGCCATGGAAACTCAAAGTCATCCCCACCCAAGCTGAATGAGGTGTTTGGAAATACTCAATTTCAGTTTTTCATGAAAACGAAATACCACTTCTGGTTTTCAGCTTTCACAGAGGGGAAGAGAAAAATAAATAAAAGATTTAGATGTGGTTTGAAGTACCGTGACCTATAAAAAAGGGGGGTTTCTGTTCACAGCTGCAACCCTGCAAGGACAGAGCAGAGTGAGGCTCCAGCCGGGCACCTGCCGAGAGCTGGCCCACCCGAGCCCACAAAGTTCCCCCGTCCTGAGACACCCATACGGGAAGACAGAATACACTGTAAACATAGCCAGATAGCATGAGACTATTTTAGTCATCATTAGGGAAAAAAAAGATCTCCATTAAGTTCTCTCACTTTAGAAGTAAATGTTGATTTTTCTCTCACTTACATCAGAAATCCCCAAGGGCTACGTTTTAATGTTTAACGCCATTTCCATCAAGTAAACACAAATCTAGAAACAGGATGTTGCAAAGAGCCCGGCTGAAGATGCACAGGGAAGTTAAGAAGCCAGATCACCCCCATCTCAGCTCCCGCAGCGAAGCACGAGCCCTGCGGTGGACGTGCACTCGACTTGTGGAAAGGCTGGGACCTGGAAGGATGTGGAGACGTTGTTTACACAACGATCCCGGTCGCTTCAGTGAAGGCGGTGACAGCCAGGGAGCCCTCCACACACACGGCATGTGTTGCTGTCTGTGGGAAAACCAGAAGCCCCTAATCTCCCCCGTTGCCCTCCCTCGAGGTGCTGAGAGAGAGTTCCAAGCTGGAAGCCCCGGGCACCTGCTGGGACACCTCCTTCAGCAGGCTGCGGCTCTGCAGGAAGATGAGGCCTTGTGTCCTCGATGGCAAACTAAGGAGCTTGCACCCAGGTCCCTTCTGGTTTTAAACATCTTATAATTCTTACTTTCACAAATACATTCCATGGAAGTGGGCCTATGGGTCTGGTCCGAAAAAGCAGCTCCCTTTACCTTTCTGTGTCTTTTATTATGCGTGGAACAGTAATGCGGAGAAGCTCTCCATCTAGCTTGCCTGCCATAGGAGAGCCCGCCGGTGGTGGCCGATTGCCCGTAAGCGGCAGTTTGGGTAAGCGGCGACACCACGCGCGGGCGCGGAGAACAGAACTATGTCAATGGGCACCTTGGGATTTCAAACCTTGCTCTTTCTGGTTAGACTACAGATTTTTATTTAAGATTGATTGATTTATTTGAGAAAGAGAGAGAGAACACACAAGCAGGGGAAGGCGTGCAGGGAGAGGGAGAAGCAGACCCCCCCCCCCCCCACTGAGGATTCGATCCGAGAACCCTGGGATCATGACCAGAGACAAAGGTAGACACTCAAATGACTGAGCCACCCAGGTGTCCCAACTACAGGTTTTTTTAGTTTTTTTTTTTTGTGTGCGGTGTTATGTCAAATGCCCCCAGGGTCTGGGCAAAGGACACAAGCGTGTAATCCAGGACCAGTGTTGGTCACACAGTGTGCTGGGGTCTGGGGTGCACTGAAGAGTGTCCAGGCTACTGAGGAGATTCTGTGAACCTTGTGCCAGCCGAAGAGTCTCTTGTGGGGGATCTGGTCAGGCTGCCCGTTTCTCATCACTAGTGGAGGTTCTATAAAGACAGTTAATTTTCCCTGGGATGAATTAGTGTGGAAGGGATTCCTGGTTAAATACAGCATGTTGAACAAATGTGATTTTTTTTTCACTTAGCTCCCTTCTGACATCCCTCTAAATTGTCAGTAAAGGCAATTAAAAACAAAACAAAAAAACAAAACAAAACAAAAAAAAAACCATGACCCCATAAGGGCACAGAAGCCTGGGAAGGAAATAATAGCCATAAAAATCTGGGAAAGCCAATGGCTGTGGGGCCAGTGACAGCAGAACCGATGCTGCTAAAATTTGCCCCTGTGGGAGGGGAAGCCAAGAAGCAGACCTCTGCGCGCTGAAGGACCTACAGAAAGCTAAGGGACAGGCAGCACCATCTATCTCTGGAAGAAGGGGCGTACGTGTGACTAAAAACAGGGGGACTGGCTTAGAGTCTTTAAAAGAAGTACCAAGACTCCCAAGATCCCCTCCCTGCCCTTGAGAAATACAAGAGTTTTCTTCTCTAAAGATGTTGAACTACAGGGGAGCCAGACTCAGCACAGCTGAGAACAAGGGCACCACGGGCACCATACTGAAACCAAGAAGTATACATTTCTAAATAGCAAGATCTCCAATGCCAATGCCCCACCCCACCATCAAGTCCCCAAATGCTCACATCCAGGCTGACACCCAAAAGACTCCATTCAAAGGAAAAAGAAAAATGAGAAACGGAAATCTACCAAAGAAATGGCAGAAAAACAATCATCCTACAGTGAAACTCCTCCAACCCAAGGAGCTGAGCCTATGCATACAGAGTTTCCCTAGTGCTTCACCCTAAAATCATACATACACCTTAAAGACATACACCTTAATGTGGTGTACTTTAAATTGATAGAATGGTGTAGGCCAGATACATTGTAATTAAAAAAAGAAAAAACTCTAATCAGACAGCCAAGAAACACCTCTAACATGAAGACAGAAATTAAAACCTAGAAAGAAATGAAGAAACACAGAAGAAACAAGAGATATTGCAGGAAAAGAAAGTTTAAAATAATAGATGAATCCTTGGAGATATAAAGGAAGCTATCACATCCATAAAACAAGAACAAGAGGTTATAAAAATGAACATTCAGAGAATATGAGACAAATTAAAAACAAAATATGATGACAAGGGAAATAAATCAAGAGATGGAAGATAAACGCTGAGGCTTTTTGACTTTAAAAGAACTTGAGAAAATAGTAAAAAAATTATAGATATGAAACATAGGAGAAGTGGAGGGTCAGTCTAAGAAGGCCTGTATTCAAATACTTGGGAGTTCCAGACAGAGTAGAAATGGGGAGAAGGAAACTCAAAGAGATAGTTCAATATTTTTTTTTCCTGAACTGAGAAGCATTTCAAAAATTAAAAAGCCCATTAAGAGAGGTCTCCGACTTCAGTTCACGTCATGATCTTGGGGTCCTGGGTTGGCCTTGCATTAGGGGCCTGCACTAGGGAGCCCTTCCCCCTACTCATGCGCTCTCTCTTTCTAACAAAAATCTTAAAAACAAAACAAAACAAAAACAAAAACACAAAAACCCACTTAGCACCCAGTACAGTAAGCCCAAAGAGCTGCAACAAGGCACATAATGGGAAATTTCCAGAACATCAGAAACAAAGGAAAGACCCTAAATGCTTCCAAAGAGGGAAAAAGGATTCTTTACAAAGGTTCAGGAAACAGAATGGCATCAAACTTCCCAATTGCGCTTCTGGATGGAAAGGACAACAGAGCGGTGGTTTCAGAATTCTCAGAGAGATCATTATCTCACCTCAAATTTTACACCTAGCCATACCTATGGTGAAGTTTGAGTAGGAAAAAAAAGACACACTCGGACACATAAAGTCTCAAACACAACATGCTTCCCAGAAGGCCACTCAGGGTGAATTCCACAACAAATGAAGGTGTGACCAAGAAAGAGGGAGATGTGGAATCCAAGGGAGAGGAGACCCATCCCCTGAGGAAGTGAAGGAGATTCCCAAGACCATGGTCAAGAAAAATCCCAGGATAACTCTAAAAAGCAGATCCACAGAACACGGAACCAGCCTGAACCCGAGGACTAATGTGTTTGAGAGAAAAAGATGACGGTGAAATGTCACCGTCACTGCACACGCTGGCATACACAAGGCGAAACCCACCACCTGGCAGAGTTTAGAGATGGCTTGGTAACAGTTACACAGAAAAGTAAGCAAATGAATAAAAAAAAAAAAAAAGCAATTACTAAAATAGGAAGAAGGGAAAGAGTGTTATGCAGGAATGTAACCAGAGTCCACCCTGTGGCTCAACTCACAAGGCCGACGTAGCAAAAATAACGTACAGATTAAATACTGACTCAGCCAAAATCGTCATTACGAGCGTGGAAAGAAAGAAGGAGAGAGTCGTGCATTTGTGTGTTTGTGTGTATGTGGCCTTATTAGGGGGTTGGGGGAGAAGAGTTGGTAAGAGATCTAAACAGCCAGCTTCCCCAGTCATTAAAGATAAAGTTAACGGTATCAACATCTGAAAACTAAAATCAAGAAACTAAATACTTTATTGGGGTGCCTGGGTGGCTCAGTGGGTTAAAGCCTCTGCCTTCGGCTAGGGTCATGATCCCAGGGTCCTGGGATCGAGCCCCGCATCGGGCTCTCTGCTCAGTGGGGAGCCTGCTTCCTCCTCTCTCTCTGCCTGCCTCTCTGCCTGCTTGTGATCTCTGTCTGTCAAATAAATAAAATCTTTTTAAAAAAAAAAAAAAGAAACTTACTTTATCAAATTTGGGATGTCACCTACTTAAAAGGATCTCCATTAGTTTAGGTACCTCTTAGAATTTAAAAAAAAAAAAAATGCCAACTAAACTACGACATGCAATCACTTTCAATACCCAAAGATTTCAGAGGTATTAAAATGGAAGGGAGGGAGGAAGTATGGTTTAGAAATACAATGGTGTGTTCTGTGAGAAAAAGCTGAATGGGTTCAAATGGGTTATCTCTGTGGAAGAGGAATGCAGGTGGGGAGAGGTGAGGAACATGGTTGCTACTTTTATTGTAATCTTTGTTAAATTGTAAACAATATTATATATTATACATGTAACTTAATGGCTAATTAAGTTTTAGATAAACAAAGAAGAATATGCAACAGAACTTCCAATTTTAAAAAAAACTTTCACTTCTCCAGTGTTCATGACACAGCTTAAATGCTATTTAATGAAAACTACTTAGCATAAAAACAGCTTGTAATTCTCATGATTTTACTATTCAAAATCATCTACAAATGGATGAGGAGAGTTCTGCCCTCTTCTGTAAAATGGAACAAAATCCAAAATATAACTTCTTATTTGCCTATTTTCTAGGTATTTGTTTGCTTGGGCTTCTGAGATGGTGGGTTCTCCTGCCTGATCCGTAGTTACAGAGCAAGCTCACTTCTTGCCTCCTTCGCTTGGAAAAGCATCCATTTAGAAGAGACACAATTTGGAGTGTGCACACACCAAAAAAAACCCTAATTTCTAAAAGAATACTTTATTCTTGTTAGACCTGAACTCTCTCCTGAGAAAAGATATTCATTCTGGCCTCCCCAAATACATTTTTTAAAACATGCCATTCTTCAGTTTCCCATGGGTTTGGAAGTAGTTAGATCCAGGGTCGTCTAAAAAATGACAAGAGTCTGAACGCTTGGACAGAGTTTGGCCATGTTCTTGGCTGGAATGAGTCCACATCTGCACACACTTAAACACACCAACACTCATACAGGAGACACAAGGACTCTGGAAGGTCTGGAATTTTACCCCACTCACAAGTGTCCTCGTTAGCCTGCCATGATTTCAGAGATGTGGCAGAAGACATGAGACTCCCGGGTCAGAGACAAAGAATTTTATTGCTCACGGCAACAGCAGTAGCCAGAGCATCACCACAAGCACCCACTCCCCGGGACCCCGTTCCCACAGACCAATGGGAAGGGGAGCCCAGGTGATGCAAATAGCGGCTCACAATCTAGGGAAAGAACCCAATCTTTTTCCGAATACTTTTATTGTGCTAAAAAACATGTAACATTTACAGTTTTGACTACTTTCTTTTTCATATTTATTCATTTATTTTAGGGGGAGAGAATGCATGTGTGCAAAGGTGGGAGAGGGAGACCGTCTCAAGCAGACTCCACAAGCCCAATGCAGGGCTCAAACCCACGACCCTGAGATACGACCGGAGCAGAAACCGAGTTGGACGCTTAACTGCACCACCCAGGGGCCCCATTTTGACCAGTTTTGAGCATACAGTTCGACGGCACCATATCTTTTATAATGGATACTAACCCTGCCTGACCTGCAGTGCCGGAAGATGTTGTCCTTACGATACTGGGCAGTAAACAAAGCTGGCCTTTGCTCTATGCCAGGGGTTCTCATCCCAGTGCTGTTAACATTTTGGACTGAGTAATTTTTTGTTGGGAGGGCTGTCGTGTGCATTACAAGACATTTAGCCGAAGCCCTGGCCACTTCCTACCAGATGCCAGGAGTACTCCCTCAGGTCTAACAATCAAAAAAATGTCCCCAGAAATTTCCAAACCTCCCTCAGAGGTAAGACTGCCCCGAGCTGAGAGTGATTGTTCCAGAGGAAGTCACTGTGTCTGTCTTCCAAGCTTGTTCAAACACCGTTAAAAAGACAGTCCAAAAAAAAAAAAAAAAAAGGGGGGGGGAGAGAGATAAGATAATCCAGAACAAAGGCGATCTGTCCCTCTGCTCATAAGATATGCAGAAACACAAGAGATCCACGGAGAATTGGCTCCTGGCAATATTTACTTCTAAAACTTGATCTGCTTTTCAGGCATCGGATACACTACTTGGCCGATTACACATGGTATTTACACACACACATACACACACACACACACACACCCTTGTCCACAGCCCTTTGACTAAAGTTATAACATGAACCATTTAGATGATAGGAAATCCGTCCAAAGAAATGAACTGTGTCAGCCCAAGACGGAGTGTACATCAGCGTAATTTATGGCTGAGCCAAGTTGTATGTGATGACTACATTTCCTTTCCTGTGCAGGAATTTTTTTCCTTCCTTAAGCTAGTAATTGGCTTTTTGGGGTTTGTGTTTTTTTTTTCTATGTGTGCGTGTGTGTGTGTGTTTGCATTTAATACTCTTTCCCTAGATCACCCCCACACTTCGAAACCGAACAGACCTACATTCAAATACAAACTCCTCCGCAGAACGGCACAACCTTGAACAACCAAGTTCACCTACACGAGCTCACTACCTTTCTCCATATGAAGTAGGGGGGTAAGACTTGTGTTTCAGGGCGGTCACCACAATTATACGAGATGAAAGTGCCCAGTGTGGGGTACCTGGCCTTGGTAGGTACTCAGCAAACAGCACCCACCGCTTCCTGGAGAACATAGTGGGAGGACATCCGCAGAGTTGTTCTCAATGATCGTGGAGCTTTCCACTAACTTCTCCACACCCTCACTGGGTGCTTCACAAGACCCTTAACACAGATGCTGAGGATACGGAGCAGAAGGTCAGCAGGCCACAGAGAGAGCGACTCTGAGACCGGACCCTGTGGTAAGCATCTCTCGCCAACCACGGCCACCAGCTAATTCCAGCTCTATTACTTATGGGGTCAAAGAAGAAAGGAATTCTGACCTTTGGTTATTGGGTTTTATTTCCTTCAAACAGACATCAGTGTGTTGACCTCGCCCAGTTTTCACGGGGCTGCTTACTCAGTATCTCCACAGTCATGCATTCTAGTAAGTGACCCCTCTCCGGTCCCGTGAGCAGTGGAGCTCTGCAGACACCCACCCCGGGCTGTTCTGGTAGCGTCAGAGACCAGCTCCTTCCCTCTCTCGGCTCCCCTTCCTTGTGACGCCAAACTTACAAGCAAAGAAACACCTACCACAGACTCTGAAACCTGTGAAGTGATTAACAAAGAGCCTTCTCTTTTGGCTATCCGAGTCTGATTTTCCCTTGATCTGTGGCATTCTGACTCTGGAATAAATCTGTCTTGTTTTGGGGCAGCTGTTCGGGGCTGTACACACAGACGATTACTCTCCTTTGTCTTCCACTGTAACATTTAATTACAGTGTCACAGAAGACTTAAATTTCCATTTTCCCTCCGCGAAAAAAAAAAATTACCTGTAACTGGAGTTTATGAAAAATTATTAGTTATAGCTAATCCTGGGTAAGAAATTGGATTTTTGAAATCTGTGTGATTTTTAACACATGAGGCTTTTCATCAGGAAGGCGACGCTTATGGGAAATGCCTGTGGAATCATCAAGCAGCAGTCCCACTGCCCCTCTGTGAAGACAAATACGACTGAGAAGTTCGTCTATGGAACCTGTAGGATTGAAATTTGCTTTCTGTAAAGGGAATATCACATAATAGTCAGAGGACAAGTGGCAATTCCTAGTGAATTCTCATTCCCTTGAGCCTGGGGTTATGATGTCCCCCCCCCCCCCGACCTCAATTCCAATCCTCCATCTAGAAATGTAAGAAATACGGCTGAATTGTATTAAAAAGCCTAACTGACTTATTTCTTGCATCATTTAACCAACATGAATACTCCTTCATCCCTTCTACAAGCACAGTGCGTGCACACACACACACACACACTCACACACACACTCACACACACACACTCACCCACTCTCATTCTTTCTCTCCTCCAAGTACCATGTTCCATTGGCCTAAAAAGAAAATCAATACACACACAGCAAATAAGCGCGTTGTGTTTGTATACGCAATTCTTTTATGAAAAATAAATTCCAACCACAATTTCAAGGACCTAAAGGAGAGAATATCACAGCGTTTAAAAAAAAAAAAAAGCTTTTCTGAATGGAGGACTTTTTTTCTAGATAAAAACCCCCAGCCAATATGCTTTTTCTGTATCAAACCTTCTCCCCCTTTGCATCTCAGGGCTTATCCCAAAATCCACCTTCAATGCTATTTATTAAAGTCACCTCATTTCCCATGACTACAAAATAAAAATTTAAAGACAGTCCAAAGGGCTCTTCTCTGAAGGAACACCAGGAAGACCTAAGGCTGTGTCGTGGGTCATTGGGCCACCCCGCTCCTGAGATGCTCTAAGCGCACGCTTCCGAACAGCCTGGAGCAGATAACCCAGAACTTGAAAGAAAAGAGTGGCCACTTGGCTTGTACATGGAGACTACCTGGTCAACCGGGATCTCCACTTGCGTGTCTTCATCTTCCTGGACTTCTGCTGCCCCCCGTGTCTCAGACCTCTCTGCTCCCGCCTGGAAAACGCCTTCACCTATCATTGGAGACAAATGCACAGCGAAAATCAAAATCCAATTGTGACATCATGTGGCTGAATGTTGAAACTGCAAGCAAATACTAAGGAAGATCATGCTTTTTAAAGATTTTTTATCTATTTGTTTGACAGAGAGAAAGTACAAATAGGCAGAGAGGCAGGCAGAGGGGAAGGAGAAGCAGGCTCTCCACCAAGCAGGGAGCCCAATGTGGGGCTCGATCCCAGGACCCTGAGATCATGACCTGGCCGAAGGCAGAGGCTTTAACCCACTGAGCCACCCAGGTGCCCTGATAATGCTTTTTAATAGGTATTTTGCCTCCCTTTGTACTGACGGGGCTTTTGCAGTCCTCTCTCCGCCACCCTACACACACACGTCTGCATTTTCACAGGGAAGAAGGCTGGAGGGGAGGACAAGCCTGACCCAGCAGAGCAGGGCTGTGTCCCAGACTCATCCTCACCCTGGGGATCCTGACCCAGCAACACAGCTGCCCCCCCCCATACAGGTATCCAGACAGAAGGGACCTCACACCTGTTACCTGCTCCCCACTGCTATCCCCAAAGCAGGGATGATGCTTGGTGCCTGAAAATACTAGCTTTAGAGGTTCTCCTTTCCCAAGAGAATGTCATGCACTGAATATAGGGTGTTGGAATAATTCCATTTGGAACAATATTTTAAAATATACGTGTTTCTTCCTGCAACAGAATCACAGAGCTGACTCTGGGTCTCACACAAATCAACCTTGTGGTTTACAGATGTCCACAGGATTTTCACAACCTAGGTCTCAAAAATCCTTACCTGCAAAATGTAATCTAAATCTCCAAGGCTTTAAGTTAAGCTCCTGTGACTTGTCTCCCATGGAAAGCCATGGTGGCTCTTTTCCGTACCCAGAGAAGTTTTCCTGTTTCCCCTCCGTCTTCGCTACTCCAGGCCGAGCCATCAGAGAGTCACAGAACCGTCTGTCATCGTGTCATATTGTTAAAGTTTAAATGGAAAACATCCCTTTACCTTCCTGGAAGAGCGATTATGCACACAGCACCAAAATACACTCGGACGCAGGCTAGTTGCTCAGGTTGCTGACACACCAATGAGTGTGTATTCCGAGATGTGAACACACCCCCAGTAAGGTTTTCCCCGGAGGAAATGCTGGACCAGGTAGGGCTGGAGCAGAGCACCATGGGCACTTAGAAGATCCAGCTGCGTGAAAAGGGAGGGAAGGCAGGAGGAAATACAACCAAACTCAAGCCCTTCTCGTTTCTCCTAGAGAAGCCATTTTCCTTTTTAACTACTTTTTTGGTGACTTGACTGGATATTGGCTTCTCCACTCTCCTTTTTAAAGATCAGGGACAACAGAGCTGCCCTCAAAGCTGATTATACACGTTAGATTAATTTGCATGGATTAACTCATTTTGAGGATTATCTACAGCAATCATTTAATCCCAGACTGGTTCTTCCCGTCATCCAACAAAGTCTTTCCACCCAATGATCCCTCCTTCCATCAGCTCTTGTATGCTTAAGCAACCCAGAGTAGTTTTCATTCATTAGAGTTTCCTCAGTTAAATCATCCTCCATGTATATGAAAACTGAAAACATACATATATACAGGAATCCCTACAAGATCATCACCAAATGAGGATGTCAGCATTCGCAACTGTTTTGGATTGTCACTAGCACTAATCCTCCCCAAAGACACGGCCCACACAGCAGAGCCAAGGATTACATCCTGCCTTGGTCTTGTCTTACTACTGAGGACGTGAATCCACAATGAAATCCCAGTCGGAACCTCAACATCAGAAGAAAGAATATAGAAAGCGACACGGAGAATGTGCTGGGTCCTCATGGATGTAGGAAGAAACCCACAGCGTTCTGCTCATGCACTCAACAAAGTCATCCTGGACCTAGCAAGAGTACGGGGCAGGCCGCTTTGAGGGGCCAGGAAGATAGCTCACAATTATTCTGTCGTAAAGCAGGAAAAGCAGAAGTGAGTAATCAAGTCTACAAAACTGGGAGTCAGCAGAGATACAGTAAGCTCTTGGTCTCTCTGTCAAACTCTGGAATCGGAACTCAAGAAAACAATGGCAGAAACGATGGAGATTCTGCCTTACTCACATGTGGAATTCGTAACCTTGAGAACGTGAACAGGCTGCACAATTTATCAAGCGTTATCTCCGGTGTGGTTGTAAAAGGAAGATTAGGCATGTTTGACATTCATTGCTACCTTCTGGATCACCTTAGAAGACAGGAATCATACCTCGCCCTCAAAACGTCCTTTGAGTCAACCTTCAGTGAAAGGTGCCATGCTCTAGTTATGACCTGAGTACACGACATTTTTGGATGACGTTTTGGCACCAAGTGTTGCACCTGCTTTCAAAGACACAACCAAGAGAAACCTACAGATCTGAAAGGAATATATCCTTAAACACTCACATCCAATGAAATGCTTAACTGTACCCAGCCAGAGTTATGAATGACTTGCAGATGTGTTTTAGAATAAACATTTCACAGGAAAAGAAAAATAAAATCAATAATAAAAAATAAAGTAAGATTGAAAGGAGACTGGAACAGAAAATGGCAGCCACAGGCTATAAAAGACAAAGAGACAAATCAACAAAACTCAATGTTGTGTACAGCGACACAGAAAACAGATAAACGTGTCTGTCTGTGGTGGGGTGCAAGGTCTCATTCATCAGCGAACGGAAACGTGCGCCATCTCCTTCAGCAGCACAGGGCAAGAGAGGAAGGTCAGAGGGGAATTCACAGGAATAAATGGTGGCCAAAAAAATAAATAAATAAAAAAGAAGAAGGTCTAGGAAGTTACTCTGTGATGGGAGAAAGCCTACTAGGATTTTAATGTTTACTACACGTGTTATATAAAATTAAAGAAATATGAAGTTCTAGAGAAAAATAATTTTACACAGCATGGGCTGATGATACATTGTTTATATAATACTTATGCATTGTAGAAAGCTTGGAAAATGAAGAAAACAAACATCCTTCTAACTTCATGACCTAGAGATAACCACCAATAATAATTTGACAATGGACTCTTCTTTTCTTTGTCCTTCTCTTTCTCTCTTAAACACACACACAGGGACGCCTGGGTGGCTCAGTTGTTTAAGCCGCTGCCTTCAGCTCAGGTCATGATCCTGGGGTCCTGGGATCGAGTTCGGCATCTGGCTACTTGCTTGGCAGGGAGCCTGCTTCCTCCTCTCTCTCTGCCTGCTTGTGTGTACTCTCTCCCTCTCTCTCTCTGACAAATAAATAAAATCTTAAAAAAATAAAAATAAATAAACACACACGCGCGCACATGCACGCACACACAAACTTCTTAAAGTGGGATCTTATTGTATATACAGTATTTAAGTGTTTTTTTGACTTTAACTTCCTGAGCACGGCCTATATCATGAAACGTTATCTGAACACACAGTAAGTTGCTGGGTTGGCGGCACCACATTGTAACTAATGGACAATACTAAACAATGAAACAGTGTTTTTAAACGAAAAGGTAGACTTCATTCATTTGATTGAGGAGTCAATATGTATCAAGATCCACCATACAAAAATCACCCCAGGAAACCTGAAAGGTTGCTCATGACAAGCGTAGCAGGTTTGGACAGCTCACAGACCCAGGGGCTCCTTATCTTTGCACATACCTGCCCTGTGGCTCCTTTCCTGCCCCAGGGGAATAAGCACGGTGCACCCGCACACCAAGCCCTCAATACCTGCTCATTGAACTGTAAGTGGAAAGACAAGTTCGTGGTTTCTGTCTTCAGGCAAGTTGAGTCCCTTCCTGCTCCGCACCCCTCCCTCGCTGTCACCAGGTCTGGAATTGCTCTTCCAAAACTCCCCTGCACCTGCAGACTTCCCAGTTTTGGTACAACTTCCACTGGGATGATCATCTCCCGTAAACCCCGGGTCTCTCCATGCAGTGTCTCATTGTGGAGGAAACCTCACCGTCTGTCTGTCTCTATCCTGTACCCACCACCTGCGTGGTTTCAATACCCGGGTGACGAGCCACTCCACACTGTGGCCTGAATCCTTCCACTTCTCAACGCCACGGGCCACGCCAGCTCCACGTTAGCCCACGCCCCCTTCATCCTGTGCCCGCGCGTCCATCGCAGCCCACCTGCAGAGTCCACCCGCCCTCCTCCCATCTCAGGCTTGCGTCCTCAACCTCCGGTTTACTCCTTTCACCCTCGTCCCCACGCGGCTGCCTGCTGAAGTCCGTCTGTCCATCAGTCCGTTTCTCTGTTAAACGCTCGGTGTTTCGGCACCGCTACCAGCTGCTGCTGCTCTGACTCCCTGCCCAGCCCAACCTTCTCTGTTCACGTTCTAAGTGCTGGACACCCAGAGCTGCATCGTGGGTCCACTTCTCTCCTCGGACAGTCTCATCAAGATCATGGTTTGAACACCAGCCATATGCCAATAACTCTCTAACCTAGACAAGCCTCTTCAGAAATCCCAAAACTTACATATCCAGTTGTCCGACTTGACAACGCCCCTTTGATATGAAATGGGCATCTCAACCTCAGTGTGGCCAAAACAGAACTCTGGGCCTTCCCGCTTCTACTCACTGCCCGCCCACTGTTCATCATCCCCCTTCCCCACCCCAGGAAGTGGCAGTACCGCTTCACCCCCAAATCGGGGAATTACCCTCACTTCCATATTGCCATCACTCCTTGTATCCATCCCATTGATGCCTTGTCAATGCAAATTGGGATAAATATATCCCAAATGTGTGAATATTATTTCCATCTCCACTATCAACTTGGTCTAAAAACTAGTTAGAAACTCTCTAATGTCTTCCCATCATGCAAAGAACCCAGGTTCTCTACCATGGCTTCCAAGGGTGAGATCAGGCACTTACTTCCCCCGTGACACACACCTCATACCATCTTGCCTTTGCCCATTCCACGCCAGCCGCATTCTGTTTCTCCAACAGAAAACTCATTCCCTCCTTTGTACTTCTTAGGCCCTCTGCCTGGAAAATTCTTTCCCTTGCTCACATGAGTGGCTGTCCCTTGCCATTCAGATCTCAGAAACCCACCCCCCTCCCTATTCCAGTAGCCACCAAGTCATTCATACTTCTTGTTTTAGTCCTCTGCCTACCATTTACTGCGAGCTGACATTTTTCCTATTTATTCAGTGTTTCTGTGTTTGTCAGTCTCCACCAAGCCATAAGCTCCACGAGCAGACATAGACGCCCATGCTGTTCAGTGCCATCCCCAGTAACAGAGCCCAGCACGAAGGTGTTGAGAAGGTGTTTGTTGAGAGAATGAAGAGCAAACACTCAACAACATTTGCTGCATGGAGATGAAATGACGAAATGTGAGGAGCATGCCATTTAAAAGCCACTAGCCAGCCCATTAATTCTCTGTGCTATTACAGGGTTGATGCCCGCCTCTGGCCATACGAAGCAGTACAGCCTTCGGGTGAGGAGCGGGAGTTTGAACAGAAAGAAGGCTGGATACAACCTACACGGGGATCGACTCTGTGTGCTGTGCATGGTAGCTAAAAGAACAGCCCCCAAAGATGTCCAGGTGACTACATCAGAAACCGTGACTACGTCACATTGATAGGAGACAGGAATTACGGTTGAAGATGGAATTACCGTTGTTAATCAGCTGACCCTGAGATGGGGAGAGGATCCTGGACTATTCTCCTGGACCCAGTGTGATCACACAGGTCCTCATAAATGAGAGAGACCGGCGGGAGAATCAGGTTCCCAGGGATATGGTGTGAGAAAGACTTGCCTGGTCATTGCCGGCCTTGAAGATGAAGGGGACCGTGAGACAACCTTTGAAAACTCAAAAAGGAAGGATGTGAGTTTCCCCCTTAGAGACTCAAGAAGAGACAAAGTTCTGCCAATGCTCCACGTATAAGCCAGTGAGGACTATTCTGGAATTCTGACCTCCAAGACCACAACGTAATGAATTTGTATGTTGTGTTAAGCCACCCAGTTTGTGATAAGTTGTTATAGCAGCAGCAGGAAACTAATACACCATGTGTCTAAAGATCACGGTCGAGAGAGAACGTCAGGGCGGTCCCCACGGCCTATCCCCTTTCTGACTCCTGCAGGTCCCTCCCAGACTGGGGCCACCAGCTCTGACGCCATCTGCCCCTTCTGCCTTTCAGGCGCTGGTCCGAAAAGCCCTTGCAAGTCCACTGGCTTTTGCTTTCATCCTCTGTTAATACTTGTCCTTGACACTCCCTACAAGGTGCAGAAACCAACTACCACCGCCCCCAGACACCCCCCATCGGCCAGCAGGACAGGGATTCCATTTTTTGAATGTCTTCCCTACCCCTGAAACCTTTGTAATAAAAGCCATTTGCAAACAAACTCAAGAGTGGGGATAAATTCGATCCACAATCCTGCTCTCTTTCAATTACTCTACTAAGGCTCCAATTCCATGCTTGGATGCACAGATACCCAAACGCAGCGCTAATCTTTCTCGTCTGACTCGCGAGTCGGCATTTTAGTGTCTATTACACCATAAAGCAACAGCAAACACACTAGTAAAAATAAAAATGCTCCTCAATTATTTTTCACTTATCCCTTATGAATTTTATTGCCTAAAAAAAAAAAAGCCGAGCTTTGGAGGTGGAGCCCTTGCAGCATTACCTTGGAGTTCCTCATAAATAGGAACCTGTCTCCCGCAGAAAGGGAACACAGATGCTCATGCGGGGTTAGCCTCTGCAGCTCGAGGGGCGGAAACAGAAGGGTTCCTGGTCTCAGGGCATCCACAGCTCCATCTGGTGATATCACAGGACTCGGACTTTCTTGAGTAACAGAAGTTACTAGATTGTGAATGACAGGAGCACAGAACTGGTGATAATTAGTCTTAAAGCCCAGCCACCTTGTTGAAAGCATACCTCCTCTCTACAGTTACTCACAGTTGTTTTTAGATAGTTTCATAAACTGTATTTTGATGAGCTCTGTGTCTGAAATCGATGAGAACTTATCAGGACAAATAAGAAGAAAAATCACAGTCTGGTGCCCGGTTCTGAGGACTCCCTGGGAATGTGAGATACCTAGTTAGCGGAAGCCCTCCATGTCAGCAAGAAAAGTTTAATGTGCCCGATGTGCCGGTCAACATTGTAATAGGATTTACTACCGAGACAGCCTCATAAAGAAATGTTAAATGAGAAACAAGACATTAATTTTAAAATGTAGCTCATTAAACCCAGTAGAGAAAAAAATATGAGGAAACAAGGAGTCTACAGTGTATAAAGTAATATTCTAAAAAGAAGAAAAAAAATATATAGGCCTATTTATAAAAAAGCTATGTACCCTTTATTTATTTATTTGACAGACAAAGATCACAAGTAGGCAGAGAGGCAGGCAGAGAGAGGGGGGAAGCAGGCTCCCCGCTGAGCAGAGAGCCCGATGTGGGGCTCGATCCCAGGACCCTGGGATCATGACCTGAGCCGAAGGCAGAGGCTTTAACCCACTGAGCCACCCAGATGCCCCACCTATGTACCCTTTCTGTGCATCGTATCAGTCACCAGAGACAGAATTGAAATTAAAATGGGTAAGAAGGTGACATAAAAATTATTTTCACTAGCTAATGTGAATGGGAATACATTCACGTGTGAAATACATTCAATTTCTAATATGTAACTCTCCGTAGATACAGATGACCCTCATCGTATCTTACTGAACTTCAAGGCCCACCCAGCGGGAGGCAGCCCCCACACCGTTCAGCAGGCGGCGAGGCGGGACGATGAAGGCGTCCACGTGTCATGACACTTCCTTGTGAGAGGACACTGGCCGGCCTTTCCCGATGCTCGTTACGACTCACACCATAGCCTCCTCGCACCACTCCTGTGCGTTGACGGGTATTACCGGGAGGAGGAATCCCAGCACGGACAGCGAGCGCTCTGAGCGTGTCGGAGGCCGTGCGGAAATAGAACCCAAATGTTTTCTAATCACTCATCTTCCCCATATGTCTCATTTTGTCCCACAGACCCAAAGGGAAACTCCCTACAGAAACAGGAATATCACAAGTGACGTCTTTCTTTGGCAATTCAGAACATGACAGGAAAACAACTTTACCCCAACGCTTCCATCGGCTGAGCGTTCCCAACCACAGTCGAAGATATGTGGCTTCTTTCTACTCCCTGACCCCACTGCGGGTATCACATGTCACCGGTGACACAACTGAGGTTTCAGTCTGACTGTGGAGCCCGCATAGACGTGACCCCACGGCCGTCACACTTTAAATGGGCGCAACAACGTTTTCCTAGGTAGACAGAACACGGGCAGTTTCAATCTTATCCTGCATTCCTTTTCTAATCCTTTTTTAGATACAGATGTTTTATGATTTTTATCCAAATCAGAACTACTCAGAGGACAAAGAATGAAGCACACATTTACAATACGTAGAATTCATGACTCAACCATTTTACAACCTGTGTAGGTTTTGCCATAATTTCTAAAGTCTGTATCCTGTACAGGACTAAGAATGAGAAAATAGCTCTGCATAGGTTTGCCTAAGTCAACAAGGGTATGTGGCTTTACCTTTTTGTTCCTAATTTCGTTACCTTATAAAAATTCCCCTGCAAATTAGTTTTAGTTTATCAGAATAATTGAATTGTTCCTCCTTATACCTCAGGGACTTGGAGTTACTTAATAAGTGGCCTAAAATCCCCGGTTCCTGTTCTTAATGCTGGCTGGTCCAACTATCTTCAAACAACCTCACGTGCTCGCCTGTAACAGAGCCAGCCCTCCTCAAACTACTTCTCCACTCTAGGAATTTTCTCTTGGTAACAAAGTCCTTGCACGTAATAGAAATACATGGTTCTATTAAATTCCTCAACTTTCTGGTCATTCATTCATTCCTTCATTCACTCATTATGCCAGTGTCTACTGAGCCTCCTCGTGCTCAGACATGTGCTGGACACCAGCCGCAGAAAGAAGAACAAGATGCTTTCCGTCTGCAGGGGAATCGGAGAACATCAAGGGCACAGAGCAAGTGTAGCGAGTGCTGCACCAGCTGTCTGGCGAGAGGGCACAGAAGCAGGAAAGGAGAGTGCACAGGGGGACAGACAGAAGCTACAAATCTAAGGATGGACAGAACTTGGCCCTGAGGAGCAGAGGACGGCCATCCAGATGGAAAGATCAGTCAGCGTGTGCAAAGCCCAAGAGGCAGGGACTGCAGTCAGATGGGCTGCAGGGCCGGGGGTGGGGAAGGTGGAACAGACTCTGATCTTGATCTTACAGATGATGAAGAGCCACCCAGGGGCGGGAGGTGGGGGACGGTCCTGGAGGAGGGCTGTCCCAGAGGGAAGGGGGCGGGGATTTCTGGCAGTGTGTGCGCCCAAAGGGGGACAGATGGAAGGTACTAGTCCAGGCATTCGGGCACAGTACTGCCCCATGGAGCGATCGGGTCAGAGTGAGAAGACTGGCTAAGACCGGTGAAAGGAAAAGTCTGGAACGTGGGTCAGACGGAAGCATTAAGAGGCTGGTAGCCTGGAGGGTTCCAAGGATGGGAAGGGAACTAAGGCGGGGAAGGACAGGTCCCACGCATCTGTTGTGACGGCGGGACAGGCACTGCTCAGGGGCACTGTGGTCTGCGTGAGACCGGTAGCTCCCGCATGACGGCAGTAACAGCAGGATGGGCGGAGGCGGCAGGAGGGACACGAAGCTATACTCACAGGGCTCCGTGACCCCCGGATGGGGGAGGGGAGAGGTGAAAGAGCCAGAGGGGACTCTCGGGTTTCCCGCCGGGGTGTCCACGTGGTTAGTAGGGCTATTTACCAAGATGAGGGACAGAAGACAAGGCGGGTGTGTCATAAGAAGGGAGACGATGAGTTCTGAGTCGGATGTCCTGGCTAGAGTCCCCTGGGAGGCATCTTGACAGACACGTCGGGTAACTGGTTGGATATACAGATCTGTTGACTAGGATAATGTTCTAGGATGAGGATACAGATTCGGGTAAAGAAAGTCATCGGTCTGAACAACAACTTGCAATGAGAATAGAAGATGACTGGAGAGAAAATTCTAGGAAACAATGTTTAGGGATGGGCAGAAGATGAACCTATGAAGAGAAAACAAGTAATGACCACTGTGGGAAAACAATCAGAGCACGAGCTGTCCGGGAAGCCCAGGGAAAGTGAAGGCAATGACGAAGGAGCAATCGGTGTCAAAAAGTGTCCTCCAGGGGCACCTGGGGGGCTCAGTGGGTTAAACCAAGCCTTCAGCTCGGGTCATGATCTCAGCGTCCTGGGATCGAGCCCCGCATCGGGCTCCCTGCTCAGCGAGGACCTTGCTTCTCCCTCTCCCTCTGCCTCTCCCCCTGCTCGTGCTCTCTCTCTCTCTCTCTCAAATCAATAAATAAAATACTTTTAAAAATAAAAATACAAAATGCCCTCCAAGTTGGTGTCCCAATGATCTGGTCAAAGTGGTGAGAGCAACTTCATGAAGCGCGGCGATCAGGGTATATTGGGGTGCGGTTTGAAACAGGGTGAGGAAGTGAAGGCAGGAGTGGGGTTCACTCTTTCAAGACCGTTTGCTGTGAAGCAGAGACTCGTAACACTGAGCTCAGAGGCCTGAGGCCATGAAGGTAGGGAGGGCTGAACCGGGGTCAAATCCCACCTTTTCTAACTCCTGGCTTCCAGTGAATTTGTCGCGGATGTCCGCACTATCCCTTATGTCCCCCGGGGACAGACATGTCCAGTGAAATCCAAGCATTGTTGCAAAGACTCAAACAGTCCCCCCAGCCACCCGTGACCGAGCCAAACCAAAGCAGACCATCTTCATCTTGATAACACAAAAGTAACTAGAACTGTATGTCATGAAAATACCAATCATTCATGCTATGCAGACATGTAGTGGGGTTTAAACCTCAGCTAAAATGTCTACATGGTAATCTGTGTGCAGGGGGTCGGGGAGGCCAGCACCAGTCCCAGGAAACAAGGCACCTTCAGCCTGTATGCCTAACCGATGAGATCTCTAACAATCATCTCAGAGGGAAAAAAAAGACCGCTTAGCTCCAGAAAACTAACAAGAATTCATGCGAGGAATCTCAAAACCCAAAGACTGGAAAAAAAAAAAAAACAGGATTTAAAATTTTCAAAAGCTATTTGCAGTTAGTAAAAATTGAGATGGAAGACTGAAATAGTTCTGTAAATATTTGTTTCCAAATTACATACAGGCATATACTTATGGGATTAAATACCTAGTTCAAACATGAAAATAAAGAGAGACTAACTGTGCATTTTCAAAAAGTTGGTAATTAATCCCGATTATTATTAAATTACTCCTTTGAGATTCTAAGCCTCCAACGTTTGCTTTCAACAACCAGCAATGATAGGCTTTAAAACACTACATTCAGCGATGCCGGTACTACTGGAAGAAACGCCACTTTTACAATGAATTTGATCCTGAGACAGGTGCCGGAGATTCTATGAGCTGTGGTCCTCGATCAGGGTAGAGGGACACACGGGGCAAGTATGCAAATTGGGCAAACCGGTCATTCTGAATAAAGGGATGGGATAATTTTTCATCTCATCTGTTTGGTGAAGGTAAGACGCCTGAACTGCTCGTGAAATCTGAGTGAGAGTGTCTCAATTTAAGCATTTTGGCATTTTAGATACCGTGTGCTCCTATTTGCTCGAGACAAAGCAGGATCTTTCGAATGCGTAGATTGCAGGTGTTTATATTTGCTCCACAGATGATAAATTTTTGTCAGAACTGACGCCCCGCCGAAGATGTAACTTCGCTTTGGTTAACATGCCATGGGAAGTCACAATATACTCAATTCAGCGCTATCTCTATAAACTCCGTGATTCAAGGAGCTGCCGTCAATAAGTAGCCGACAAACAAATCTTTGCCCAAGACACTCTTCTCTGCAGTATCCACCATGTTCCAAATTTTATTTAAAGCCACCTAAGGTGAATCCACTTAAGTGATCCTACTGAATTCCATCGTAGGATGACTCGATAACCACACGTAGGACTGACACCGCACTTTGATGCAGACATGGACATAGATATTCAGCAAGTGGTACGGACATTCAGATTTAAAGCGACTACATACTGAGTACAAAATCCGAGGGAATCAAGGAAACCAAAAATCTCAAACCATCAATGGGAAAAGTGATCCCAATAGCTTCTATTAATGATGGGAAATCACGGGTTAGTTACAAAGTAGGACTCTGTGTTATGAAACTCTTAAGGAAGAAAACGGGCCAAAACAAATCAGTCTCACTTCACTTGCTCAGACTTAATGTTGCTCAAACAACACAGGCTGACCGGACACCCTCCAAATTCTCCACTCTTTCTCCAGCATTCAGACTTGGAGGATCAGTCTGTATTACGACAAAAATCTAAGGAGGCTGTACTTTCGCGACGATATAAAACATTGTCCTCTAGCATTTTTGCCTGTGATTGAAGTTCATCGCCTAATAGTTCCCTTCCAAAAGGAAGAATTCTGGATCCTGAAGCTCAGGGAATGGATATTCCTTTCAAATATCCTTGCTGCTGGGGCGCCTGGGTGGCTCAGTGGTTTAGGCCACTGCCTTCGGCTCAGGTCATGATCTCAGGGTCCTGGGATCGAGTCCCGCATCGGGCTCTCTGCTCGGCAGGGAGCCTGCTTCCCTCTCACTCTCTCTGCTCGCCTCTCTGCCTACTTGTGATCTCTCTCTGTCAAATAAATAAATAAAATCTTTAAAAAAAAAAATCCTTGCTGCTTTCTTCACTAATCATTGAGAAACACCAATAACCTACTTATGGGGCTTCTTTTTGTTTCATTTTGGAGAGAGAGAGCACGTGCGTGTGTGCATCAGCATGGGGAGGAGGGACAGACAGACACAGACAGAATCTTACACAGACTCCACCCCCACTGTGGAGCCCAACACGGGTCTTGAACTCACAACCCTGAGGTCCTGATCTGGGCCAAAATCGAGACTCAGATGCTTAACCGACTGAGCCACCCCAGTGCTTCCCTGACAATCTACTTTTTTAATCTTGGGGAGGGGGAATCAGAAATAAAGAAATCTTTCTTTGGATCTTTCATTAACCTACAATTTTTAAGTATTCCCGTTGCATGAAACGGGTAAGAATTAACGTTTGCTTCATTGTATAATGGTTTCACATACGTGCAGTTAAGATAAAACACAAAGATTGGTAAACCTAAGAAAATGTCTGTTCTGGAATAGGGTGGAAATGCTTATTATCTGGTCAGGAAACATTTTTTTTTCTTCAGCATTTACCTAAAACAAGGGAATAATAAGTGATAATATTAATAATGATGATTAGCTAATAGTTCACAGATGCTTATCATATGACAGGCACAGTTCTCGGCGCATTGCATGTGGAACTCACTCACTGCCCAAAACAACTCGATGAAGTAACTAGACTTGATGAAGTACCTGCTGACACGACCTGCGTTTTACGTACAGACGACGAAGGTACGCGAACGTTCCCCGGCGGCGAGTGTCGGGGGCAAGACTCAGATCCAGCGACTGAAACTAGACGGCTTGACCATGGTTTGTTTTTTTTTTCCCCTCATCATAGCACATACCGTCCCCAATGTCCATCACCCAGCTGACCGTGCTTTTAATGCAGGCTTTCTGACGTGCCAGTCCTGACCCATTAGCGGATCGTGACATCAATTTAATGAGGCGCAAGTAGTGGTTTTCAAGCACAACAGAAGAAACCAGAAGCTGGATTGCGACACCAGGGTCAGCTTCGTGGGTGTGGGGGGTGGTGAAGACCGTGCTGGCGAGAACACTCCACTTGGCTTCATGCTCTGCGGGTACCATCTTGGCATTCTTTTTTTTTTTTTTTAAGATTCTTATTTATCTATTTGTCAGAGAAAGAGAGCACACAAGCAGGGGGAGCAGCAGAGGGAGAGGGAGAAGCAGGCTCCCCGCTGAGTAGGGAACCCAATGCGGGACTCGATCCCAGGACCCTGAGATCATGACCTGAGCCGAAGGCAGAGGCTTAACCCACTGAGCCCCCACCCCCCAGGCATCCCACCACCTTGACATTCTTAATAATTTTATCTTTGAAGCTGCGTTTTGTAAACGAAATCTGGTGAGATGACGGAGCATGTCTGTGAGGAGAGGAGACACGGACAACACATGCCTGCAGTTGTTGGCCACCCTGGTCACCTACGGGGTCTGCTGTGTCCCCCGCTCCCCAGCGCCGTGAGCATGGAGTTCAGGCGGGGACTCACGGCAGGGGAGTCTGTGTGTGGCGACTCAGAGTGAGTACCAGGAAAGCGTGTTGTGCCTGCATCAGAGCCTGGGGCTATGAGGTCACTGACAGCCCCTCGAGGCCACCCAAGCCACGAACACCAGAACTTGCTTCCAAGCGGGAAAGGGTCCAGTGGTGCCCTAGGAAATCCTAAAGAGCAAGGGTGCTCCTGGCCTGCTCTCTCTGACTCGAGTGGCCTCCCTGGAGAAGTCGAGCACTTCTGGAAACAATGACATGGCCTGGAAGGGAAACAGGGGCTGACCCTTGGCCTCGTCCCTTCTTAGTCCTTCCTCACTCACCAGCAGGCCACCGGGCGGGAGGGCGGGTCGCACGTGTGCACATGAAGAGTGGAGGGCCGCTGAGTAACGGTGACACAGGAGTCCCACCCGTCTGGCGAGGGCAGAGGCACGCGCAGTACGGGCTAAGAGACACCAGCTGCATCCTCGTGACCACGCGTGCGAGGGAAACGCTCTTACGTCTCATATGTGAAATCGGCATCGCACGATAGAGACGAAGGGCAAAGTTCATCCTCGTTAACATTTTTAATTTAATTTTAACTTCTTTAGAATGACAGTAACAGCAAAAAAAAAAAAAAAAAAACCCACGGAGAAAGAGAAGGAGCGTGGAAGCAAGGGGAGGGTATACGTTTAAGGATGCTGAACAGCGCTTTCCTCCTGCTTTCTGAACAAAAGGCGCCACTTGTCCACGTGGTTCACTGGATCTTGAAAATTGTGCCGACAGACAAGCAGTCCCCACAGTGACTACTGCTCCGCACCCCTTTACTTCATGATACAAATGTTCAGAAGCCCACGCGTGTGTGCATGACACTGTACGGGTTTTCCACACTGCGGGTCACAGAAACTTAAATAGCCCTTCACTGCGCTGGAGCGAGTAAGAGGCAATACGGACCCTCTCTCCTTGCCACCCGGAACGATGAGCCACTCCTTCAGGACAACACAGCTTCTGGCAGTCCTGCCCCGCGTCATGTTCTGAAAGATCACCCTAATCCGGCCCAGCTCAGACCCTCCAGCAGCACGTCCCAAACCTCTGCCACCAGGCCCTTCACCCCACCCCCCAGAGCAAACCCAGTGGCCCTGGGCGGCCCGTCCTCACCTCCCTGTCCCCCTTCGAGTGGGCCATCTCCCCCTTAGCTCGGCACCTGCACTCACACCATCTCCAAACAGCCACCCGGCCCATCCGTGCTTCCCTTCGGGATGCAACTCAACGGCCACCTCCCAGAAGGCTTCCATCTCTCTGAGCTTTCCACACCTCCACTCCGGACCCTAACAGCACCACATGGTAGACAGTTAGACACTGTCACACAGAGGATATGAGACTGTTTCAACTCACTTCATGTCTCCCAACGCCCCTAACGTACGACACAGTTGGGCGACACATAGTGCTCACTCTGGAGCCGGGACAGGGGAAGGGAGGTCACTTTCCTGAAAGCCTAGTACGAACGCAGAGAACATTCCTCATAACCGCCCTGTGAAGGAGGTACTTCTATTCTACTTTATGGACCAGGAACCTGAGGTTTCGATAACTTGCCCAAAGTTGCCCAGAGCCAGACCCAAGGCCCAGGTGTCTCCCACGACAGTGCCTTTTACAGGATACCCACCTTGGAAGACGCGGCCCCATCATGAAGGTCAGTACCTGCAAATTACACAGCCAGACAGATGTCTGAAGAGTCACAAGGGAGAGCTATTTTCCTTCTGAAGTTCCAGGCTGCCCTCCAAGTTATGGACGAGGAGAAGTAAACTCAAAAGTGAAGAATGGAGATCGAAGGCCAGAGAGGGGAAGGGGGAAGGTGAGTAGCTTTGAGATCATTTTGGGAAAACAAATGAGAAAGAGAAAGAACACTGGAGAAGACATCAAAGCTGGAGGGAAGTTTAAGAAATGAAACTTTGTGGGAACAACAGAGAAGAGAGAGGCATCAGTTTAAAAATGTTGGCAGGACGCCTGGGTAGCTCCATCAGTGAAGTGTCCAGCTCTCGATCTCAGCTCAGGGCTTGATCTCAGGGTCGTGAGTTCAAGTCCCAGTCCCAGCCCCAGCCCCAGCCCCAGCCCCACATTGGGCCCCACACTGGGCCCCACACTGGGCATAGAGCCTACATAAAAAATTTAAAAAAAAATTTTTTTTTAATGTTGGCAACTCAGGCATAGAACTCAAAGAATGAGTCTTTATTTAATGATTGTATTTATTTGATAGAGAGAGGGAGAAAGAGAGAATAAGGAGAGAAGCAGGCTCCCCACTGAGCAGAAAGCCTGACGTGCGGCTCCATCCCAGGACCCCGGGATCATGACCTTAGCTGAAGGCAGACGCTTAATCAATGGAGCCACCCAGGTGCCCCTCAAAGTATGAGTTTGAGTCTGGTGTGTGCCCTGGAGGGAGTTTGGAGAAAGAAAGAAATTTCGTCTGCTTTTGGCTTCATGGAGGGTTAGCTGAAGAGTCTATGGTGAGGTTTTCCTTAAAAATCCTAACCCGTGATTGAACCCCGTAACCATCACTCAGGATAATTCTTCTTCCATGTGAGGGAAAACTGCACCTTGCCTGACTTAGAGTTTAACTGCTGGCACCCATCCACCAAAGGCGTGATCGCCAAACACTGTATCAGAAATGCCGGCGACAGTACTACCGTTAATGTGGGAGATGAGCGTAACCAGCAGTGATCCCCGAATGAGAACATCCGTAACGACGTCCTTCCCGGCTCCACAGCAAGAAGCGAGAGCTTTCACTTCAGAGGAAAGAAACTCTGAAAAACTACCTGCTTCCCTTGGACGTTCCTAAGCTGATATATATTTCCCTTTTCATTGAGAGGAGACTTTTTAAAAAAAAAAAAAAAAGTGGGAGGAAGGAGCTGCTCTCCAGATAGAACGGGATACCTGTCAGGCGGCAAAATAAAGCAGACGAGATAAACACAATCAAAATAGTGAACACCTCTTCCAACAGCGAAGTCATGAAGTTCCATCATCATCAAAACTTATTTCTATTTTCAATCACATTCGCGTCTTGGAATATATTTTCCTTTTCGGGTACAAAAGCTGAACTTTTATGGGGAAGAAAAAAAGGTAATGCGGCGAGTGTTTATTTTCATTGGAGTACTATGTACGAATTAAAAAAAAAATCAATATATTCCTTTTCTTAAAGTCAGCGGCCAGATGAGTTGAGCGCATGTTAATGAATCCCACAGCTGGGGTTAAATGGAATCTCGCAAACCTCTACTAGAAAGCGTTCAGAAAAAAGCTTTTCAATAAAGAGGGAGCTCCTCATATTGAAACTGTGTCTAACTGGATGGACTTTGTCCTGAATGCTTCTCTGAGAAGTTCAACAGGCCAACCTTACATTCAAGTGTATTCCATGTTGTTCTTAAATACAAGCTAAGCAGCCTATTTTAAAGCCAGAAGATGAAGCCACATGCCGGGGTCACGCGTGGCTGTGAGGGACCCGGGCAGAGGAGCCCTGGGGCTCGGGCTCAGCTCCGCACGCCCTCCCAGTCCCTTACAGAGCTCATGCAAGTTGCAGCAAACTTACCTTAACTCGGGAAAGGTCGCTCAATTGTCAGACCGTACCTGCTGGCTAATTAAGAACTAAAGAAATAAACGCACAAAGAAAGACACATTTACACTAAATTAACTATGCAAATCTGTTGCACGTCTGACATACTTCCCGGGATTTATTAACTTGCAAGAGGAAGCTATAAACTGCCCCGCCCAGGGATCGTGCCAAACAGGCTTCTTCACAAACTGTCCTGTGCCTGAGGATTCGCAGCCAGCAGGACCGGCCATACGCACTGATGCAGCGGTCACTCCGCGCTCCCCAAGAAAGGCAAAACGGACAGAGAGAAAACCGTTCAGACATCAGGTCATCAGAAAGAGTTCAAGAGTAAAAACTGTTCTTAGATGTCACCATACGGAGCTTTCCCACCAGCGGAACATAAACGTGAGAACTGGCTTTTGTGGGACACATCACATGACCTTGACATCGCCCCTGACCTTTGCCTTCGCACAGAGGATTGGGACAATCTGGATCATCAGCAGATGAGCCCACAGCACGCAGAATCCCACCAACACCCTCGGGAAAGAGGAGGAAGCGTGTGGGACGGTCTCTCCCTCAAGGGCAGAGGCGGCAAGGACTCCGCATCCCCAAAGCGCACAGGGAACAGACTCCAGATCTGACTTTACCATATATAAACCCATATATAAATGAGTGGGGCTGTGCACTCATTCATTCTTTCACCGTCTGAACTGTGTCCCAACCCACCAAAGAAGACAGCCCCTGCCCCGACATTCACAGACCACACGGCGGGTGCTCCGGCGGTCTAACGGACAGCTGCGTGGCGTGCTGTGGGGCACCGAGCATCGAGCCATCAAACACACAAGGAGAAGGGCATGGAGGAAAGGGTGTTGAAGCTGGTGTGAAAGAAAAGGCAGCAGGTGCAAGGCCACGTGAGGGACGGAGCCCGGCGGTCCAGGTTCAAGGAGCCGTGCAGGATGGCTCTGGGGGACCGACTGGACACGGGGAGAGAGAAATCCTGCAGGGACAGCTGACGCCCACTGTGGAAGGAGTTCTATCAGCCAGTCCTGGAAAGGGGGGCCTCTGGCAGGGTTTTGAGCAGAGGAGGAAGGTTCCAAGGTCTGAGCTTTAGATAAAGCACTCTGGCAGCAGGTGAGGGGTGCACTGCACACAGGGGGACAGGGGAAGCAGGAGGGTCCCGGGTTGGGGGGATCACAGTCCATCCACCTGGGACATCAGGTGACGAACTCAGAGACTCGAACGTTGAAGGGGAGGTAGGTAAGTTAGAGGAGTCAACGAAGAAGCGGAGGCAGGAGGAGAACCAAAGAGGGCTGTCCAAGTCAGAGACGGCTTTAAAAAAAAGAGTGATGGGAAGACTTAAAGAGCACCTCACAGGGCTGGGCTGGCTTTGTGACAGGCACTCCGCGTGCATGAGCGCAGTTAATACGAGGCTGCCATCACGGCGGTCCTATTGTCCTCTCGTGCTACTCGAGAGGAAATCGACGCAGAGGGCATCTGAGCAACCTGTCCAAGGTCACACACGTGTGAAGTGACGCAGGACGGGCTGAGACGCCAAGTGGGATGAAAGTGGACAGAACCTTCTGGAGGTCAAGGGCAGCGCGTACCCCTGCATTTTCACTGGAAGTCGAAGACTGAGAACCATTTCGCGAGACTGGAGTGTGACAGGTCGGCACGCCGTCGGAGAGGCCGGGCGGAAGCCAGTGATACTGGCGTCTTTACTCACACGATCCGCTCCGTTCCCTGCAGCTGAAGCCCTCGGCGGGTGTGTGTAAGCGCGTGCACACGTGTGTGCCCGCCCACACATGCAGTGTGTGTTGATGCTTGAAAATGAGAAGGGAGAAAGCAGCTGGAAGGCCAAGGTCTCATAAGCCCCTGTCGGGGGCGAAGGATGTTGCCCTAAGGATGGCAGGAACCACTCACGACCTCCGGAGTCCCCGCGCCTCCCCGAGGCTTCCCTCGCCCCAGCCCCTGGGTCTGGTTTTGGCTCTTCCCTTCTGCGATCCCACCTGTCACAGGGAGTGACAGACTAACGTACCCGGCTGGGAGCGCCCCGCGGGAAGGGACCACATCGTCCTCGTCTTCCTATCCTTAGCATCTAGAGCCAGGAAATCCATCAATTAAAAAACAAACGTGTGGGCATGTGTTTCTGGCAGATACGTGTTTTAGAAATACCCCTCTTGGCGCCGTGTGTGAGCCCGCCTGGAGAGCCCTGGAGGGAGGACCTTTCTTCGAAGTCACAAAGATGCTTTCTGCTCTCAGGTTTTCCTCCTCCAGTTCGGGGGCTCCTACCACCCCCAAATCTTGCTAAGCAGCTGCTGAGTCTATGCCCCAACAAAACCTTGTAAATGCATCACTGCTGTGGGACTCCAGGTGCTTCCGAAAGATGTTTAAGTGGAACAAAATGTTTGTTCCATTTCGGTGAGATGTACAAAGAGGACCAGGCTGTCAGTGAGTCATTCTCGAGTATCTGTGGTGGGCTGGACAGCTTGTTCCATGGAACCGAGCTAGAACAGGCTAGGGGACAGGAATAAACGAACAAGTCTGCCCCCCGTGTGGAAAGGCATGCGGCTTAACTGCATAAGCACACACACACAAATGAGTGTGCATACGTGTACATGCACACAGATCTGTGTATCCAGACAGATGCGCCCGGCGTGCCACACCAGCCAGACCATTTAACTCCTCGTTCCACTGGGAAGGAACTGCTAACGTGGGCAAGCCCAGGATTTGCTTCTGTCTGTGTTACCTACAGACCGCCTTGCACGGGCAGTTTTGTCTATAGGATCTCACACACACACACACACACACACACGGATATGCATGTTCTGGGGCTACAGCTCTTTGGTTAAGTCCGAGACTCCTTTTTCTTAATTTGCCTACCAAATTCAACCTAGATAAACGTTCCTCCAAAATCCTGCCAATTAATTTCCCACTTGAAATGTCTGTGCTCCCATTAATGCCAGAGAAGTTTAAAAAAAAAAAAAAGGTGGGGGTGCATTACGCACCAAATCATAACACAGCACGACTCTGCTCCAGCGCACGTCAGTGAAACACTAGCATCTAGTATTTCAGCTACACACCTGTCTCCTGCTGTTCGGCTCCCTCTTGCTTAAAGCCTTTAAAAAAACAATTTTTATTTATTTATTTATTTGAGAGAGAGAGAGAGAGAACGAGAGGGAGTCCAAGCAGGCACGGGGTTGTGGGGGTCAGGGGTGAAGACAAGCGGACCCCCTGCTCAGCACGGAGTCCATTGCAGGGCTCGGTCCCACAACCTTGAGATCAGGGCCTGAGCCGGAATCAAGAGTTGGACGCCCAAGAACCTGAGCCTCCCGGCAACCCTGCTTACAGTCCTAACACAAATTACTCTACAAGTATTTATTCTTTTCTCGCAGATAAGTTCAGCATTATATAAGGATTTTTTCAAAGTTTAGCACATAATAGCTGCCCGGTGACAGATGTGTATTTTCACTGAAAGTGAACATCCACTGACTTTTATTGACACGCGCTCCCACCGTCCGTGACCCTGACCAGTATCGTCCTAGCATTCAGGACCCAGAGGCAAAAGACGTGGACCCTGGCCTCAAATACGTCATGTTAACAAATAAAAACACGTTCTGTATAATAGATACCATAACGAGCGTGCGCAAAGAGCTAGTGGTCCCCTAAAAAGAAGAGTGATGATTTCTGACTGAAGGCCTAGTGGAGATTTCACAGACACGGGAATCTTAGCCGGTTCCTGCCAGGCGTTCTCAAGCCCAGTGGCAGGACTGTCCCCTGCACGAGTGTGAGCCGTGAAGACAGGCAGACCCGACCAGGCTCACGAGCCACACACAAGAGACGGGCCCGGCTCAGGTGAGCAGGAAGCCCCTTGTTTGCAGGAGAGAGGCATGATCCCATCTGTGTTTCAGACAAGAACGTGCAGTTCTCAGGGACAGACTGAAGGGGAAGGTGGCTTGGGGCTGAGAACCCCTGAGCTAGGGGTGCCCGCAGATAGAGAGAACAGGACCTGGGGTGATGGAACTGGGGAGCACAGACGACTCTAGAATATGCTAGAAAGGGACCAAACGACGCCCTGGGGGATGTAGCCGGGAAGAAACAGAGCTGAAGGGGGACGCTGAGGGCTCTCATGTAGGCATCTCAGTGAGATATACTAGGAAGATGTACCTGGAGGGAGACACAAAGCATGGTTTAATCTAGAACCTTCCAGGTTTGAAAATCCAGTGCATCTGCGAAGGACTTCAGCAGGTAGCTGGGATGCAGGACCAGTGCTCCAGGGAGAGACAGAGTTCAGAGATGCAGAACCCAGGGGAGAGCCTCTGACCTCGCCAAGGGACACTGCACTTGAAGACAGACAGGCTGACGTCTCTTCCCAGACTGAGAAGGAACGGGAAGGCAGAAGGGAAGACGGCAGACAGGAACGTCACCAAAACCAAGAGAAGAGGTTTGAGAGGACGGCAGGGTACCCTCAGAACAGTGGCATGATGTACCGACTTCATTAAGCGATAAACAACACCGACAACTTTTTGGAAAATGAGCCTCCGGATCAGATGGCTGTTTGTGAGTCAGTCAGTAGATGCTAAAGGTTCAGGTCCATGAGCATGAGACAGCGAGGAAGAAAAGCAGAGCCCTAGGACCTTCCAGGCAGGAAATAAAAGCGAAAATGGAGCATCAAGGTGTCATCAAGAAACCTAAGGAATGGGACCTGCCTGCTAGGATCCTGCTGCAGCGGGGTGGGAGCTGGAGCCGGACCCACTGAAGGACTCCTGAAGAGCCTTAACAACCCAGCAGAGACACTGGGACCCTCCCAGACCACCGCGATGCCCCCGGGTCCCGTCTGCTCTGTTCCAAAACCTGACCACGACCACCCCACATCATTCCTGGCAGCTCCCTCCACACCAGCTCCTGCCCTAACAAGGGGCTGGGCAGGAGGGCAGGAGGGCAGAAGGGCAGAATCCCCCCGAGGCTTTTCTACCAGCCCAGGCTGCAGACGACCCCGCCTGCCCGCTCTTCCGCCAACCTCGCCGGCCCCACGTGCACAGCGGACCGTGCCCCCATTAATCCGGCAAACCGAAGGGGGCACATCAAAAGTGCCCAGCACCTTACCCGTGGGAAATTCTCGTTAACCTGACTATCAGGGTGGGAAGGAAGAGATAAAAGACCCAGACTTGCTCCCTGGTTAACAGTTGTTCATAGATGGTGATTCTCACACCTGCTGATTCTATCCTAAAAGAGCCTTGTGAGGCAAAAAAGGACACTGTTCACTTTTTTCTCTCGGGTTTTCTTCCTTCGCTTCTGTGGTGCGGGAACGAACAGCCCCGTTGCAGTTCACAGGTGGACTACTGGTCAGCTTCTTAATTCCGCTGAAATACACATGGTGGTGGATTATACGGGAATTATCAGTGACTTACATAACGGAACCCGATGAACAGAGAGGGGTTTCGCTCTTAAATAATTAGGGGAAAATCAGTTCTGGCTTCTTTTTGGAATCTGGAAGTTTCTTCCTACTGTAGACAGGATCAAAAGGTTACTGTAAATTTGGAGAAATGTCTGCACACAGCTTGGAGAAATTTACACATTGGCTTTTTAAATGAAGGCATTTTTTTATAGCATTAATTGGAGATTTCCAGCAGCAGGGGGTGAGATTTCATTTTTATTTTGTAAGGAAAAGTCTAACCGTTGTCAAATGGCCTGGGTAGAAGTGAATTATTTTGAGTTTTTTCCTGAAACTCTCAGAAATGGAGCTGTTACTTCCCGCCGTGTAATGGCCTTCTTTTGCCATGGAAATGTGGGATCAATCTAGCTTTAAACAGAAAGATTTTTCTAATGCGTTTTTGGTATTTTTCAAGCTGTGATACAGCGGATAGGAGTTCTTATAAAATGTGAATTACAGGAAATTCATATTTATAAGCTCCCGCGAGTGATTTCAGGATGCTGACTTTTTAAACATCTGCTAATGAAGATTCCCAAGAGCAGCCCCGCGCCGCCGACACTCCCCATTCCCCACGTGGGCCCCTCCATGTGGCCCCGGGTACGGGGCCCACGATGTGAACTTCTGGTCTCTGTCCCTGAGCCATAGAGGAGGAGAGAGGGGCCTGGACCGCGATCCTTGGGCGAGGTCCCCAGGGGTCACCTGCCAGGTGTGGCAGCCAGAGGCCCCTCAAGAGCTTTGCAGTCATGTGTTGCTTTTCATTTTCTCTGGAACACGGGAAATCATGACACCTTGAAGGAGACACGTGGTGGAAACAGTCGGAAGCAGGTGGGCATCCCCTGCTCATCCCGTCGTGGTTTCCGACCTTGGTGGTAACAGATTAGAACCACATGCGTTCATTAGCTCCCGGATCCGGAGGTCAGAGTCTGAGATGTGTCTCACTGAGTGAGGACCTGGGCATCAGCAGCGCTGTGGCCGTCCTTCCTGGAGGCGCAGGGGAAGAATCCATCTTCTTGATGGCTCCAGCTTCCAGACGTCTCCTCCATGCCAGGCTCGTGGCCCCGCTGCATCCTCAAGGTCAGCAAAGGCCTACTGTTGAGTCTCTTACAAGGTCAACTGCCCTGCTTTCTCTCCCACATCTAAAGGACCCCTATGACCCACCAACGTCATTCGGGACAACACCCCTGTTTTAAGGCCATTTGATCAGCATCCTTAACCCCCCCTTGCCTCACACCAGGACGCAGTCACGGATCCTGGGCATGCAGACATCCATGAGGACGTGGTTCTGTGGGGACCGTTATTCTGCCTACTGCATGCCAACTAAATTTTTCGGGAGAAGGTTTTCAAGTCATTTTTACAGTAAATCAGCTAATCATAGAGAAAATCTGGTTTCCTCACAACCCTGACATTCTAATATGATTTTTTTTAAATCCCCAACACTCAAGACCACGTCCAAACAACCAGTAAATGAAGTGAATCGTTAAGTATCTCTCGGTTACGTTATTTTATATGCCTGTCTACAGAACCAACCAACCCGAGAGGCGAGTCCCCATGTCCACATTTAACAGCCACGGATCTGGGGGAGACCGCAGGAGAAGTCAGGGGGTACCGAGCCCACACCCCACCGCTGGCCAGCTCCCAGTCACACCATCTTCTATGCCCGACTGGGGCAGCTGCCTGGACCACATTCCCCTCCTCCCTGGACCAGAAAAGGATTAGCATTTCTGATCTAACCCCTAAGTCCTAAAGGGAAATAGCCCCTTCGAGATTTTTTTAAAAATAGGAAGGCTTGCAAAATACTTTTTTAACCTTTCATGAATTCAACAATTTTGATTAGGCGCCCTGCTCTAGGTCAGGCCTGGTTCTAAGCACGAGGAATGCAGAGGGTGAACAGAAGCAGAAATCTTTGGCCTCCTGGAGCATGGAGGGAGGAGGGACAATGGAGAGAGAAACAAAAACACGACCAGGAAGAGCAGGACTCATAGCTCATCATCCAAGAGCTATGAAGTAGCTGCAAGAGGGCAATTTCAGCAGGCGACCAGAGTGGGCCTCCCCGAAAAGGGGAAAATATCCCAGGCAGAGGGAATGGCTGGTGCAAAAGTCCTGAGGTGGGAGCATACAAAGAAAAAGTTACCAAGCATTAGGAGGGTATAGATTGTTCACTCCAAAAGGTACCCCTAAATTTCACGTATAGACAAAAAGACTAGATCAGATCTTTTAGAAAAAAACATTTTCCTCTACAACCATCTTCACTGTTTTTGAATCTTAAGACTCTGCCCAGTTATTCTTTTCATCAACAGATACTCTGCACGGGCCATGCTCCAGACCATGGGGTAGGAGCCAGCACTGGGGATGCCAGAGAAACTCCACACCACGGAGGGGCAAAGTGACACAGAAAGGGGGACCTTACGAGACACATGCTCTGCCTGACCCACAACTTGCCGTCAGTTCTGAGGATTCCAGACTCCCAAAGGGAAGCTGGAGAACACCTACACCCAGGGCGCAGCTCCCTGTTTCCTTCCTGGTATCACTGTCCCCTGCCCTGCCTGATCTCTGCATCCGTTTCCTGCTTTGTTGACTGCCTCCTTCACTAGAGTGGTCCCCCCCAAGAGCAAGCATCTCACCTGACTTGCTCGCCCCCTCCCCTGCGTTACCCCCAAGAGGTGGCCCAGGGTCACCTTTGGTATCATCGTATGGGGTGCTCTTCCTGGGGTGCAGGCCAGGGGCCCGGTTCCCCGAAAAAGGAAAAGATACCAGGCCAGAGGCGGATTCTTTCCCTGCAAAAACGCTGCCATTTTTCCATGCGAGCAAGTTTACTTTTAAAAGAAGGTGCACCTGCTTCCTGAAACACTTCTTTCCACCCAGCGCAGACCTGGGTCTCGTTGGAGCGAGTGCCTCCCTTCTGCCACTACCTGGGGAAGCCTTCCTCTGAGCGGAGTGCTGGTCTCCACGCTCCGATGGACAGCAACGGAGCGAGCTGGAGGAAAGTTATGGCAGGGGGCATTAAAAAGAAGCAAACAGAACTGTAATCATTTCTGTGATGAAAAGCTTGTTCTCGAGCTGCTGTGCACTCGCACAACGTGGCGGTGGTATTCCCATCACATTAATAATAATAATAAAAAGGCCTTCACCTCCCATGACAAGGAGCTGCAAATCTAAATAATTTTATCTTCTCCTCTATTTCCCAGGATACAACAGTAGCTCTCAGGCAGAGAGAAATTATTCACTGAGAACATTAAAATACTCCCTTTCAAAAATGACTTTGAGATAATATTTGTTATGCGACTTTGCTGATTATATAGACGTATGTATATATAAAATTATAAGGTATATAATTATATACACACACTCGTATAAGCTTCTTTTACTTAAATGCTCCATTCTGTTGCTGGAACAGCTGAAGCCTAACCCATCAATTTCACCTGCGGTGGCGTATATGGAAAGATCGATGTCTCTGCCTCGTCTTACTGAGGTCTGAGGTGTCAGGAACATCCACATACTCAAGCACCGCATTTAAAAATGTATCCGTACGAAACGCCTTACAATCAAAGCCCCGCATCTCAATTAACCAGGCTCAGAAATGCTTGAACCGTTCTCCCACGGCATAATGTTAACTCGTCCCGTGTTCAATCCGCCCTGAGCCGTGCACGTGTTCGCCTCCCCTCCACGCGGGAGATGTCCTCGTGTGCGTGAGCGCTCTGGTCACCGCGTCGCAAAACTCTGTCTCCTCTGCAGATTCACAAAGTCAGCTCCGTCCACACGCTCGGGCACTAACCAAACTCACCAACATGAAAGTGCGAGCCAGAAGGCCATCAAAATTAATTAGAGTGTATTTTAGAGCCTCAAAGTACTGCCGAAAGCCAACAGTTCAACCCTTTCATGTTCCGATTGAGAACAGAACTGTGGAGTAATTCGCCCAAGGCAGGACTAGACCCACATTTCTCACTCAGGCAGGCAATTCTCCTTAATTCGCAGTACGCTATATCCGGCTGATGGGCAAAATAGTATTGGCAGGGGGAGGGGAGGGAGAGAGGAGCTGAACGTGAATTATCAATTCACAGTGCTGCTTTGGCAATCACTGAACGGTCTCTGGAGCTCAACAGAGTACCGAGCAGAGAGCCACCGCCCAGCAAGAATTCCTGAAGGTGAATGAGTGGACAAAGTGTGAATGAGTTACAAAGTGTGTTTGTTTCAGATTATCCTTCCTTCCGGCCGTGGGAAAACCCAGCAAACTTTCTGTTCTGCGTCTGCCTGGGGGCAATACGGGGACGGGCATTTCCAAACCGAATCAGGAGCAGCATGAGGATCCCTGGCAGCACTCTGTGGTGTTTCCTGTGTTGAACCCCTTTTGGTTTCCTTCCCTAGATCAAGTAATGTGTCTTCAACAGACACAAGCACGGGCAGCGAGGTGTCCGATCTGAGGACAATGGCTCTCTGACTTCATCAGAAAGTTCTGATAAAAACCATCCGCCACTCTTCCCAAAAGTTACACCATTTCTACACGTAGACGTGTGGCAATGTTCATTTCTAGACCCACCTGGTAGCCTCACAATTAGCTCAGCAGGAGGTCAAGGGGGGTCTGTTTCCCGGACCTGTGTCTGATTCCCTCCAAATTCACTGATGCTTTGTCATGCAGGTGACAAGGGACCGTGGGAGGGTTTCGGCGTGGGAACCGCACACAGCCAAGTTGTGTTTCAGACTGGGGACGTGGGAAAGGAGTGCGGAAGGCAGTGGGGAAAGACCAGACAGAAGGATACCTGTTAGGAGGTTACTCCTGCCGGTGGAGAACAAAGCAGAAGTGGGAACAAGCACTGTGGTGGAAAGACGAAAATCAGGGCACCCTCCCGACACTGAGCAAGGAAAATCAGCAGAAAACGGCCGGCAGCTGGGACGGAGACTGTGCCATGATTTAGGACACAGGTGTACATGGGATGGCATTGGTCCAGATGGAAAGTTGTTGGTTTAGTTTCAAGAAATGTCTTTGAGGGGCGCCTGGGTGGCTCAGTAGGTTAAAGCCTCTGCCTTCGGCTCAGGTCATGATCCCAGGGTCCTGGGATCGAGCCCCGCATCGGGCTCTCTGCTCTGCAGGGAGCCTGCTTCCTTCTCTCTCTGCCTGCCTCTCTGCCTAGTTGTGATTTCTCTCTGTCAAATAAATAAAATATTTTTTAAAAAAATGTCTTTGAACGCTCCCTCCTCCCCACAAATGCTCACAATGTCAGGGCGTCAGTTTGAAGGACAGGTGCTCTCATTGGCCCCTATCTGTTTCGATAAACTTATCAGAGTACTTGGATGCCATATAGATAGCCTACTGCCAAAGATCAGATTATGGTAAGATGAAAAAGGTAGCAAATAAATAAATAGATGAATAACAAATTCAAGACCCAAAATGGTCAGGCCAAGCCAAGATACAGATCAACAAAATCAAATCTAATAGGAAAACATGGGAGTCTGGCATCATGGGATCAGAAGATGTGACCCGACAGCTATTCATGCCAAGATAAATGGAAAATTAAGTAGCACTTAAACTTAATCTAACCTACACCGTGTCTACAAACTTGGACTCCATAAAAATACATAATACGGTTTCTATCGATACATTTTTCAGGTTGAGGTGGGCCACCAAACCCTCAGAGTCCCACCCAATGTTTCGGGGGCCACCACCCTATATGAGGAGGGAAAACAGGCACAAGGGACCAGAAAACCCCCTCAACCAGAAAAAGATCCCCTTTATTTATTGTACAAAGTGGACTTTGTGTGAAGTCTCCTTTAATGAAAGCTTTCCCCTTCGAGAGCCCCTGATTATCATCCTAGGGCGTAATCATTCCATAGTAAATTCTGGGGCATAATCATCCCACAGTAAATGCTGCACAAGTCAAATCACATCTTGGGTGTCTGTGCTCAGTTCCAGGCCTCGCATCTGAAGGTGGCCATGGACACACCCAAAAGTTTATAGGGAGCATGTAAGCAGAAGGGGGGATCCAGAAATCCTCCTCACTGAGGGATGGCTGCAAGAACCAAGGATGTGTTTGCTGGAGAAAGGCCACGATGAAGGTCAACATCTATCTCCAAATACCTAAAGGGTTATCAAACGGAAAAAGCCCTCGGACGGGTCCATTGGTAGGAACCGGTGGAGACTGCAAGGGAGCAGAGTGCATCCGCTTTAAAAGCTTCGTGTTGCCATGAAAAAGTGCTCCACGTCACTCGGCATCAGGGAAATACAAATCAAAACCACAATGAGATATCACCTCACACCAGTCAGAATGGCTAAAATTAACAAGTCAGGAAATGACAGATGCTGGCGAGGATGTGGAGAAAGGGGAACCCTCCTCCACTGTCGGTGGGAATGCAAGCTGGTGCAACCACTCTGGAAAACAGCATGGAGGTTCCTCAAAATGTTGAAAATAGAACTACCCTATGACCCAGCAATTGCACTACTGGGTATTTACCCTAAAGATACAACATAGTGATCCGAAGGGGCACGTGTACCCGAATGTTTATAGCAGCAATGTCTACAATAGCCAAACTATGGAAAGAACCTAGATGTCCATCAACAGATGAATGGATAAAGAAGATGTGGTACATATACACAATGGAATACTATGCAGCCATCAAAAGAAATGAAATCTTGCCATTTGCGACGACGTGGATGGAACTAGAGCGTATCATGCTTAGTGAAATAAGTCAATCGGAGAAAGACAACTATCATATGATCTCCCTGATATGAGGACATGGAAAAGCAACATGGGGGGTTAGGGGGATAGGAGAAGAATAAATGAAACAAGATGGGATTGGGAGGGAGACAAACCATAAATGACTCTTAATCTCACAAAACAAACTGGGGGTTGCTGGGGGGAGGTGGGATTGGGAGAGGGGGAGGGGGCTATGGACATTGGGGATGGTATGTGCTATCGTGAGTGCTGTGAAGTGTGTAAACCTGGCGATTCACAGACCTGTACCCCTGGGGATAAAAATACATTATATGTTTATTAAAAAAAAAAAAATTGGAAGGGGAGGCGAACCATAAGAGACTATGGACTCTGAAAAACAACCTGAGGGTTTTGAAGGGTCGGGGTGGGAGGTTGGGGGAACAGGTGGTGGGTAATGGGGAGGGCACGTTTCGCATGGAGCACTGGGTGTTGTGCAAAAACAATGAATACTGTTACGCTGAAAAAATAAATAAAATGGACAAAAAAAAAAAAAAAAGCTTCGTGTTGCAATGGTAGAGTAAAAGACTCCGGTCATCCAACGACCTTCTGTGCTTCAGCTCCGCTAGACGCTACTTTCCAAGTTTATTCATTTAGCAAGTATCGGGCATTCATGTCCAAACTTGGCTATCTTCAAACATGAACAAGCACGGTCCCGACCCTCAAGGAGTCCCCAGCCCAGCAGAGGCAGCAGGCTGGTGAACAAATGAGGACACTATATGTGTTAAGTATGACTGGGGGAAGGACAAACGACAGCCCCCCCGGAACAGTGAAGAGAGCACATGACCCAGTGACTCATGAGTCATTCCTCCCCTGCCATGATACTCCCAAGGAGCAGACACATGACATGAAGCTGGACCAACGAGAATCTTCCTCTGTGACTCTTTTCAGTCTCAAGTTAAAAGGTAAAGCTCTCTTTGCTTTGATGTTTGTTCCTGGACAATCCCATCATGTGAAGGACATCTGTGTTCAAGAAGGAAAAATGCATGGGGCGCCTGGGTGGCTCAGTCAGTTGAGCATCTAAATCTTGGTTTTGACTCAGGTCATGATCTCAGGGTCCTGGGATCCAGCCCCATGTGGGGCTCCGAACTCAAGCACAGAGTTGGCTTGTCCCTCTCCCTCCCCCTCTGCTTCTCCCTTCACTCACGCTCTCTCTCTCAAATAAACAAAATCTTTAAAAAAAAAAAAAAAAGAATACACATAAAAATCAAGCATGACATTATTTGCAAGTTTAAAAGTCAAAATATTGGGGCACCTGGGTGGCTCAGTGGGTTAAAGCCTCTGCCTTCGGCTCAGTTCATGATCTCAGGGTCCTGGGATGGAGCCCCACATTGGGCTCTCTGCTCGGCAGGGAGCCTGCTTCTTCCTCTCTCTCTGCCTGCCTCTCTGCCTACTTGTGATCTCTCTGTGTCAAGTAAATAAACAAAATCTTAAAAAAAAATAAATAAGTCAAAGTATTTTAGAGCAAACGAACAGTGGTATGGGCCAGTTAGAAAACCAAACACACCTAGTGTGGGTTTTGACCATAATGCTAACTACCAGCTAAAAATCAGGCCTGGTGATAGTCAGAATGCTTCTTTTTTAATTTACCCTAAAAATTAATTATCATCCTTGAATCCTCTGTGGCTTTTAGGGGATAGGGAAGGAGGAAGAGGTTAGAGGTAGTAATTGAACATGGAGTGTGTATCAGTTTTTCTGATTACAAGTCATCATGCAATTTATCTGCTGCTAATTGAACTGCAAAGTTTTTTCCACAGGGATTTGGGGGCTAAATTTGAAAGTGGTGGACTTTTATGAAATTATTTGGTCAACAAGGTAAGAATAGGCCTGTTTAGCCACACTGCCTGCCTAGCCATTTCCACGAGCTAATAAATTCACAGAGCAGACCCACGTAGTGAAAACTTATTAACGCTATTATTCTGATGATCCTTCTGGAATAAATCACTTACGGACTGGGGAACCGGTCAATTTCAAAATCAAAGTGATCTGGAGAGGTCAGTCAGGGCTCCGCCATCACACGCAGGCCGGATTGATAGGACACGGGTAATAGCATCAAACTGCGGGCAGGAACAAGAGACAGCCCACATGGGGAAGTACCAGATAAAGCTGTGAAAACAAAGAATCAATCCCTTGTGCAGCTGAGAGTTTAAAATACTCATAAAGCTTCCCCTGCCCAAAAGCAGCAGGGGCAAGCTTCATTTCAATTAGGAGAACGGGAAGGAAATTGAATATTACAGCAAGATAATGGGCTCCTACGTGGGCACGACTATTCACGTAAAAGTCAAAATGTCTGCTCGCCAAGCGCCTGACACCACTATCAAGACAACCGGTAAGAATGGAAGTCGTTGGTAAAAATGCTTCCTTGGGGGGAGCCTGGGTGGCTCAGTGGGTTAAAGCCTCTGCCTTTCGCTTAGGTCATGATCCCGGGGTCCTGGGATCAAGCCCCGCATCGGGCTCTCTGCTTGGTGGGGAGCCTACTTCCCGCCCCCCCCGCCTGCCTCTCTCTCCCTACTTGTGATCTCTATCTGTCAAATGAATAAATAAAATCTTTAAAAAAAAAAATGCTTCCTTGGGCGAAATCGTGTTTTGCTGGTTGTGGGATTCGGGTACCTGTCAATTCCTACAACAGAGTACAGGTGAAGCTTTACTGATGGGTTATAAGACCCATGACCCTGAGCCGGCAAGGGCTGGAAACAGAGTTTAATGACCCATCATGACCAAGCATAGGGTATGATTAACCAACAGACGCATTTAAAGGAGGAGAAAAAAAAAAGGCTCTTGGGCTTTACACCTTGTGGTTTTCTCAGAGACCTTTCCAAACTATGACCACGTGAAATAAGAACCATGAGTCCCAAACTGTTATAATGCTAGAAATTTCTACACGGAGCCTCCTGGAGGACAGCACAGTTTATATAAATGTATTTCATGTCTTCCTACCCTAAACCTTGACTGTGTCCGGAGAGCAGGTTTCATTTATAGGTCACAATAAAAGGTACAATCACCAGGGTGCCTGGGTGGCTCAGTCGGTTGGGTGGCGGACTCTTAATTTAGGCTCAGGTCATGATCAGCGTCCTGACACTGAGCACCCCCGTCTGGCTCTGTGCTCACTGGGGCACCTGCTTGACATTCTTTCCTTCCCCATCGGCTTCCACCCTGTCGTGCTTGCGCTCAATCTCTCTCTCTCTAAAATAAGGAAATAAATCTTAAAAAAGAAAAAAAAGGTACAATCACCAACTTCCCTTGTATTTATATGGGTAAGTTTCAAGGGAGAAGTGAAAAATTTAAAAATTTGGAGAAAAAATAAGCAGTGAACCGTATTTTTAAGTTGCATTTATTTCCTGGGATTTTGAAATAATTTCTCAAGTATTTCCTAACTGCAAAAACTCTACAGCAAACAAACAAAAAACAAAGAAACAAAAAAAACTGCTCCTCCATACTCATGAAAAGTTCACTAGGGAGAGTATTTAAGTATCTTCTGGCAGTGTTTTTAAAGACCGACAAAGCACTCAGACAGTAATCTCAAAAGAGTGTGTTTAAATTGGACACCCTCCCCAAAGTTCTTCAGACCTGCGATTGTTTACTTTATGTCTTTCTGTATTTTCAGGTCTTATTCCTGAAGGGGAGTAGGATATAGGAGTAAGCTTCCTGTTTTACTGGCTGTACAAAGGGAGAATACAATTTCCTCAAACAGAAAGGACCCAAATAGCAAACTCCTAGTTTGTTATTATGTCTCGGCACCTGTAACAGCCACAGAATACGATCCGGACTCCTTAGTCAGCTCCCCAGCACCCTGTGAATTCGAGGCGGGGGCTGCCTTTCCAGCTCCGGGTCATTCCACGCCCTGACATCCCCTTTACTGGCCCACACCTGGCCCCCCAGGGTCACCCCCAGCTCAGCGCCTGGGCGCAGGCTGGTTCTCTGTCCGAAGCAGCTCCTCATTCACCTATCCGAAGAAGGCTGATGACAGGCTCTGCTCCAGAGTCTCCCCGACCTCCCCCCAGTCTCTCCCCGGCTTCACTCACCCCCAGGAAGAGTCGAGTCAGTGGCACAGCCCCGACACAGCCCAGAAACCACATCTGACTCCTCACAGGAGACCCTGAGCTCCTGGAAGACAAACGCGGCATTTTGTCTGCCCAGCCTGGAGGAGGTTGGTCATGATGAATGAATGAATGAATGAAAATGTTCTACTGGAGAAGGCACTAGATCTTTCCAGTCAAGCAGCCTGGAAGTCTGTTCTCTGAGGTGTCTCCTCTGTCCAAATACGGTTTGCAATGAGAGAAAACAGAAGAGAAAAATCAGCAAGACACGGCCAGATTCGGAAACAAGCTAACCCTCTCAGCCGTCATGGAGAAGCAGAGTGGCGAGAAGGCTGAAAGCCCTGCCCCGCAGCTCCTTGTCTGGAAGAGGGCGGAAAGGGTGGGCATCTTCCCCTGCAGGGCAGCCCAGCGACAGGGACCAGCGCCAGGCCGCACAGGAGGCCACGCACCGCTGTGGAGTGAGACAGACTGCGTCCAGTCCTGCCATCCAGGCCCTGCCTCCAGCAGTGAGCCGTGTGATCCTGGGCAACTCCCTGAGCCCACCTCTTGTTTCCTCAACTGTCAGAGGAGACTAGTAAGAGCCCCAGCTCCCCAGTCACTGGGGCGGGCTGTTGGGGGGATATTATTATGATCATCACCATCCTTGTTCAGAGGATGACAAAGGCCCTCTTGGCCATTGCTTCCAGGGGCTGCAGCTGACATGGGGCTGGGAGCTCGTGTGGAAGGAAGACCCAGGCTGGGCCCGTGGCTCCCATGACCGATTCCACATGCCCTGGGGACCCCACGTGGGAGGGACCCTGACTTCTGTAGAGAGTCTGGTTCTGGCCAGCAGGATCAGCTAAGCAGAGAGAGCAGCCCAGCAGCCACAGGGAGGGGGGCTGGGGGGTGAGGGCAGTGGGCAGGGAAGACAGGGCAGGAGAGGGAGGGACCGCAGGAGTCTGGAAAGGTAAAACTCAGTAGGGGCTCCCCACCTGCTTCCTAACTTGGGATAATACTTAAGTCCCAGCCACAGTGCCCGTGTTTCATGTCGGGAGTCACCGACGGTGAACGTGCATGAGGAGGGCGGGACGGCCCCCCCGGAAGGAGAGTCATCTCCCACCAGCAGCCGCGGGAGCCTCCACTGGGAGCAGGAACTCACAGCCAGAGCCCCGGCTTCCGAAGCAGACCGCTGTCGTAAGCACAACATCTACAACCCAGAAAGTAAAATCCAGAAGGCTCCAGAAGGAATAGCTCTGTCTTAGACAGGTGAGGAGAAGTCTTCACTTGGCAAATGGGAAAGAGCGCGTTTTGGAGTTCTGCTTTGCTTTTTAATGGACTCACCTTTTCCGGGTCCATACGTGTGCCTTCTCCTCCATCCTGGCGCACACATGATGAAGGGAAGGGGAACTACCATGAAATTGGTCCCATCCTCTCACTGGTTTTCTTTATAAAATCAGAAGAGTGTCCCCACAGAAAAAGAGAACTCCAAAGGGGATGAGAAAACCCAGTAAAACAATGGGGCTTAATGTATGTAAAGAGTCAACCACTGTTACGTTCTGAAGAATCCTAAGAAAACCACATGAGAAATCTGTTTCCAGCCAGTGCCCACTACCTGGAATTCCCAGAAAATTAATCCGGAAAATCGATCATAACTCTGGGAAGAGCCAGTGTTAAGGCACTATGATTTGAAACCTGGTGCAAAGGAGGTTCCTGTGGTCCTGCAGCGTGTAACTTTACTGGGGAGGAAGGAGATGGGTCGGAGGCTCCAGTCACCCGAAGGTGAAGTGCAGGGAAGACGGGGTGTGCTGAAGAAGGGGAACAGATCCTGGAGAGAGGAAGGAGAAAGCTCTGAACTTTCCAGATAAAACTACTCAGTCACTCAGATATATGCTGGACTATCTCCTGTTCAAATAAGGACTCGCTACGTCCAACAGGCTCACACGAGGAGAAACCGGTTTCAGTGGGGACAGCTGGGAAGACAGGGATAGCGATGGGATTCAGAGCCAGAGGTATCTGTCTGGAAACTCAGCTATGTCCCTTAGGACCTGTGGAATCGTAAGTATGTTCGTGAACGTCTCTCCAGCTCAGTTTCCCCATCAGTCGGTTGGGGGCATTCGGTGAAAACATGTTGTTGACAGTACTTAGTATATGGGATGGAACATTACTGAGCCATCAGAGGGGATCAATCTACCATTTACACTGACGTGGAACTGGAGGAGATCGTGTCAAGTGCGGTAAGTCAATCAGAGAAAGACAACTGTCACATGATCTCACTCGTATGTGGAACATAAGGAACAGTACAGAGGATCACAGGGGAAGGAAGGGAAAACTGAACGGGAAGAGGTCACTGAGGGAGAAAAACCATATGAGACTCTTGACTCTGGGAACAAACCAAGGGTTACGGAAAGGAAGGGGGTTAGGGGGATGGAGTAACGGGTGATGGGTATTAAGCAGGGCATGTGATATGATGAGCACTGGGTGTTATACACAATTAATGAATCGTTGTCCTTTATAACAAAAACTAATGAAGTACTATATGCCGGATAATTGGATTTAAATTTTTTTTTAAAAAGTGCTTCATCAAATGCCAGCACTAAGTAGCTGTTCAAGAAACATAGCCATCCTTTGTCTCTCCAGACATGGGTGCGGTATCGCTCCGGGGAGCAGGGCTTTGGATTCAAACACCAACGCCCTCATTCCCCAGATCTAGGGCTTCATACACAGGTCACGTGCTCTGAACTCCTCCAAGATACTGATTTCTCCTGTAGAACTGAGAGAGTAGCTGTCTCATGGCACCATTACGAAAATTAAATTCTACAACATGCATAAAGAACTATTTAGTATAGGGGCGCCTGGGTGGCTCAGTGGGTTAAAGCCTCTGCCTTCGGCTCAGGTCATGATCCCAGGGTCCTGAGATTGAGCCCCACATTGGGCTCTCTGCTCAGTAGGGAGCCTACTTCCTTCTCTCTCTCTGCCTGCCTCTCTGCCTCCTTGTGATCTGTCTGTCAAATAAATAAATAAAATCTTAAGATACCTGGGCATAAACCTAACCAAAGAAGTAAAGGACCTGTACTCGAGGAACTACAGAACACTCATGAAAGAAATTGAAGAAGACACAAAAAGATGGAAGACTGTTCCATGCTCTTGGATTGGAAGAATAAACATTGTTAAAATGTCTATACTGCCTAGAGCAATCTATACTTTTAATGCCATTCCGATCAAAATTCCACCGATATTTTTCAAAGAGCTGGAGCAAATAATCCTAAAATTTGTATGGAGCCAGAAGAGACCCCGAATTCCTAAGGAAATGTTGAAAAACAAAAACAAAACTGGCAAAAAAAAAAATAAAAAATAAAAAAAAAAACAAAAAACAAAAAACAAAACTGGCGGCATCACGTTACCCGATTTCAAGCTTTACTACAAAGCTGTGATCACCAAGACAGCGTGGTACTGGCATAAAAACAGACACATAGACCAGTGGAACAGAGTGGAGAGCCCAGATATGGACCCTCAACTCTATGGTCAAATAATCTTCGACAAAACAGGAAAAAATATTCAATGGAAAAAAGACAGTCTCTTCAATAAATGGTGCTGGGAAAACTGGACAGCGATATGTAGAAGAATGAAACTCGACCATTCTCTTACACCGTACACAAAGATAAACTCAAAATGGATAAAAGACCTCAACGTGAGACAGGAATCTATCAGAATCCTAGAGGAGAACATAGGCAGTAACCTCTTCGATATCAGCCACAGCAACTTCTTTCAAGATATGTCTCCAAAGGCCAAGGAAACACAAGCAAAAATGAACTTTTGGGACTTCATCAAGATCAAAAGCTTCTGCACAGCAAAGGAAACAGTCAACAAAACAAAGAGGCAACCCACGGAATGGGAGAAGATATTTGCAATTGACAGTACAGACAAAAGGTTGATATCCAGGATCTATAAAGAACTTCTCAAACTCAACACACACAAAACAGATAATCATATCCATAAATGGGCAGAAGATATGAACAGACACTTCTCCAATGAAGACATACAAATGGCAATCAGACACATGAAAAAATGTTCATCATCACTAGCCATCAGGGAGATTCAAATTAAAACAACATTGAGATACCACCTAACACCAGTTAGAATGGCCAAAATTAGCAAGACAGGAAACAACGTGTGTTGGAGAGGATGTGGAGAAAGGGGAACCCTCTTACACTGTTGGTGGGAATGCAAGTTAGTGCAGCCACTTTGGAGAACAGTGTGGAGATTCCTGAAGAAATTAAAAATAGAGCTTCCCTATGACCCTGCAATTGCACTGCTGGGTATTTATCCCAAAGATACAGATGTAGTGAAAAGAAGGGCCATTTGTACCCCAATGTTTATTGCAGCAATGGCTACGGTCGCCAAACTGTGGAAAGAACCAAGATGCCCTTCAACAGATGAATGGATAAGGAAGATAAGATGTGGTCCATATACACAATGGAGTATTATGCCTCCATCAGAAAGGATGAATACCCAACTTTTGTAGCAACATGGACGGGACTGGAAGAGATTATGCTGAGCGAAATAAGTCAAGCAGAGAGAGTCAAGTATCATATGGTCTCACTTATTTGTGGAGCATAACAAAGAACATGGAGGACATGGGGAGATGGAGAGGAGAGGGAGTTGAGGGAAACTGGAAGGGGAGATGAACCATGAGAGACTATGGACTCTGAAAAACAACCAGAGGGTTATGAAGGGGCGGCAGGGGGGTGGGGGGGGGTTGAGGAACCAGGTGTGGGTAATAGGGAGGGCACGTACTGCATGGAGCACTGGGTGTGACGCCAAAACAATGAACACTGTTATGCTGTACATAAACAAATAAAAATAAATATAAAAAAAAATAAATAAAATAAAATCTTAAAAAAAAAAAAAAAAGAACTATTTAGTATAGTGCCCGGTACCTAGGAAGACTTTAATCCATGGTAGGTGTTACTACTTTCAGGTACAACTTCCTAAAACCAACTTAACTGGTACAAAAAGTGTGATGAAGCAAGAGTCACTGGGTGACCTGTGGAATATTAAGACACAGAGGGGTGAATTTCATCTGTAGCTCTCCCATGCCATCCATGGCAGAAACCCCAGTCAACCCCGTGCCAGACCCTCCACTCGCGGATGACTCCCCCGCGTACACAGAGAGGCGGGCTCACCTTGCAGAAAAGACACAACAAATTAGAATCACGATAAACATTTTCAAAGTACAAACTTCTGCAGAAATGTGAAATTAAGATGCGAGTTCACCAGGGAATAACTCGTCAAGTGTTTGGAAATAGAAAGCATCTGTGTTCGCATTATACCAATTAACCCAATGCCCTTCTTCCTTTAAACCTGCAAATGCCAATTACCAGGCTGCCACCCAGTGACCAGTGCCAGTTTCTTGCCAGCATGAAATCATTTCAAGGATTTGTTCTTAGAAAGGTGTGAAAGGAAGTGACCAAAATCTCCAAGGTCCTTTCTACTTTGATTTTTGTTACTCTTCTTCAATACCTAAAACTCAATCCTACAATGAGCCATTCATTCTAAAGTGACTCGCTTAAGACTGGCGGGTGACCCCTGCACAAAGGAATTAGCAGAGGGAAAGCCTCTGCTTTATGAGTCTATTTAAAGGAAAGTTCATGGGAGCTGACGAATTTCAATGCCTCCATAATTAAAAATATCCTACAATCAAAGCTCCGTGGGAATGTTTGACTTGCTAAAACCCATCTAACTAGTATAAATTGCTAAAATTCTACTTAAGGGATCTGAGAGTTTGACTTTCGTGTCGCAAGACAATTCTTTATTCACTACGATACTTTTCCTTATTCAACTGAGAAATGTAATACAGATTCTCTTCCACAATTTTCCAACGGTGAAGCCCAACTTCACTCACACCTATGCTGCTGAGACACACGGTAATGGGAATCTTTCCTGGAGGAATAATTCTCAAGGTCTTAGGAGAAGGTGTGGACGGGCTTATTGCAAAATGCCTGCATTTTAGGTTTCCATCACCATATCCCTGGTGTGTCTTTTATCCAAATCTAAATAAGCCCAACCAACAGTGTCAAATTAAAAATAAAACCAAAAAGGTATAGGGCTGCAGACTGAAGACAGCCTTCATTGTCATTTATTGATGACTCTGACAACCACAGTCCTCAGGAATATCATACCCCTTGTTCAGTGTTGGAGAGTAAATGTTCCAGGTGGACTTGTTGAATGAGTGGTTCTAGTCCCTCCCCAACCCCATTCCCTTTCTCTATTTACACATTTAAGTTGCAATATTCTTGGAATTTTAAATTTGAGAATTAAAGGTCTTCTTTTCTGTCTCATAATGGAACCACTGATTGGAGTCCAGCAGGATGAAATATGGTATGTAGAGGAGCAAAAATAAATTTCATTCCACCCTCTAAGGTGGTATGATGGAGGGGTGTGAATAAACTGACAAAAGATTAACAGGAGGAAAAACACCATTCTACATGCACACAGGGGCTTCAGAGAAAAGAAGTGAAAACCCCAAAAAAGTGGTTAGGTATGGGGGCTTTTATACCATTTTAACAAAGAACGATAATTTATGAAGAAGTGGACAGACATAGGAAAAGTGGGGTGGGAGGAGCAAACTGTGGGAAGGTAAAAATATGGGGGAAACGAATGGAAGATACTTGTTATTTGAGGAAGGTTCATATATGCAGTCTGAGGTCAGGGTCCTCTCCAGTGATTACGAGCTGTCCTCTCCCTGTAATGGGATAAAGAGACACTTCCACAAATGGAAATGTACACTTTGCTTTTAGGCAGAAAGGTAAAGGGCAATGAGTTTCTCTGGCATTTGCTCTTTCTCAATTGCCTTTAGCTGGAATAGTGGCATATTCTGAGATGGGATATTCTGATCCTCTTCTCTCACCTCGAGAATGGCCACATGTAGCGATGAGAGCAGAGACGGCAGCTGGCTTGTCCATCCACTCCCGATGATGACAGTGGTCTGTGCTCCGAGCACAGTGCAATTTGAGAGGTCAAGTCCTTTGCAATTTGCCAGGTTTCACCCCCATTCTTGGGTAGCCTCCACCCCCCACCCTCTTGACCTTACCTCCCTGATAATCTCTCACTCGAGGCAGTAAGAGGTAAGGGGTGAGTAGGGAAAGACCCTCACTGACAGGAAGAACCTCCTGGCAGGTTGGAATTCATTAAGCCACAGGTGAGGGCAGATGGGTCACCAAAAGCAAAGCAGCCAAATTCAGATCATCAAGTCCAGGTTATGGGCCCAAAGGAGAGAACAGGGCCGAGAGTAAGCAGAGGGTGGTCTGAACCACAAGCCCTCGTCTGCTGCCAGTAATTATAAGGTACAGCACCAGGGTGGCCCCTCCCTACTTAAAGGACAAGGGCCAAAGGGACCCTCCAGAGGTCCACAATTTTGCTTCCTCTTCAGGGCAATAAAAACCGTGTCCTGATCATGAATATATTCCATGCATTCAATTTCTGAAAGAAAACTGCACTTTCTAGTGCTGGAAGACAAGCGCTATCGGTGGCACGACCTTAATATGCACAATTTGCATACAGTAAATATGTAAAATATGCGAACAACTCTAAAAACCCGGACGGCATTAGAAAAACGGAAATAATACAAAGTCATCTGTAAAATGTCATTTCCCGACTTACGTCCCGATTCTTACACCCATCCTATTCATTCCGTACTAAAGAAAAAAAAAGGGGGGGGAAACACCCAGAAAATATAAATCATACCCCTAAAGCACTAATACATCAGGCACCAAAATTACATAGCATGATGATGCATAATTACAGCACTTTCAAACAGCATTTGAGAGCGTGTCACAAGCGATGAAAAATGTCATTTATTTCTACTGACAGATATTAATTGCTCTGTGTTAGAAAATTTTGGAACCATTCCTGATATGCAGAGATGGCAACCTAAACGCTGGGAAAACGACTGCAGGGGAAGCCGCATCGTTCTGATCATAAACACTCCCATGGCATGAGGAAAAGCAATTTCTCAAAGAGGACATCTCTTGTGAAAATTTGTAAATCATCGCCGTGATACACAACAAGAGGCTCGAATGTGGAGTCGCTTCCAGCCCACTAAATGGTTATTAATCTCTGATAGCGCTGGTTAATTGGAATTTAGGATTTTGCCTTGTTTCCCCAGCAAAGTGTCTTTATTATGGCAAAACTGGAACCTTCTGGATGGGAGGATACACGCAGAATAGATTCTTCCTTTAAAACAGAACCCCAAATGGTCACAAATGAAATTCGCTGGTGGTTTAGGAGGGCTGTGCTTTTCCCCCATCGCTATTATTTATTACTATTACTTTTCCCCCGTATTACTTACAGCTACCACTCCGGCTGACTGGCTCCCGTCTGTTCCCCCAGACTGTGGAATGTGGCAGCGGTACTTGCTTACGTTGGCTTCCACAGCCCGTGGGGCTAACACAAGGTCAGCCCAGATCTTGCGAGACTCTGCTATCTTCAAGAGAAGTCCAGGTGAGGGCCTCCCACCTGCCATCTTCACCCCCTCCCCACACCTGTGTCAGCACGCACCCTCTACACTCTGAATGCCCACCTCGGCCAGTCCTCCCTGCACAACACTGCTTCTCGCTCCTTGCTCTTGGGTACCATCTTTGTGTCTAACTTCTGCTCTACGTCCTTTCATCCCAACTCTGCCAATAGCTCCTCTGGTCTCTTAAAAACCGAGGCCAGATTTCTTGAATTATCATTGAACCCACCTTATCCCCTGCCCTAAGACTCCGTATTAATCTGGTACCATTTTGCTGTGCACATTGTCATCTCAAATCAAATCATTTTTCCAGGGTCTTTCTAAACTCCTTCCAATTTCTTTCTGTCACAACGATCAGACCATTCTCCCTAAACACAGGACGTTCCCCACATCAGACCACGGCACACATATCCGTAATCTCCAGGGCCATCCCTGCAAACCTGCAGGTTAATGTCTAAATGTATCAGCTGCACACTTAAGGCCCTTTGTGATCTGACCTCAATCTACCTTTTCGGACCAGGTTACTGTAATTCTGCGAACTGATACTATCCCCTCTAACTAGTGTTATCTGTAAAATACAAACGCAGAACAGCGAACTTTTCCTGCCTCCACATTTTCATTCAGGCAAACTCCCTGCAGTCCACATCCCCATTTCCCCCATTTTTTGATGTCAGAACAAATTCCAGGCTCTCTATAAAGCCATTCCAGCCCATAATGACTGCCTTCTTCTTACTACACTCACATCGTTTTTATTAACTACATCCTTATATTTGTTGTATGTGGGGGTCCTGATTCCAGCCGGATCACAAGCCCTTGAGGGCATGGACTATGCCCAGTATTTCTGAAATCCCATAACCTGTGCTCCGTGAATGCCTGCTGACAGCTGTCTGATCAGCATCTTTAACACGCAGAATCGGAAGGCAGGGGAGAGTACCATGCTGGCCTACTGAACAAAGCCACGGAACCAAAGTGGTAAAGGGCAGTAACAGAAACAAGAATCTTCAGCAGAAGATAGGTCAGAGCCAAAAGGAACCACGTGAAAACATATGTGAATTCAAATATAGCTTGGCCAGAAGAGGAAGCCATGGTGAAAGCAAACAAGAGAGCAAAGGGATTTAAAGGAACAGAAGAGGAAAAAGCAGATGGTAGAGGGAGGAAGAGTCTGGAGCTATTCCAAAGCCAAAATGCAAAATTAAGAAACTTGACCTAACTGCACACACACACAGGACATGGCTCTCGGCGATCACGTCACACAAACATTTTATAGTACCTCCGTCACTGCTAACAAATTTAACCCCTGCAAAGCCACAAAGCATGTCTCAACGATTTAAAGAGGTTAAATTATTTAAGTGTGTTCTTTTTGAACACATTTTGAGCTCAAAATCAAAATAGAATAACTGGAAAAATTTTTTTTAAAAAGCAGTTTTGAAATTAAGTCATCCCACTTTAAATAACCCCATAGCAAAGACAAAATGGCAATGGAAATTTGAAAACAATTGGTATAAGTGATGAAAATAAGACAAATCAAACATGTATACTGCTAAAGCCAATAGGAGGACATTTATAGGTTTGCACATATATACTAGAAAAAAGAAAGACTGAAAATCTACGTTCTAAATATCCTTCTCAAGAAGTTAGAAAAAGAGTAGCAAGCTATGTTCAAAGAAAGCCAAAGAGGGGAAATAATAAATACAAGGGCAGAAATTCAGTGAAAAATAAAACAAGTTCTACAGAAAGATGAACAAAGTCAAAATTAGTGATTTTGAAAGACAAAATTGACGGACCCAAAACAAAACAAAACAAAAAACTAATGGACCAGTAATTAGCAAGACTGATAATGAAAAATGAAAAGAAGTACAATTACCAACATGGGGAAATGAAAAACAGTACATTAATATAAACCCTATAGGCCTTTTTAAAGAGGATATAAGAGACAGCTTTGAAGTAATAAATTTTAAATTTTAAGTGAACTTTTAAAACACAACTTACCAAAACTGATGCTGAAAAAGATAAAAAACATAAATATCCCTACAGCCATGAAATATCATGGCCAGTTCGGACTTAATCCAATTTGGATTTGATCCAGAAATGCCAATTAAGTTTGATATCCAAAATTCAAGGTAATCATCGCATTATAAAGAACAAAGGTGTGCGGGACCCCTGGGTAGCTCAGTGGGTTAAGCCTCTGCCTTCAGCTCAGGTCATGGTCTTAGGGTCCTGGGATCGAGCCCCACATCAGGCTCTCTGCTCAGCAGGGAATCTGCTTCCTCCTCTCTCTCTGCCTGCCTCTCTGCCTACTTGTGAGCTCTCTCTCTGTCAAATAAATAAATAAAATCTTTTTAAAGGGGGGGGAGGAATCATAAAAATCCTTTCAACAGAAACAGAAGTCATTTGATATGATTAAAATGCATTCCAATTTTTTAAAAATCTTAGCAAACAAGAAAGGAAACTTCCCCTAATAAACAGAACCTCCTTAATCTGATAGAATGTACAAAAAGTCAGAGCAAACACCATTCTTCATGGTGACTTACTGAAGACTTTCCTCCTGGTGTCCAGGAGGAGATACAGATGTCTGGTCTCACTGAGTCTATCAATTTTGTAATGGAAATACTAAAAAAAAAAAAAAGGTAAGGAAAAGGCTGTAAGAATGAAAAGAAGGGTGGAAAGTACTTTGCTCAGGTCTGTGAGTTTTTCTGGCAAATTATCAAATGGGAGTGAAACAAGTTTCAAATTCTCTGAGTTTGTAACCACGTGGGACAGAGGTGAGGTCACCGACACTCACAACCGGAGTCCCAGCCGAGGGCGGTCTTACGGAGCAGAGCCCGTAAGCCCATGGAGTCCGACGCCGAGTCTGGTAAGGGGTGTCAGATTGGGACTGGATGGTGGGACACCCAGGCGGTGCTGGAGAGACGCTGTTGGGAAAGACACACGTGTTCAGTGTCAAGAAGAAAACGTCACACTGGAGACATTCTAGTTCTCGATCCAGCTGTTGGCGACACCGGTCTGCTCAACTCATCAAGATTCAGCCAGATCTGTGCTTGGGATCTGGGTGCTCTTCTGGACATATACATGAATGAAGAGTTGTTTTTTTTTTTAAACATGCCCGTGTGGTGTGTGTGCGCGCGTGTGTGTGTGCAGCCCCCTCCCCCCCGCAGGCAGTTGGATGCCCAGGTAACGAGAAGAATCTCCAAATATCGGGGTATTTCTGCGAGTTGAAGTCTAAGAGAACAGAGCCCAGGGAAAAAATAAATGACCAGAGCACAGTGAGTGGCCAGAGCCCGCATGAGAATAGGAGAGGGATTCATCAGAGGCTGGACAGGCTGGCTTTGGAGAGTTTTGTTTGCGGGGAGCGTGGAGGGGGGCACGATTTAAGGTTACATGCCATCATTTACTGTGAGAGATTAGACATGTAAATAATCTTTAGTCCAAAGTGGCTTTTAAATCCTCTAATAATGGAAAATCCGATAACATGTAGACAGCCCTACACAAAGAACCACTTCACATTATAAATTGAGGAAAATTCGTCAACCCTGGTTTGAACAGCCTCCGTTTTTTTTTTTTATTGACATCTTTTTCGAACTGATATCTTAGCAGCGTAGTGTCCCAGTTCAGGGGCCTTTCAACCACATGATGGTTCTTCTTACTATTATTGAATTATAACAGGATAAATTTTTCAGTTTTCCCCACACAGGGCCATATATAACACCAGCACGAATATTGGTTTCTCAAATCAAGTAAGCGGTCTTGTCTCTAACCTGTACTTCACCTTGAATTTGAATAAAATGCGTCTCTTTCCATGGCTGTCCATCTACTTTGCCTCCTGGAGAGTGGCGGGGGCAGGCAGACCCTGCTCACCTCTATGCCACTAGGAGACGTTTGAGCAGCAATCTGTTTTGTTTTCTTCAAGCTAATCTTGAAGAAATATCATTAATAACTGCAACGCCCAAATGCAAATAAAAGCACAACGCCCCCCCCAAAAAAAACAAACACATAAAATGTTCGGCAAGTTCATTCTCTCATGGAACTTTACAGGACTCACGACGTGTTGGAAATGGAGCCGGATGGTGAGCCTGCCGGGATGGGTAAGGCAATAATGAAGGGGATCCTGGCCCTCAAATTGTTCACAGACTGGATTTTATAGAAGAGAGGTTAGGACGGGGAGTCTGCGGGAGAACAAAGCTGATGGGAACCGGGAGGCGATTCTAGATACACACAAAGGAATGTGGAAAAGGCTCACGGAATCAAGAAACTCTGAAACGTTCTCTGTGCCCGCCATGCATGCGGCAGTCTCGTGGAAAATGAGGTCGGAAGAGAGGCTGGGAAAGCGGTAGGCTTCTGAAGGAATCTCACCGGAGGGTTTTTGTGTTTTGAGGGGACGGGGCTGGCGGGACTGTGAAGGACTGTGAAGCAGGGAGCTTGGGAGACCCTCTAGAAGGCTCCTGTGGTCTGTGTGGAAAATAGGAGCTTCAGTCAGGAATGGTGAGAAAGGCCGTTTCAAGAGACTTGGAGAAGGCAGAACCGATGCCCTTGGCTGTGACTGAGTGAGGGGCATGGAAAAATCTAGACCGACTCCAAGTTAACAGGATCACAAGGATGGACAGGGTAACGTGAAGGGGATTAGAAAGGGATGGGCCAACACACGTTGTTTCCTGTCTTGCTAATTTTGGCCATTCTAACTGGTGTTAGGTGGTATCTCAATGTTGTTTTAATTTGAATCTCCCTGATGGCTAGTGATAATGAACATTTTTTCATGTGTCTGATAGCCATTTGTATGTCTTCATTGGAGAAGTGTCTGTTCATATCTTCTGCCCATTTTTTGATATGATTATCTGTTTTGTGTGTGTTGACTTTGAGAAGTTCTTTATAGATCCTGGATATCAACCTTTTGTCTGTACTGTCATTTGCAAATATCTTCTCCCATTCCGTGGGTTGCCTCTTTGTTTTGTTGACTGTTTCCTTTGCTGTGCAGAAGCTTTTGATCTTGATGAAGTCCCAAAAGTTCATTTTTGCTTGTGTTTCCTTGGCCTTTGGAGACATATCTTGAAAGAAGTTGCTGTGGCTGATATCGAAGAGGTTACTGCCTATGTTCTCCTCTAGGATTCTGATAGATTCCTGTCTCACGTTGAGGTCTTTTATCCATTTTGAGTTTATCTTTGTGTACGGTGTAAGAGAATGGTCGAGTTTCATTCTTCTACATATCGCTGTCCAGTTTTCCCAGCACCATTTATTGAAGAGACTGTCTTTTTTCCATTGAATATTTTTTCCTGTTTTGTCGAAGATTATTTGACCATAGAGTTGAGGGTCCATATCTGGGCTCTCCACTCTGTTCCACTGGTCTATGTGTCTGTTTTTATGCCAATACCACGCTGTCTTGGTGATCACAGCTTTGTAGTAAAGCTTGAAATCGGTTAACGTGATGCCGCCAGTTTTGTTTTTGTTTTTCAACATTTCCTTAGCAATTCGGGGTCTCTTCTGGCTCCATACAAATTTTAGGATTATTTGCTCCAGCTCTTTGAAAAATATCGGTGGAATTTTGATCGGAATGGCATTAAAAGTATAGATTGCTCTAGGCAGTATAGACATTTTAACAATGTTTATTCTTCCAATCCAAGAGCATGGAACAGTCTTCCATCTTTTTGTATCTTCTTCAATTTCTTTCATGAGTGTTCTGTAGTTCCTCGTGTGTTGGAGAGGATGTGGAGAAAGGGGAACCCTCTTACACTGTTGGTGGGAATGCAAGTCAGTGCAGCCACTTTGGAGAACAGTGTGGAGATTCCTGAAGAAATTAAAAATAGAGCTTCCCTATGACCCTGCAATTGCACTGCTCGGTATTTACCCCAAAGATACAGATGTAGTGAAAAGAAGGGCCATTTGTACCCCCAATGTTTATTGCAGCAATGCCTACGGTCGCCAAACTGTGGAAAGAACCAAGATGCCCTTCAACGGATGAATGGATAAGGAAGATGTGGTCCATATACACAATGGAGTATTATGCCTCCATCAGAAAGGATGAATACCCAACTTTTGTAGCAACATGGACGGGTCTGGAAGAAATTATGCTGAGCGAAATAAGTCAAGCAGAGAGAGTCAAGTATCATATGGTCTCACTTATTTGTGGAGCATAACAAATAACATGGAGGACATGGGGAGATGGAGAGGAGAGGGAGTTGAGGGAAACTGGAAGGGTAGATGAACCATGAGAGACTATGGACTCTGAAAAACAACCAGAGGGTTATGAAGGGGCGGCAGGGGGGTGGGGGGGGGAGGTGGGAGGTTGAGGAACCAGGTGGTGGGTAATAGGGAGGGCACGTACTGCATGGAGCACTGGGTGTGATGCCAAAACAATGAACACTGTTATGCTGTAAATAAACAAATAAAAATAAATATAAAAAAAAAAAAAAAAAGAAAGGGATGGGCCGTGTAGGAAGCAAGCACCATCTTGGACAAATCGCCATGGGGAGCACTCTGGGACGCAAACCCTCCTGAGCACCGCCCCCAACACATCCCAACCGCACCCTCAAACACACCCTTGGGGCACAAGCCCCCCCCATCTGCACTGGACCTATCCGGACTGAGTCTCCACCGGCTCCTCCAGCCAGAACCCCCACCCCACCACGTGTGCTCCCAGACTCCAAGGCTACAAAAGCAGGTCTTGGAGATGGTGGGGTCAGCCAAGACATACTTCTGTCCCTAAGTCCCTGAGATAAACCATTTCTCTTCACACTGGACCTGCCAGCCTTTTCCTTTAGTGTTCAGGCTCCCTGGGCTCTTGGAGGCTGTTTTGCGTAGACCTCCCCTCCGCGGGACAGACCTCCCCTCCGCGGGACAGACCTCCCCTCCGCGGGACAGACCTCCCCTCCGCGGGACAGGCAGGAACAGCCCGTGTCCTGAATCATCACTGCAAGCTGACAGAAACGGTCACTCCCATGACCCCCGTCCACACACATGGATGACCCCAGGGTTCTGGCTTGATGGAACCCTGAGCCAGCAACTCTGTGAGGAAAATTCAGCAAATAAAGACAATGCAGGGTTTGGACCGTATTTTGTGTAACACCTGCTGGTGGGGTGCTTGCGGGAAATCGAGGTAGGCATTTCAAGGACTGTCGATCCTTGCACGATGTGGGTTTGAACTGCGCAGGTCCACCGTTGGGCAGACTTTTTCCCCATAAATACGATACAGTACTGTAACTGTATTTTCTCCTCCGTATGCTTTTAATACTAGTTTCCTTTCTCGGGCTTACATGACGGTAGGAATACAGAATATAACACATATACAAAATACGTGTTCATTGATGATTCATGTTATCGGTAAGGTTTCCAGTCAACAGCAGGCTATTAGCTAAGTTCCACTCAGATTTTTGACTGAACAGTAGTAGACGCCCCTCACTCGGCCCCCGCCTTGTTCAAGGGTCCACGGCAGTCAGATACGGGCCTTCGCCTAAGACCAGCAGTTCAGCCTGCAAGCAAGTTCCAATGTCTCGTCCAGAAGGAGGCTTTCAAGAATATGCCAAGGGCCTGTTAGTGAGGGATTTGTGAGAATGAAAAATTAAAGTCTCCTAGTCACTTTAAGGAAAAACCCCAAATTTCATTGTTTTGGGAGCAATGGCCTTCAGCGTAAATGATGATGTTAGCCATCACTATTATGATTTTTAAGAAAAGTACACAGGAACTTTCGGGCTCATCCAAGAAAGGATATAAAGATAACATTATAAGATTAAACCATCAAGGAAAAGTTCCCCCATCGCGGAACAAACAAATTACAGCAATTCTGCACCGTCCAATAAACAATTCCTGAGTAATCCTTCCCCTTCCCTGCTCATATTAAATGCAATTACTATTCTAATTTGAAAGATTAATTATCATTTAACTACTCTGGCTTTAAAATGCATTAGAGATTTGAATGCTGAACTCGGTCCTGGCTTTGCTATTCTCCCCCCTTGCCCAGATTTGATGCCCAGAACTCTGTCTCTCAGATAAATATCACTTCCCAACCGTGGTAATCAGATTCAACCCCTCTCCCCCTTCTCAAAGCCTTTCACACGGACTCTGTCCTGCCACCTCTGTGTCCGGCCGTGACTAGACACACTTCTGTATCTCCAACCCTAGGTGAGTCTTCACGAGATGAAAATCAACCAGGCTGACCCAGAAACTAACTGGCGTGAGAGACAATGAGTGCTGAATGCCGTATTTTTAGAGTTTAAAAAAAAAAAATTTTTTTTATTAGGAAATATGACATCTGCCCTGTTGATCTTTTCCTTCTGTTTCCTCCTACTCCTTCCTAATCCTGCTGACCTTCATCCGTCCAACACTTCAGCTTTGGGCCTCAGGCTACTGTGGCAACTGAGTCTGGAGAGGAGGTGGGGGAGGGGCAAGCAACAAGGCAGCTCCCTGGGGCAGTGGGAGTGAACAACGGGGGCTCCCTGACCCCCCACTGTCAGGCTCACTGATTCGAAGTACTCCAAGTCCTCATTTCTGGAGGAACATTCTGGAGATCAGCCCAAACTAACTCATGGCTCCTTACACATGCACACAGCAATTAACCAATAGCCTCTTTAGGCTGTTTTCACCTTCGTTTTCAGAAATGCTCCATCATTATTAAAACACTAAATAACCATAACCACGCTTCTAAGTTATGACCTCAGGGTCAGCCTGGGAATAAAGTCTATAGAGAAATTCGATTGTCCTTCCAAACTAATTTCTAAAAATTAAACAGGAAACCAGCCTCACAAATGAAAAACTGCCTCATCTCCATCTAGCTACCAGAGAAACTTTATTCCTTTGTGCCTTCCGTCCCAGGCTTGCCGAGAAAATACAAATCCATAAGGGGTGAGTCTGTCCATCTAAATGTTACCGAGCACCAGACTAATTAGATGTGGAATTCTATTTTCGTGAGCAAACCTTACCAAATCGAAAATGCGATAAATCTCACATGCTTAAGGTAGAAAGCGCCAGGAAAAATATGGAGACTGTCCGTCGGTGATGGTTTGTTTCTGTCCTGGGTGGCTACTCTCCTTGTCATGCAGAGCAGGGACAGCCCACGGCACTCATGCCAGCATCAGACGGAACCAGTGAGAACTCTGGTCCCAGTAAGGGGTAAAGTGTGGCATTTTTCTTTTAATGAAAGAACAGCCATCATCCCCTTGTGCCCCTAACACATCTTTGGGCTATGTGACGTGGAGACCTTCCAACTGGATCTTCTGGTCGTTCTGCCGTGAGAGGGGAACAGTCATTCACATTCAGACTGCACTGTGTTCATGCACTGTGTTCGCCACCTACTAAAAACACTTTCAGGATTCTGAACGATCATTTCTTTCACACCCCTCATTAGGTACAGTTTGAATCAATTTTCTTGCTGTTATTTTTCTGTTATATTTACTGTGCATAATCAGACTGTCTCTGTTTTCCACCTGAGATGTCCACACGCTGTCCCTCCTCTGGGGCTGCGCACACAGGTTAACGACGCCAGGCGTCTACAAGGTAGGGAAGACCGTTAGTGACAGGCGGAGAGCTTAGCACCTTCTGTCTGGTCTCAGCTTCCTATAAAACAGACACAGCATCTCTCCCACACATCTGGGCTCGTCACAATGACAAAGTCTGATGAAGGCCATCGCGATCGTGGGAAAAACTCTTGGCTCACAGGCCAGGACACCTTGCCAATTAACCGTCATTTATTACACGACTTCTGGCATGCGGCAGACTGTGGGATACAGGGTCTTCCTATCAGTCTCCAGATCTGTAGAATGGAAATGAGGACTTCCATCTATGAACAACAGCTACCCCGCGGAGTTTGCGCCCTAAGGCGAGCACGGTAGTTAGAGGTGTAAGAGCTACACAGATGCTTTTTCATGCCTACTTCTCCTCGCCCTCCTTCTGAACTTGCTCTAAGAGTCGGGGTTGCCCATTCTCTTCAAGGTCTACAGGTGTCCCCGGGGCTGCTGCTTCTGCACCTGACTTGGATGCTCACCTATCAGCTACTGGCCTCGGCAGTTACCTCTGCAAGACAATCTTCCCATTTCCATCTAGTCCTTGTACACCTATACCGGGTGCCGGACAGGTCCCTCTATCTCCATGTGTACAGCCTTCCCCTCCTCCCTGGTGCTCCCCCAAGAGTTACGGACACAGTCATCTACCCAGGACCCTTGCATGTCTCCTACTCTCTCACTCCCTCCCCACGTGACCTCAGCTCACAATCATTCTGTCTCCTACATGTTTCTCAAACCATCCTCTCTCCTCTATCCACCGTCAAAGACTGCCAAGTCTGACATCTCTCCTGTCCTGGTTTGCAGCAGACCACCTCAGGGAAGTCCTCCCCTTGCCCTGCCCTCATCCTCTCGGCCCAGCCCAGAACTCTACTGGTACTTCAAGTTCCTGCCTCTGCCTGAGGCCTTCCTCCGGCCACAGACGCTCATTCAGACTGAACGTGGACAGGCCAGAGCAGCAGGGAGAACCACCCTCAACCAGCGAAGGACAGGATTTGGCAGGCAGGTGTCTCGGGGTCTCACCCCTGCAGCGGACAGTTTGGAGGTATGTCCATATATTCCCTCAGAAGATTCCAGCAGCAAGACTCTAGCTGTCTACAGGGGACCTGGGGCTCCTCTAGAGTACCCCATTCACAAGCTCCCCTCTCTTCTACGTCAGACCTGCCCATGCTTCTGGGGTCACCTCCCAAATGAACTTCTTGCACTCAAGTCCTTCTCTGAGATCCTCACCTATCGAGCGATGTTTTAGGGAAACCCGCGCAGATAAGCAGGAGTGAGAACGGCATCAGATTTCTTAACGGCAACAATGAAGTAATACACTCAGAACACGCAGTGACAAGTACCAACAACCAAGAATTCTGGGTCTGTCCGAACTAAAAATCAAACACAAGAGCACAGTGAAGACATACTCAGACACGCGGAATGGGAAGCCTCATAGAGTCAGATATACACTGTGGCCTTGTCTGGGTTTCTGGCACAGAGCTCCCAACATGCTTGTAATCGCCTAATGTGAGCAATGTGGTACCTTCAATGTTTGGTCTTTTATCCGCAAATAGCTCCAGCTCCTAAAATAGTTGCGGAGCAGGGGTGAAACAGTGTCTTGCTATTTATAACAAGCCCTTTCAACTGCACCGGAGTTTAAGCGCATGAGGTGACTTCCAGTGAGCTCCTAAAGACGGGGGCTGGTTGCCAGGAAAACCAACCGTGTGATTAGGGGGCGGCAAACTTCCTGTCCCATCGCCCACCCCACACCTCTAGGGAGGGCCGAGGGGCTGGAATGGAGATCATCACTCATGGCCATGATCTAATCAAGCCTGCCTACGTCCTGAAACGTCTATTTACAAAACCCTACACTCAGGGGTCTGAACAGCTCCCAGACTGGCTGAGGACGGAGACGCAAGAAAGGCCCGGAAGCCCCACGTCCCCTCCCCTACTACTTATCCCCGCGCGCCTCTCCCATCTGGCTGCTCCTGAGTTTCATTCCCCCAATAAACCAGGGGGCTGGTAAGTCAGCTGTCTTGCTGAGTTCTGTGGGCGGCACCAGCCAACTGTCAGATCCATGGGGGGGGGGGGTTCTGGGAACCCCCAATGAACAGCTGGTCCGTCAGACGTACAGGAAACAATCTGGACTCCTGGTCAGTGTGGGATTCCCTCACTCTGACCCAGGATCCACCATCTCCGGGAGAGCACTACACCTCCTCTCCCACCGCCGTGACTCTCCTTAAAGCCCCTCGTAGCCAGTAAGGGAAGGAACACGGTGAGGCAGGTGCCTACCTACATGGCCTCCCCGCCCGCCAGAGTTCTCGGATCTGTCGGAACCTGAGCGCCTTCAAAAGCACGCTGTTGACTTTCTTTGACCATCACTAATAAACGCGATTATTGGTCCCTCTGCACACACACAGGCCATTGTGAACTCACACCCGCGCATTGCTCATCCGTGGGACGGCGGACGACACTCCTGGTCCACGGCCCAGATGCGTGGTCCTGCAGGCCCCAGACAGCACCCCACAAGAGACCAGAACGGCGGGTCCCAGCCTCGGCGGCCGGCGGCTCGTTCGGTCAAAGACAAACTTCCTAACCCCTCAGCATTGGGCTCCCTTCATGAGTAAAATGAGGCTGGCGCTAACAGTAATGCCGCCTGAGTCCTAGGGCTGCTCGGAGGACTAACGAGACCGGAAACCCACGGTGCTCAGTCGGGTGGGGAGCTGCTTCCATGAGCTGCGGCTCCGACCAGAAGCCCCAGAGAGGTGTGTCTCGCTGGACCCTCATCATAAATCCCCATGTGCCTTGCAACCCCGCAAGGAAGGGATGTCGTGAGCTCCGCAGCCCGGCACCCCTCATGCTGGGCTCCGCACGACCGTCCTCCTGCCAACACGCTTCCGCCATGGGGACCCAGAGTCCCAAGAAGCAAGGGACACTTGCAGGGGAAGGGCTCTGCGGACACTGCAGCAAAGACAGCGCTTCCCGGGCTTCATGGGAGCTTGGCGCTCTTACTGCGAGAAACCCCTATTCAGAGCACGCAAACTGCTGCTCTGCGGAACCCACTCGAGGAAGCCACTGTAGTTCTCTGGCTGAGAGCCGCTACCTGGAGATCGCCCAGGTGCTCTGGGTGAGGTCGAGGGGTCCTGGGGCAGTGCGGAGCGCTGGCAGCCTCTCCAAGGTCGCAGGAGCTGTCCTCAATGACCTGGGCAGAAGTCGCCTGTTTCTCACGGGGTGAGAAACCCTTTGTGTTGGCACCCTTCCCATGGTAACCTTCCCGTGGTAAGCACCACGAAGCCCAGGAGACAGCCGGCTCCCATCAGTCCAGAGGTGACAGGTGTGTGCTTTGAACTCGGGCACGGGCAGAAGGGGCCTGTCAGCTTCGCAACCCGTGAAACACGCTTTTCAGTACGGACGAAATTTTCCTTTTTTTTTCTTTTTTTTTTTTTTTAAGATTTTACTTATTTATTTGACAGAGAGAAAGAGAGAGAGAGCATGCGCGGGGCGTGGGGGAGGGGGAGGAGCAGAGGGAGAGGGAGAAGCAGGCTTCCCGCTGAGCAGAGACCCCCAGCATGGGACTTGATCCTGAAACCCTGGGATCATGACCTGAGCTGAAGGAAGAGACTCAACTGAGCCACCCAGATGCCCCACGGACGGCATTCTCAAGGGAATGCTACATTGCCTGACTTCAGAGAGACAATCCGGTATTATCATCCAGGAGTATAAAATAAGAATAAATGGACAGCTTAAAACCTACAAAACGCAAACGCACTTTGCAGATATTTTCTGTTTTTACACCCCCGTGGCGGCGATACGCTACATGGTGATTTGCTACCCTGGTTCTATCTTCTTTTGAAAACGAGGGTTCCTGAGAAGAATAAAAATAGCATTCGTACCTAAAACAGACCCCGGTGTACAGAGGCGACCCCGTGTACCGTCCGAGTGGGGAAAGCTCCCTGCCCTGTCTGTAGCACCAAGACTAAGCACGTTGCAAGCAGAAATGCTATTTGCCCCACAGAAAAACGGGATACAGGGGCGGATCAGCAAGAAGGAAAAACACGCCAGTGCCTAGCACATAAACACACTTCAGCATCTGCGAGTGGTGAATGGAGCTGGGTCATTGAAAAGGAGAAGGGAATTGCCTCTACCTTACTGAGGATGATTTCTTGGTCAAGGTGTAATGCTGGCTCCCAGGAGAAACCAGGCTAGTGCTGAGCAGTTAGCACACACGAGAGGGAAGGGGCACGTCCTGCAGATCACAAAACGTGCGGTACCCAGGAAGCACTCAGTCGGTGTTTACTGAAGACACGACCGTGGTGTCCTCCGAAACGGGACGGGGCTCCTAAGTCCATCAGAAGCAGCCAGATGGGAGAGATGCACAGGGTAAGGGGAGGGGATGTGGGGCTTCTGGGCCTTTCTTGCATCTCCGTCCTCAGCCAGTCTGGGAGCTGTCCAGACCCCTTCCCTTCTTGCAGGGTTTTGTAAATAGAAATTTCAGGACGTAGGCAGGCTTGATTAGATCAAGGCCAAGAGTGATGACCTCCACCTCCAGCCCCTCAGCCCTCCCTGGAGGTGTGGGGTGAGCGATGGGGACAGGAAGTCTGCCGCCCCCTAATCGCATGTTTGGTTCTCCTGGCAACCAGCCCCCGTCCTTAGGAGCTCACTGGAAGTCACCTCATGCGCTTAAACTCCGGTGCAGTTGAAAGGGCTTGTTATAAATAGCAAGACACTGTTTCACCCCTGCTCCGCAACTATTTTAGGAGCTGGAGCTATTTGCGGATAAAAGACCAAATATTGAAGGTACCACATTGCTCACATTAGGCGATTACAAGCATGTTGGGAGCTCTGTGCCAGAAACCCCAGAAAAGGCCACAGTATATTTCTGACTCTCGGATGTGGAACGCCTGTTCCACACATTTCTAGCGCTCTCGGACTTATAGTAAAACGTGACCCACATCCCACAGTCCACGCTGCCTCTGAGATAAGTCACTGTGGATGAAGGAACAAAAAGCCCATGTGTCTCCGCCCAAAGGTGAGCGGGAGGCAGCAGACACCCACAAATCCGAAATCTCACCACAGTGCCTTCCAATCAATGCCCTGCTTTGGGAACTCATCCTGGCGCCTTCTTAGAGACTTTCTTCCCGTCCCTGACCCACCTCAGAGGGTGAGGCTTGGGGGCGCACATGTGGACTCGCGCCTCCTGTTCTAGTCTCGGAGCCTCCTGTGCCTGAGCTGGTTCATCGGCTGAACCCAAGCAGCTCGAGTTTCCGCGCCCCGTGATCGGACTGTGGGCACACACAGCAGCAATGCTCCAGGCCCCGGGCGGCGCAGCAAAGCACGCGCAGATTGCAGAAAATTCAGGCGCAAGACCGCTCAAGGGCAGTCCCCCAGCAAGGTCAGAATATTCAAACACCCCCTCCCCGCGCCTCACCTGCCCCATCAATCATCAGGAATCCGAAGGTGGCAAGTTCCTTAGGAACTATCACAGAAGGATGCTGAGAATAAGCCAAGAACGGAGTCAAGTGAGATACGTGTGTGTGTGTGTGTGTGTGTGTGTGTGTGTGCACGCTCCCATGCAGAGAGTCAAACAAACTTCAAAAAAAACAAGTCTTGGTTTTGGTTACATTTTAAAACTCTGCTTTAAAAAAAAAAGTTTATAATGATCCATGATCCATGATCAATGATCAGTACCACGTAAGCCGCAGCGGACAGACCCACCTACAGAAAGCAGCCTTTCCAATCTTTCCAAGGCGCCCTAAATCCACTGTATTTCCTGTGTTCCAAAGGGTCTAAAGACGCTAATTTTTTTCACATGGAAAACAGTTTAAATATCAATGAAAGCAATCAATCCCAAAATACTATTTCAAGACAATCATCATAACTACTTTGCTCATTGGTGGAAAGGGTATCTCAAGGCATTACAAATCAAGTGGAAAGTGTACGGAAAACAGGCTGGCCAGTTAAGCCAGTATTTAAATGCAGCACTAAAAATGCATTTCACACCCAACTTCATCAATCACCAACCAATCTTACTTTGCATCTTGGCTACCAAAAGAAAATGGGATTTGTTTCCCTGAAGAAATATGTCACAGCTCTGCCTGAATTATTAAGCTTTACTACTACGGAAAAAAAACAGTCGGAAAGGAAACAAAAAAAAAAAGGAAGAAAAGCAAAAGAAAAAAATAAAATTAGAGCCAGGTTGCCCTCTACAGACAGACATTAGCACTGCTCATTCATATAGCACAAGACACCCAAATATGAGTAAACAGCAACATTAAATAAAGACAACTTGTATGAGTAAGTCTTCATTATAATAAAAATCAAGACAGCCTAAAAGAGTCTCTTTTCATTAACATGAGAACAGTATATAGATAACAAACACTGGGTCAAAAATCTGCACAATTTAACATACATTATGAGATAATCCAGATATTCATTCTAACTCTAAAATTTAACACTTTGAAAGAAAATTAAATCAACCACTTAATTCCAAATGTAAAATAAGGGCAAGTAGAAAAAACCGTGTTTCATCCCTGACATCAAATTCTTGCATTTTTTATTCGATTATTTGTATATATTACAAAACAATCACCACAGTTAGTCTAGTTAACATCTGATACCATACGGACTTTTCACACCTACTCTCTTAGCAAACTTCAAATATGCAATATGGAACTAAATTCTTGCATTTTTTTACTCATTATCTTGACTCACCACACACTTTCCCTTTCCTTTTGCTTACAGTCTCATTGTTTTTACTTTTCTAGACACCAAGAGCACTCCTGAGATAGGACTAGCCAAAAGCACACACTTAGTTCTAATGACTAGAATAGAGGACATTAAAGTAAAAAACAATTGCAAGAAAAAAAATGCAAGAATAAATGAATAGGAAGCTGAATTAAGGAATGCAAAAAAGAGCTCTGATACTATAACCTGGAAAATTTCTATAGCCAAAGACATCTGGATGGAGATCTCATAAGGGGAAACAGCTCGGTTGGACTTAAGCTGATATCCTTAAATTTGTCAAGTGACATTTTAGTCTACTGAACTATACAAAATCTTTTTTTTTTTTTTTTCATTTTCCCTGGGGGAAAAAATGTTTTTGGAAGCCAAGATTCATTTTCCAAGTTATATGTCATTTCTATCAAGAGGAAAAGATACAAAATGCTTCATCTCAACTCTTACATACATTTCTGGATCATGTAAGTTTCTTACTGGGGGGGGAGAAAAAAATCCACCCCCTCAAACTGCCACTTGAAAGAAACCAGCAGGGGATGCCTGGGTGGCTCGGTCAGTTAAGCATCTGCCTTGGGCTCAGGTCATGATCTCAGGGACCCAGGATCAGGTCTCTCATTGGGCTCCCTGCTCAGTGGGGAGTCTGCTTCTCCCTCTCACTCTGCTCCTCACCCCTACTTGTGCACGTGTTCTCTCTCTCTGTCTGAAAAATAAATAAATCTTTAAAAAAAATAGAAGACGCCAAAGAGGTCCAGCAGTTAGAAGCTTACATTCCGCTCATTCCAAAAAGACACTGAAAAACAGACACTTAAAATAGTCGATTATCTAAAACAACTGCCAGGCTCTCCACACACAAGGGAAGATCAGTGATGGCCTTCCAACCTTTTCTGAGCACTTTAAAAACATGTTCCTTGTTATTTCCACCCCATGGGTACCACTGTCAAAAAGTGAGAATATCTACGAAAGCAAAAATACTGATCATTTGACTTTTCAGTAAAGGTTCCTTTCCAGTGCAAGAGGAAACTGGACGTAACCTCATTCGGCATAATTTCTGCAAATGAGAATGAAAGGTCCCCTTTCTTCTGAGAAGCAACTACTGAAACTCAAGACTTTAAAATATACATATTACAAGAAGGAATGGGGATTTTTCACAGGCTGAGATGAGCCTCACAGAAAATAACTCACATTTTACAAAAGCCTTTAAAGAAAAATGTTTGTGAAAAGATTCAAAGTATTACAGAGAACTATTTCGTGCCTCCAAGCATTCGTTTCCCAATATTTATTAAGGGTCTCGTATTTATCAGACCCGTGCCAGTGGTTGCGAATAAAAACACAACAGCTAGTAAGACCCATCCCAGGGCCTTGGGGGCGTCACAACCTGGTACATTGATTAAAATAAAGCCCCTGTGGGTTGAAATTCTCAAGGTATGGCATATGCTTCCAGGCGAGCTTTGTTCCCTTGGCACCTGCCATAAAATACGCATTCAATAAACATTCGCTGCCCACAGTTGACTTTGGCCTCCCGTTTCATAGTTATCTGCGAGGGATTACATGACCTAACGATAAGCAAACTTACAAGCTAAATTTTAGTATGAACCCACGTTTTGCAGAGAACTGACGGGGCCCCCAAAAGTGGCTTGCCCGAGGTCAATCGCAGGGCTGTACCAGGATCCCCCCATTCCATCTGGTCTCCCTCACTGGAATGATGTAAAGTCCCCTGGCATTCTACCTCCTCTTTGTAACTGGTTCATCATGCAGGCTCTTCCTCTCGGTCTCACACAGCTTTCCCATGACCCCTTTGTCACCTGCCACATCCTCTGAACTCCCACAGGTTCAGGTGTCCCCTTCGTTGTGAGGCCCACGGTACCAGTCATTCTACCATGACTCTTCACATCAACTTCGCAAGAAACTGAAGCTCCCAGTGGAAGACAGAGAGCTGGCCATGAATCCGAAATGACAGGCCACCCATCCACCTCCCTCCTGCCCAGCATGTCCCCCAACAGATCCCAGGGCGAAGGAGAATCAGTCCCTCCGTGGGGCTGTGGCCCAGCCAGCCCTCCACCCCTGCGGGCTCGCTGCACAGACACCATACTTGGAATGAAACCAGAAAGGGCCTGTCTTCCCAAAAGTTCCCACGAGAGTCTTCCCACGAAAGTTCACAATTCTGACCACACAAATCTCGTACTGATGAAAATGTTTAAAAGCTTATTTTACGGCATCTCTTACCTAGCCAGAGCTAATTTGGGGACACGTTATCATCCTACTGGTAAAGTTTTCTGGATGTGTTGTATTTTCTTGGATATTGGTAAAATTAGGGAAACATCTTTTTTGGAGAAAGGGACATGCGACTCAAAGTAACCTGTGACCCATGTGGACAAGGGTTGTAGATACACAAGTAGGAGAGACCAATGTCAACAGCAGTTAGTAAACACATTAATCAAGCTCTTTCAGTGGAAGAAAAGGTTGACAAGATTTACCTTTTTTATACGAGACCAGCACAAGAACGATTTTACCTCGAAACATGTGTTCTTGTACACAGCCTCGAATTATAAACAGAAATTTTGCGGAAAAAACAGAAGAATCATTCCTATGCAAAGTCTCCTTTGAAAACTCTCCTGGAGGACGATAAGGAGTATCTTCCGTGGGTCCAGAGAAACGAACAGATCTATTTAAGAGTTAAAATCGTATCACAGCCTTAAGACGATAATCCATAAAAATATGATAATAAGGAGGACAAACTTACCACCGTTTGGACTTATTTGTGGCGACTTCTTCAACTTTACATTCTGTTTCCCTTTCTTGGGTTTTTCCAAATTCACCTCCTCTTTTTTCCCTTTCCTCTTGGGCGGCTGAGGGGACGTGTGGTCGCTGGATCCAACCGTTGACTTGGATTGACGGTCATTTCCCTGAGTGTCAGAAGACCAGACACTGAACCATGGGCTAATGAAATCCCAAAGTGACTCCTAGTCGATGCAAGTCATTAACCGGTGGTCAGTGGGGGGGAGGGGGGAGATGGATGTGTTCTGCGGATTCCCCAATCTCCGTTTTAATACGTGCACTAACTTTTCCTGGGGCCAGGAGAAGGGCCTAGCTGAGGCATGAGAATAAAAATAGCTAAAAAGTACTTAATACTTAACCAGCACCAGACAGTCTATAAAATCATTTCAATCCTTACAACAGTGAGACAGGCACTTCGCGCACTGCGGAGAGGAAGAAATGAGGCTTAGAGGTGGGATCTTGCCCAAGGCCACAGGGCCAGCAAGGCCACTGCCTTAACCATTCTCTCCCTCCCGTGACTTCCAGAAAAATCTACCGGATGAAGGGTGAAGACAGCCCTCAGCTGGACCACTTAATCCAGACACACCTTCTTAAGTAGTGGCCGGTGTGAATACGCCGCTGTCATCCTACAAGGAGACACATGCTGTCCTTGTAGACGTCCTCAAGTACGGACTCCTCGGTTGTGGACTGCCATGCTCCCTATGAATCACAAAACTGGAGCCACACAGACTCGAGCAGCTCAAGACTACGCTCCCACAAGGTGACCACCCACGGGCATATGTTCAATGGCTGCCTGTGGCCTCTACGTGCCTCTGGAAATGAAGACCTTGCCTCTGCAAAGGAGGGTCTTCAGCACGATGGGGAGGTTGTGTTTCCCTAGTCCAGCGACAGCTCCCGGGGGGAAGGGGGAGGGGCACCTAACAGCCACGACACCAGGGGCCACTGTGAGCCCCCGAAGAACAGGTGCGCGCACACTCTGTCACAGCTTCGCCATCACTACAGCAAGAACCTCCCTCCCCAGCGGACAACCTGGTTCCTGGATGCTCAGGCACTAAGCCCACTTGAGCGTCGCGTGTACAAGGTGTGAGGCTGCAGGACATAGAAAGAAGGCAAGTTTTGGAGACCAAAATTCACGGTTCAGAGCCACTCCGCACCCACTGACCACTTATGGGACCTCCGACTAACTAAATCCTGCCTTCCTCGACCCTTTCCTTCCCAGCTGAGTGGGGCTAACACACCCGCCTTTAGGTCTCTCGTGAGGAGGAAATGGTAACATTTATAAAACAACCAGCACAGCGCCTGTCAGACAGTATATACGCCAAGAGCAGCAGAGTGCTCTCTCCAAGAGAAGAGCGAGTATCTCTTTCCTTACAAATCATATGCAACTCACACCATACTGGGTGAGATCTTCATGCAACATCTGTACTGTGCTAGGATCTGAAAATAAATGTAGTAATATCAAATCAACAAATCTGCCTAGAAACCTATTATAACTGCTCATTTTACACATTTATATATTCAGTCATCCAGAAGCATTTAGATGGTTTTAGCCATCACCCAATTAGGAATAGAAAAATTCACAGCCTTACAAATGAAGTTATTTATGCTATTTTGTCGGAGCCTACAAGAAAATGAATTATGCATAGATTTATTAACAGCATGAAAACTTGTCCAAATCTATAACATTCCTTTGCATAATTTAATTTCCCATTCCAACTGCAATTTAAACATACGCTTCCATTTAATTATTGCATTAAATGCAACCAGAATCGTCGCTTATTTTCTTTCCTTTCTCACAAGGTCGTGGACTGCCTGGCAGAAGAAACACATCCCGTGATTCTAGTGTGGCGTCCACACCCATCCTCCAGGTCTCTGGTTCCAGTCTCTTTTCCAGCATGACGATTCGTCCCACAATTCTGAAACTTCGGAAGCCTTGGCTGAGCACAGCCCCCCTTCCAGTAGGCCTACCAGAAGGTTCAGAGATGCTATGGAACTTTCGAGAACTAAAATGAAGCTCAGTGAGGAAAACCCTCTGGTTCTGGACAGAATGGTCCTACACAGCTCTCTGGGAAAAGGTGTTTTCACAAACCGCCTATGACAAGGAAGGAGTGGAATTGTGCCTGGGATTCATACAACCTGAAAAGTCAGCTCTCTCACCGACTACGCAGGAAGTTCTGATTTGCTCTGTTTCTGATAAGGACACTCGAAAGGGCTTATTTTGGAGCATTGAGAAAGCTGGGTGGATTCCAGTAACGCTACAGGCTTTGGTAACGGACCCCCATGCACGGAGTTAGTGAATCATGACTGATCGCAGGGCGCTCTGTGAGGCCAGCATTAAGCTAAAAGAAGGGAAGGAATTTGTTTTGCAACTAGAAGATTGGAAACAATTTGAATGCCTGTGTTTTTTAACAAAGACAAAAATGTTGATTCATCTAAAGTGTCAACAATATGAAATAAATATGTAATAATGATACAAAAAGATACAAGTTGCATAAGTTATAGTCATATTTATTTGCATAGTTATGTTATATATATTCATGTTTATTTACATAGTTAATTATATAAATTACAGCTGGTCTACAAATAAATTGTGGAGGGTAGGGGGACAAAGGAATGGAGAGGGGGATTTTCCTTCCTTTTTTGAGACTTCCGCATGGGACTTATAACCTGGATACATAAGTGAAGAGTTGTGGCTACTTTGGGGGTATAGGAAATAAAGGAGTTTTCCCTTTCTCGTACAGCTTTGCTGGGTGATAAAACGGTGTTAACGAGGACTTCTCACATGCTAAATACCGTTTAACACAAATACGATATTACTGTCACCATTTTACAGGTACAGGGGGATTCACTTTCTCAAGGTTACCCAGGTCTGGTTTTCCTAGGACACGAAAGCTTCCGGATGCCAAGACACTGCAAAAATTCACTACATGGCGTGATTCCCTGAGAAGGCCACCGGGAGGTGACAAACCGTGGCTTTACGCCAGAGCAGATCCAATCAAGAAGCAGCCTGATTGTGTGGCGTGTCCTGGGAGAAAACCAGAGGCAGTGCAGGACCTGGACCACTGCCCTGCTTCCGGCCCCTCACGCAGCAGTGCACGGGGCGGCACCAGAAATCCTCCGGCCCAAATCAACGAAAAACTGAAAGGACCCCTTCGACCCCTCCTACTTTATTAAAACTGGGTTTTTTTTTAAGAGCTCCCTAGCCTCTTTCCAGCACGAGCCTGTCAACTCCGGTGTCTTTCGTGACCACAGGAAAGACATCCAGCCCCCTGGACACATGCTGAAAGCTCAGAGGCCGGAAAGCATCAAGTTGAAGAGAACGTTGTGAGGGTTTTGCCTCACAGAGGAGCCCCCGCCTTGGAGATGCACCCAGCAGGGAGACTCCTGACCAGGAACCTGGCCCCAAACTCAGGCTGGCATTTCTCTCCCTGGCGTCTCTGGTGACAGCCCGTGTGCAAAAAGCCCTTTTACCTACACTGGACTCAGTTTCCCAAAAGGCAAAAATGGAACTTCGGGAGCATCTGGAATTTATCTCGCGTCACAGTGACTCTGTGCTACGTGGAGAACCGTGTTGTTTGTTTGTTTTTAGCAGAACTTCAGCGATGACAATAGATGACAATATTCGAGTCTGTGAACTACCCATCACAAGATTCAACGGCCACATGGTGAGAAGAGCTTTCCTTCCAACGGTGTCTGAGTTTACACATCTTCCACGAGGGGGCGCCCTGACCCCACGCCGTGTGCCCCGGCAGCCTCCCGACGTGGGGGGTGGTTTTCACACTGCAGAGACTTTAACACCATCCCGGTCTATCCTCCTTTTGTTTTCAAGGCGGGAGCTCCAAGCTGAAATTCCCCTCCGTTTGCTCCTGTCTGTGGTTCCCCCAGCACTAGGAGTCTGGGTAGGGAACGGCTTTCTGGGGCCGTCCTGCTCCGCACCGGACCGTTCCTGGGCTGCTCCGCCAGGGTCTACCTGAGCCAGGAAGTCCCTGCCCACCCACACTCCCTGCCACCGGGTGGGTGCTGCTGGCCCACCGGCAGAGCCCCCTGCATGCACTCTGGCAACTTTCCCTTCTTTCCCCACTAAGTTCTCTCGGGCTCCCACCCCCCACTCCCCTTCCTTAGGCAACACAGCGATTCCTAGAAAGCTTTGCCAGAAAAGAATTCCTAAAAATCCAGTTTGCATCCCCTCCAACTTGAATCGGCATTTCAGGGGTGCCTTTCCCTCTGACTCGGGGGTGGCCCGAGCTGGATCTCCTCCGGCCCCCTCACGCACACCCCCACTCGGTGCCAAGCAGTGAACGATCCTAAAAACATGTACGTTCTCCAGGGACCCAATTAATTAAAGAACAGGAGTAAAATAATCCTTCTGTTTAAAAAAAAAAAAAGTCTGTGACTTTGGAATTGCCCGCGACGATGGTCCCTCCGTGGGGCTCACCGTCTGGCTTCCACCCGCCCACTGCGCCGGGTTCATGAGGGCCTGCGTGTGCCAGGCGCGTCTGCCCCTCTGCTCGGATACAGCCTCCTGGAAGAGGCCTGGCCCGAGCACCCAGAGGACACCGCCCTCCCACTGCCTCTCCCACGCCCTGATGTTTTCCGGCTCATCCCGGATCAATACCAAACGTACTGTGTGCCTGTCTTTCTCCTGCTCTAGAAGGTACGATCCATCCCCTTCCTGTTTTCTCTGCATTCGCTGCCTCCCTCTCCCCACACACCCTCCAGCAGTGCCCAGGACATAGCACGCGCTCAGCAAATGCCTGCTGGGTGAATGCGCCTGTCAGAGACCACTGTGACAAGTTCCTCTGGGACGAACTGTCACAGATGTCCATCTCGCCTGTTACCCCGTCCGGGCCACCTGCGTCCCAGGCTGGGTCCAGTCGCCCCCTCTTCCCCCCTGCCTCCTGCTTTGGTTCCCCCCCCCCGACCCACCTCCCTGCAGACGCCACAGCCCGAGGGAGCCTCAGACATGTACGTCCAACAACATCCCCCTCTTCTTCTCTCCTAACCCTCAGACAGTGTCCCATCAAGGAATAAAATCCAAACTCCTAGCACAGGGTCTACAGACCCGGCCCGACGTGCCCTTCCCATCTCAGACCCCTTGGCCTTCTTCCTTCCCTCCTCCCATGCCAAGAAGCCACCAAGGGCTTTTGTGACCATTGCTGCTGCCACAGAGGCTCTTTCCGGTGCTGCCCCACCTTACAGGACCGGCTCCTGTACGTCATTAAGGTCTCAGAGAATTTTCTACCAATTCGGGCCTTGCTACATTTTCCTCCTAGTGCTTAGCACCATGTGAAATGTTGTCTCTGTTTGTTTAGAGGTGGAGAGTCTGTCTATGGTCATCTTTCCTCCACCACAACTCCCCCCGACACACACACACTAGTGCTAAAAGGAAGGTTCTGTGAGGTCTGAAACTTGATCTGTTTGCCACTGCAAGCCAGTCCTTTAAAGTGGCTCTGATTAAAAAAAAAAAAAAATTAAATTTAAAAAATTTTAATTTTTTAAAAATAAAAATAATAAAAAATAATAAAAATAACAAAAATAAAGTGGCTTCAAGCACCTTAGTAATTGCTCAGAAGTATGTGTCAGATGGCCACCTGGACAAGCAGATGGACAGACGGATGAACAGACAGAACACTCTTGGAGTGTGTGGGAAGAGGCAAACCCTACTGTTATTTTATTTAAACCAGACCGTGGAAATATAATTTTGAATCTTTGCTTTCTATGAGACAGACACACGTCATGTCGTTGAGTCTTTTCTCCAAGGTCATTTCCCCAGAGAAGGCCTGTCCCGACCTACTTACCTAAACAGGTTCTCCTTTCATAGTCTCCTATTGCACTTTTCTTTCATTCCTACCGCACCTCGTAATTACATACTGATTTCTGGAATTGTTAGTTGAACCTTGTTCTCCCCCAAGTGCACCTTGAGCTCAGAGCGCCCTGTCTTTTTCTGCTCATCTCCATCTCCCAGGGGCTCTGTTCTGTGCCGGAGATGCAGGAAACTCCATTCACCATGAGATGAAGCAGCCTTCATGGTACAGATTCTAAATAACTTCCAAACAAGCGAGAGAACAAGGAAACTACACGGACGTGCCTCTCGCCCATGAATTTTAAAGCAGGAAACACACTGCACATTTTTAATAAAAAAAAAAAATTAGACATTCCGAACCTCAGAATAATAAGCACATAATTCCAAAGTCTGCTAACTGTGAATGCAAAGAGTTGAGTTATGGCCTTGGTTCTGACGCGAACTTTCTCAACTGACCTCGGGTCAGTGATGAAGTCCCTGGGGTCTCGGTCTGACCACCACTCTTGAAGTGGCATTGAGGGGATCGATAAGCCCACACACACCTTGTAGACAGGAGGATTCTGCCCCAAAATCCTGAGGAAGAGCGAGAGGACAAAATTTCCAAACCCTACATTCACAGGTTCTACTTAGCTTCTGTAGTGGCTAAAATCGATCTTTGAGCCACTGGAACATTCTCTCTCCTCCCTCTCCCCCTCTGCAGACCCATGCTGTCAGGCTGCCTTGGGGCTGGATCCTCTGTGCTCTCTCCAGGCTCCCCCCAGACAGCAGGAGGAGGGCTGCCCCCCAGTGGCCTGGGCCTGGTGCCAGGAAGGAACAGCAGAGCCAAGTCTGCTCTCCAGCTATGACCACTACGCGGACGGACTTGCGATTGTCACCCCGGGCCCTCGTCAGGCCTCCGTCTCCACCAGTTAGAGCTGCTTGCTGCACATTCCCAACTAGGTTTCGTGATGACACCCCCATGCAGTATGTCTGAAACTGGGCAGGTCATCATTTCCTCCAACGGCCCTCTTCTTGGCCAGCCAGGGTCATACTGTTTTCCAGGCGATCCAAGCTTGAGAACTCACAGCGATCTCTGGCTCCACGTTCTCCTTAACCGTCCCGTCACCAAGAAAGTCCTCCATCGCCTCAAGGGCAACAGGTGCCTCCCTAGCCTGGCTCTTTCCACCTGATGCCAAGGCTCCTGCTCGCAATGGCGACGTGATGGACATTTCTCATCCGCAGCCTCTCACCACACAAGTCCTTCCCCACAAAAAAGATCCGACCTTCCTAGAATGGATTTGGATTCACATTCTCACTTCACGGAAGCCTTCGTGAGCTGCCCTCTACTCCAGGATAAGGACTAGACTCTTGGTTCTGACATTCAAGGCCATCTGAAAAGGCCACCACCTACCACTCCAGACATACCAGCCCCCACACACGATGGAGCCCCTGCTCCTACGCGGCTCCCTGTCCCTGGGGGTCATGAGCCTGAGTTCCCTCCCGATGGGCCATCTGGACTCAGTGGAAGCCTTTGGAGGTGCTCCTTCCCCTGTCTGTGCAGAGGTCCCCTTCTTGTTTTTAAGTACAGATCACAGCCTGCGTGACCGCCTCTCAGAGAACACACCTTGGCTCCTTTCTCACACCATCCTTTCCATCTGAAACCCCTTCCCCTCATCAGCCTTCACCTGTTGCCAACATCCCTCAAAGCCATGGCTCACGTTCAACTTCCTTCATGCACTTTGGCAAACACACGTTTCACTCCCTCTGCCTCGCGTTTACCGATCTCACCGGATACTCGCTGTTGAGACGTTTTCAGGCTCTGTTCTCCACTTCAACTCGATTGTACGGGTCCTGGGGGCAAAAGCTTGGTCACCAACTGTGTGAGAGTCTCAGCTCATGAATGGGTCAGGTATATCTGTCACTTGTTATTCTGAGCTCAGCACTATTTCACACAGATTTTTTTTTTCCTAAGAATTGTGCACGATATGTAAAAAGTTTGGGGGGGGCACTAAATCATCAGGAGACATGTCATCGCCTGGCCGTCACCGATGTCACAAAATACCAACAGAAGAATTGTGCGGAGTTAAATCAGGGGGCAGTGTGCAGGCTGGGGGGAATGTCAAAGCACTTCTGATCACTGCTGGTCCGGCAGCTCAGTCGAAAAAGCAGAGAGAAGCCCCAGTCAGAGAAGCCTGTCGCAGCAGACCTGCAGCCTGGCGTCACACCCCTCCCGGTGAGGGGCCACGGACCGAAGATACAAACGGGTTACGAAGTCACCTACTACACACTCGCCACGGTTCCCCCGGGAGAGGTCAGGAATGGACATTCGCTGAGTTAACAAGTATGTGGACCAATCACGGATGGAAAAAGTTCTGAAAGGGAATGAGGCGGAGTGATTCTCGGTCTTTTAAAGGAAGTTAACTTGAGGATCGCTTTTTTTTTTCTTACAATAACTTCCTTTTTTTTTTTTAAAGATTTTTATTTATTTATTTGACAGAGAGAGATACAAGCAGGCAGAGAGGCAGGCAGAGAGAGTGAGAGGGAAGCAGGCTCCCTGCCGAGCAGAGAGCCCGATGCGGGACTCGATCCCAGGACCCTGAGATCATGACCTGAGCCGAAGGCAGCGGCTTAAACCACTGAGCCACCCCTTGTCGGAGAGAGAAAACCAGACTGAGCAGACCACGAATGCGAACTAATGCAGCCTTTCCTCTACTTTTATGCATCATTGCCCAGATTTCAACCATGAAGTAAGTCACATCAGGTCTATATACAAGGGAAAAGATACCTACTTTGGAACCTCTATTTTTTAAATGTTAGTTCACTTTGAAGACCTTAACTGTAACATTAACATTCTAGCGTTGTCTCACATAATTGCTTATATACCACCAGGCAGCTAAGTTTTATGTCTTCAAGTTTGAATGAAACCCAGAGGACAGCCTCCCTGTATCACATAGAAATAGAGAATATTTAATGAGTAAAGCGTCTGATACTCACACTCCCTTTAGACTTTCTGGATCCTACAATCGGAGGTAGTGAAGAGGCTTTCTGACTGTGGAAACAAACAGCAATTTAGAAATCGGGATGTTATTGACAAATAATACAGAATGCAAGATAACTGTCATCCCAACTTGTCATCCCAACCTGTAAGTTATCTGTTTAAGGGACACGGGTGTTTCACAAAAAATACCACATACTTTCCTGATTTCACAAAGACCACCTTACAATTATTAAAGTCCATTCCAAAAGATCTTCAATGTTTAACGTTAAACTATTGTAATCAATGCTCCCTATAAACTTTTTTTTATTTTAATTAAAATTTTTTTTATTAAATATTTTTTATTTATTTGACAGAGAGAAATCACAACTAGGCAGAGAGGCAGGCAGAGAGAGAGGAGGAAGCAGGCTCCCTGCAGAGCAGAGAGCCCGATGTGGGGCTCGATCCCAGGACTCTGGGATCACGACCTGAGCTGAAGGCAGAGGCTTTAACCCACTGAGCCACCCAGGCGCCCCTAATTAAAATTTTTTTAATTTTTTATTTTATTTTTTATTTTTTAAAGATTTTATTTGTCAGAGAGAGAGAGAGGAGCGAGAGTGAGCACAAGCAGACAGAGTGGCAGGCAGAGGCAGAGGGAGAAGCAGACTCCCCGCCGAGCAAGGAGCCCGATGTAGGACTCGATCCCAGGACGCTGGGATCATGACCTGAGCCAAAGGCAGCTGCTTAACCAACTGAGCCACCCAGGCGTCCCGCTCCCTATAAACTTTTAATATCACCTTAAGTTTTTCTGTAGCATTTTTATTCAAATCCCCAAACTTTCTGGATGTGTTTCAAAAAGTCATTTCCTAAGTCGAGGGATGGTTTTGCCAAATTGAGTCAAAAACAATAAACATCTACTGTTTTCATAATGTCCTCAGTGTCTATGAAGCTCAGAAAGGCAAAAACACTGGCATCTATATTCAAGGGAGCTTCTAGACCCGTCGTTCTCAATAAAAAATGAAAGTTCTCTTTGGCTACAGGAATGTTGTCCCCCACAGGGAAGGGAGAGACCCACTGACCCCCTCTGAAAAGAACTCCGCACATAGAGGAAGGTGTGTCTAACTGATTTGCCTGCGAGAGGCCACCATGAGCTACAGACTTCTCCCCACCCTCAAGAACACTCTGTAGCCCACATCAGGGGAACCCAGTGTCGCTCAGCAGAGATGGTTACGGATCCAGCATCATGGATGGCGAAGGATGGTCGTCAGTAAGTCTGCTGGCAAGTAATTCTACAGCGCTGGAAAACCCTGTGCTCTTACCCACTCCAAACACCGCCCCCAAAGTCCATTTCATCCCTTACTTATTTGGAAGTCCTGGGCTGGCCTCACCATCAAGCTTCACAAACTTCAAATTAATGGAAAAAAAAAATCAGTGACCTCCTGCTCTCTCTGTGCAAGTCACACACACCCCAGCAGAGGACAGTCACAAAAAGTCAGGTTCTGAGAGCTAAGGGGCCACAGAATGTCTGGGAGAAGCAGCACAGGCGGTAAAAAAAACCACACCATGAGCAAGCCAGGGGGTGCCCCCACCTGCCCGGGGCCAGGCCTCTGCATGCCTGCCTCTGCCGGCCCTCTCCTCAGCTGAAGTAAGGCACCTCCCGCAAACACATGACACCCCGTAGAGAAAAAGGGGTCACGGGGCACTGTGTGTAATTAAAGGATCAATCTTTAAAATTTTGCATGTAACAATTATAGTCTCTCTTGCTGCCCTACTTACTTGTAACTACTTACTTACCTACTTATTATAAGGAGAATTATATCATTTTTATCCATTGTTATTAAAAGAAATGTAAAATATTATGTTTTTCAACACTTGTAGATGTTTGTATAGGCACCAACTGAAAATTATTTGGTCTAGCTAACTAGCAGAGACAGCATTAAAACTTCAAATGATGTATGCTACATAGAAACCCACAGCCTGGTATCTTCTTCACCAAAATAATTTTTATACTTACTATGAATTCATAAGTGAGTAGTTTAAAAATGCTATGTAGTCTTTCATAGTTCCCCCAAAATTGTGCTTTTTGTGCAAAAAGAAAAATCTCCAATCTCCAATCATGGCAAAAATAAATGAATTTTCAAAAAAATACACGTATGTATATATATAATCTCACACATGCTCTCCATTCTAACCGATGTGGAAGATTATACAAGATATACTGTTGGTCAGCATAAGACTCAGTGTTATTCCAAGTGAGAAGTAAAGTAGAGATGTCAATGAGGATGAACACTTACCCGTAGGACCTTCTCATGGTGGACTTGTCAAAAAGTAATTCGCTGTAAGGCAATTTCTTAAACTTATCTCTGCCGACGGCCACGTAAAACTGCCCATTCTCCAACTCCGCCCCGCTCTCAACAAGTTTTCCTTCTAACGTGTAAAGTCTGCAGAAACATGAATGCCCACAATTAAAATTCTAACAAGCATGAAAGAGCTGCTTAAAATTACGAAGTTCAGAGAAGCATCCCTCTCTTAAGTTGGCTCTATTTGTTGTTACTGTTTGTTACTATTCTAATTATCGATTTCAAAACGCCTCCAACTCATGAGATGCATCCAAACACCAGGGTTACCATGTGGAGACAGCTACATGGTCTACAGAGAGAGCTCTCTCTCTCTCTCTCTTTCTCTCTCTCTCTCTCTCTCTCTCTCTCTCAGCACAAGTTCTTCATCCCAATAAACTACCAACCCAACAGCAGAACCCTCTCCTGTTGTCATAGTAAGATTTCAGATGGAAAGAACTGAACACGATGCTTTATTTTATCTTGTAAGATTTTCTTTATTTATTCATGAGACACAGAGGGTGCAGGGGGAGGCAGAGGGAGAAGCAGGCTCCCCACCGAGCAGGGAGCCCAATGCAGGACTCGGTCCCAGGACCCCAGGATCATGACCTGAGCCAAAGGCAGATGCTGAACCGAATGAGCCACCCAGGCAGCCGAACGTGGTGCTTTAAATGGAGCTCAGCTCCCGCTAAGGTTGGTTTTTCTACTTCTATTTTGTGAACACATTTACAACTCACTTTCCTGATGTATTTGTCTGGTTGACAAACTTCGTGCATTCTGTGCAAAGGCCCTCAGCCAAAACATTACACCAAACACACACAGAACGGGGGCAGAAAACAAGAAGCAAAGGAGCCCATGACGAGGGTTAATGGTGCAGAACTGCATAGCATTCGTGCCTCTTTTCTTTTTTTTTTTTTTTTTTGCCTCCCCTCATCTTCCCAGAATCAAGGGACTTCACAAAGAACCTCCCTTTACTGTAAAACTGCCGCATGGACCACAGTGAATATGTTACTTATTAAAAGAACAGTGATAACTTCACTACACGATTTAAAGTGTCCACAGAAAAATTTTTTTTACAGAACAAGAAATAGCAGACTATTAGAAAACACCATGAAAAAGACAATGCTTATTTCTGAAGGTGATAAACAAGAGTTTATAACTGGAAGGAGATCAAGAAAACCTTTAAAAAATTCTTAGGCTTCTTAACATTATCTAATAAAGGTTGGTGACACGTGCAAAGAAAAAGGCATTGATCTGTCTGCTTCTTCACCGATGATGGATGAAGGACAAAGAAACAGCCACAAAAACCCTGAAATATGTTTGGGTTAATTTAATGTAAAGATGCTCCTTCTTTCTGACCCGTAATTATAGTCCTGTAAGTCTAATTATCAACACTTAACCCAGATTTTCTGGTTTTCTCTCCTTAACCTAGACCATGGTTTCTGAACAACGGTGCCGCTGGCATTTTGGATCTGATAATTCTTTGTCGGGGGGCAGGGAAGGAGGGTTGAGAGCCTAGCTGTGAACTAACTGCGGGTGTTCCTAATAGCGCCCTTGGCTTCTACCCACTTGATGGTAGTGGAAGCCGCCCCATCCCCAGCTGTGACCACCAAAAATAACCCGATGCTGCCACATGTCCCCCAGGGCCAAAATAGTCCCAGGCTGAGCATGGCTGGCCTGGACCCAGACATTCCCTTTGCTTCAAAACAGCAAGATCGGAGTCAGTAATCAACTTTTATGGCTTGAAATTAAAAGACAGCCTCATTGCCGAACTGGAAATTGCCAAGATTTGACTGGTTTCCTCTGCAGGCAGTTAAGCGTACTGAATAAATTCTTACCCATGCTTTTACCCTTCTTTTATAGGACTTTGGTTGACCTGATTTCTTCCTTTTTTACAAAAGGCAAGAAAGAAATAGGGAGTTGAACCACTTTTAATGGGATGTTTCTGGTACAGAAATATTCTAAAGCACAGGGAGGGTCCAACCATAAGAATTTTTAATGTTCTGTTAAAGGAACATGGGTATGTCCCAAGTGACCAGCAACCAAATCTCACGCATATCTGCCGTTACACTGAGAATTGAGTTTCTCCAGGTATTCAAATATTGGGGTGGGGTGGGACAATATATATTTTCATTTCTGTATTTAGACTTGCAAATATTTTATTTCCATGTATGAATTTGTTCCAATCAATATAGGTATGAACATGTGTATCTGGGCATGCAACTATGTGTATATATCTCTGGGTGCTTTATATTGGGTTTACATTTATATATATGTCAAAAGACATAACTGCATATCTAAAAAAGAAAAGAAAAGAAGAAAGAACTTTTAAGATCTGCCTTCACCCCTGACACCAAAATAAATCTAGAAGGATCAAAAGTTTAAATGAAATTGAAAGTACATGATGAAAACACTGCAGAACATTTTTATAGTCTTGGAATAAGGAAAAACTAAGTTAGTCATAAAACTTAATGATCGTAAGAAAAGACTGAAAATTTGTACCAAAATTCAACTTAACTATATACAAAAAAGGGGAAAAAGAACCATAAAGAGAATCAAAAATACAAACTAGAAACATTTAAAACTCATAGGAGAAAGAGCCAATTGCCTTAATATGTAAAGAGCATCTATAAATCAATAAGGTAAATATGCAAAGGCAATACAGATAGTTTACACATAATTAAAGATAAATTTGTGACATTTATTTAGAGAATGGCTTAGTAATTAGAACACGGGCTCTGGAACCCAGACTGCAGTCCAGTGACTCCCCAGAGAGTCCTGGGATCATCCTAAACATTTCTAAAATCCATCCACCCATGGAAGATGACTTTGGCGTACCTGTGGACAGCCCCACTCCTCAGAGTGACTTTTTCCGTGACCATTTGTAGCACATGATCCCATTGATTCAAGGTTTTTCTGGGGATGAGGAGGCGAGAAGCTGGATTTATAAGGTCTCCATTTGCAATCAAGCTGGGGAGAAAAAAAAAAGGTAAAACCAGCCAGCTCTGCCATTTGAAACAGTTACACTTTTAAAGCTACAAAACAAATTGCAGACCTCAAGGAAAGCAACCTTCCAACCGCAGTGTGAAAGTCCTCAACTTACAAGATCGTGCAGGGCTCCTGAAGCGATTTTCTAAAGCGTGCGGATACATTGATTCTGCTGTGCATTACGGGCTTCACCTTTAAAAAAAGCAAAGAAATGCACATCACTGAGCATCTGTTAGGTTTTCTTTTTTTTCTAGGAGTTAAAACTACAGGTTTTCAGAGACGGGCTGAGACCTGTTACACCTTTGTTAAAATCTTGCTCTTTTTTTCCAATGACATAAACACTCCGGGCTCACTTTCTAGCAACATTGCATGCCCTTAACTAAACTCTCAAGAAAAATTTCCCTTAAGCCCTGGCTTACTGCTCATGATCTGCTCCCGCAGTTGGGCCTCTCCTGAGAATTTCAAGGCAACATTTTAAACACTGCTTTTGGTAAGAAAGAAACAAAGTAATCTTATAAAATCTGGCACTCTGAAGGGCTCCCCCTCCATCCACAGCACAACTCCTCTCTGGGGCTGAATCTAGGCACGTCCTCCCCAAGGTACGTGACCCCATCTAGCCCTCTCCCCACCTCCTGCCCCTGCAATATGACCCCATCCCATTTTCCCCACGGATTCCACTTCTCCCCTCTCCATCAGCCCACTTTCCCTAAACTTTGCTTCCAGGCTCTCCATTGCCAGTGGCAAGAAGCTTGGGCCCCCCAGGGCACCTTCTCCCGAGGCCAGGTTTCGGCTTACAGCCACCCTCTTCTCCCTACTCAACGACATAGTGTTTTTCCTTGAATCCCCACCCCTCATGCTGCTCTAAAATCCCACCGCAGACACATTCACTCTCAGCAGCTCATTTCCTTCCAACCTTAAGGAAATTGGGGCCAACGGGCATGAAGCCGCCCCAGCTCCCTTCCCTCCCCCTCATCTCCCTCTTCATCATTTTCTCCCTTCCCCCTGCCTCAGGTGGAACCTCAGCCTTTTATAATAAAGCTAAAGCCCACCGTGGTTTTGTCTCCAACTACCTCTGCCAGATCCATGAATCACAGGCTTGCCTTAAAGCTTCGGCCAGCACCCTTCCCTGCTGATTTTCCCAGAGCACTTACCGTCATCTGACACGTGACACATTTATTTATCTGATTTTCCACTGCTTATCCCTACTGTGTCCCTATGGTGTTACCCTGGCTATTACATATTGTATTGAGTACATACTCTAGTAATTTTGTTCAAATGGCTTTCGACTTTGATTATATAAGACCTTCCTTGTTGGATTCCTGAATTAAAGGTAAAGGTGAACATGTTATATAAACAAATAACTTCAAAGTTCTTGTCGAATTGGCTAAAATGTGCTGTTTTTCTTTAAAGCATATGTATCTATAAACATGACATACAGAAATTCATAAATACACAACTCAAAAATAATCATATAATTCTGAGTATATAGGTTGTTACTAGAATTAAATCAAACCACTTGTTTTTTTTTAATATTTTATTTATCTGACAGAGAGAAATCACAACTAGGCAGAGAAGCAGGCAGAGAGAGAGGAGGAAGCAGGCTCCCTGCGGAGCAGAGAGCCCGATGCGGGGCTCGATCCCAGGACCCTGAGATCATGACCTGAGCCGAAGGCAGAGGCTTTAACCCACTGAGCCATCCAGGCGCCCCAATCAAACCACTTGTTTTGAATAATAATTGTTTTCCTCACTCAGCATGGCAAAAATTTTCCCCAAATGTTCATGATTAACCAGATGAAGTGAAGATTAACCTTAAATATATATTGCTTTGAGTTATTATAATTAAGTTAACTAGGTTGTTTTCAGATATACTAATAGAATCTAAAAAAAAATAATCCAAATAATACATTGAATTGGAAAAAAAAAGTAAGACCATTGTATAAAACAAATGAAACTTTTTGGGAACAGTACTATTTTTCATTTATGGTGCATATTTTAGTTGGCATTTCAAATAATAACCTCAATTATTTTTGCACAACAAAAATAAGCCAAATCAACTGCACATGAGGGAAATTTTCCAGAACCCTTTTCAGAGATGAGGACTTGGTCACGTGGTGCTAATGTAGAGAATTATGACTTTAGATAATGGAAAACATAATAATCAATTAGAATATGTCTCTAAAATTTGTAAATCTCCTTATCAGTCCATACAATTTTTCTTGCCCTTTAAAAATAGTATGTGAGATGTGAGTATGATGTCAAGTATCAGTCAACACACTAGTTAGGGAGGGATGGACACCCGGGGTGGGATGTGAGGTTCTCCCACTCTGACCCTGGGTACCAGGAATGGCCTGCACTGGTGACTGGCCAATGGCTGGCCAATGTTGGTCGTGGAACCTAGGATTATGGGACCAAATCAAACGAAAAGGTATCAATTCAAATCTCCAACTTTCATTTTGCACCCAGCACACTAATAATCCTCCTGACTGGTCTGGTCAGTTCAGAACCACCACAGAGTAAAGGGGGGACATGCTCACAGCTGCTCTCTTGACTGAGTTCTTCACTGCGTCCAACACTTTTCTCAGAAAACCCAGTTTATTTGGATATGGAGAAGTAGGAAAACCTAATTAATCAGAGAAGAGTCATTCCCTGAGTGGAAATTAGAGAGGTCAACAGGTGGGGAGGTCGGTAGGGAGAGAGAGATCTGAATAAATACCTGCCTCGTATTGTTCCTGAAACCAGTCCTAAAGCCAACAGTGGTCAAAGTGGCAGAATCATGTTTACTCTGTTAGAACACGGTGAACCAGGACCCTAGTGCGGGTCTCCGGGTACGAATCACAGGTGCTTTCCAAAATATCCCTTCGTCTCTCCTATCTTTTTAAAATTGTCTTTCTGTCACCGATGGCCATAATAAACACTTTTCAAACCCCATAATGTTTCATGTGAACCCCATAAGGCTATACATGATTTAACTCAAGTTCACTGATTCCCCGTGTCATTTAATAGGACAATAACCACAGCTGGGTCAAATTCAAGCGAAACCTACATGCCTCAAAAAAATATGCACCTGCTTGTTATAAAAACGAGCTCAGTGTAAACAGAAGTGTTACTCTGAAAATATATCTTTGAAAGAGTAACTCCAAAGTTTACAAAAGGAGTAAATGGCTACGGGGTCCACGATTCTGCCCTCTAGGACGGACAGCCACACTTCCGAGGAGAACCAATTCAATGCCTCACACCTCATTTTCTTAATCTGTAAAAATAGGGATAATCCTGCTAAACTAGCCCAAAGGGAGGCTCCATGAACTAATTAACCAAGAGGCAATGCCACTCCCTTGGGCTGTTCGGCTGAACGCTTCAGAGGATCCACCTGCCTTTTGAAACCTCTTGAAACCTCTCGAAATCTAGGCCAAGAAAATCAAACTCAGTCTCAGGGCCTGAGAAAATGATGCTGTTAAATGAGCACCATCCCAAAAATCTCATGACTGCTGACCTCTTGGAAACACTCACTATTTTTAAAGTCAGTATTTAAAAAATAAATCAGGTTTTTGTGACTGCCCATAATAAAGATAAACCTAGGCGTTTGGGAGGGTGGGAGAAATGTAATGAAGTTATTTATTTGCAAAATATACGCCAACCCACACAAAGAGATTTCAAATCTATTTTCCTAACTGTATGGATTTAAGAAAGAGTAGTCTCTCCAAATGGTAATCTTTGGGGAAACGTTGTTACTACTTTGCAAAAAAAAAAAAAAAATCATCAATTTCCACCACTTTTTGATAAGTAAGAAGAAAAGGGCCAAACATTTATAGAAGACACGAGAGCTGAAAATAATTCACCTATGAGTCAATATAGCAGACACACGTCCAAACTAGGAATTGGTCCCAAGAAGTTTTTTAAGTAATTATCCTTTTTCTTCAGTATTACTATTTTTTTTAAAGATTTATTTGTTTGTTTTAGAGACAAAGCCAGCAAGCATGGGGAGGGATAGAGGAAAAGAGAGAATCCTGAAACAGATCCCAATGTGGGGCTCGATCCCAGTGGCTGAGATCATGACCTGAGCTGAAATCAAGGGTCAAGCCCCTTAACCGACTGAGCCACCAGGTGCCTCTACTCATTTTTAAAGATTTTTTTTTTTTAATTTATTTGACAGAGAGAGATCACAAGTAGGCAGAGAGGCAGGCAGAGAGAGGGGAAGGAAGCAGGCTCCCTGCTGAGCAGAGAGCCTGATGCGGGGCTGGATTCCAGGACCCTGAGATCATGACCTGAGCTGAAGGCAGCGGCTTAATCACTGAGCCACCCAGGCGCCCCAACCTCTACTCATTTTTAAATGGAAGAAAGACTGGCCAAGATGCGTGATGGATGGTGATGGTACAATGTCCTGTGGTGATTGTTCACATGATAATTAACAATTGTAAAATGCCTCTATCAGAGGATAGTTCATGCTGAGAATTACATCCTAAGCTTCATGGAATGGAACCATTTTTCATGGAGATACTCCAGGTGCAGGGGTTGGAAGAGAAATGGAACGAGGGAAGGCTGTGTAATGAGAGAGGGGAACAATAACCAAACTTCTCAGAAGAATAGCCGACTCTCCCTCTCCTTGGATTTCTATCAAAGGTATCATAACTGTATCTCAATTATTTTGAGTTGACACCTTCTAACCTTCAGAGTAACACAGACCTTCTGACACACAAGAATTACACCGTTTTTCTACCACTATTTTTCCCTTTTTCATATCTGAGGAAATACAGTCTAATAACTGGTATGTAATTTGACAAATAAAAGGCATCTTCTCTGCCCATATCAGGTTGTTTTTCCAATTGGAAGAGTTGTTGTTGTTTTTTCCATATTCAGGTAAACTAAAGGAGAGTTCCACTTCGGATTTGGAGGTAGAAGGTTGTAGGGGACTATTGTTCCCAACATGACTACAAAAACTGAAAGATAAGCTAAATAGCATGATTTTCTACATGTAAACATCCCCCGTCATGTATGTGTGTAAGACATGCAAGTACACACCCTTACAGAGTGAAATTTTTAAGTGTGGTTAGTCTTGGGGGGTAGACTAGGGCAGGAGAAGTACAGGTGATGTTATAATGATACTCTCCCTTTTAATACCCCGATCCTTTCTGTATAACTTCTTTTCTTTTCTTTTATCTTTTGACCCCTGACCCATTTCTCCTACCCACCCTCTCACCTCTGGCAACCACCCAATCTGCACTCTCTATCTATGAGCTTGCTTGGGTTTTGTTTTTTTTTTAATGGCTCATATAAGAGAGATCATCTTATATTTCTCTTCCTCTGACTTATTTCACTTAGCATAATGCCCTTGAAGCCGTAGAGACCCAGCCATGTTTTCACAAATGGGAAGAATTCCTTTTTTTATGGCCAAATATATTCCATTTTAAATTTATATATCACAGTGTTTATCCATTCACACATCGATGGACCCTTGGGTGGATTTCCTATCTCGGCTCTTGTAAATAATGCGGCAAGAAATATGGGGATGCAAATTGCTTTTCAAGTTAATGTTTTTATTTTCTTTGGAAGATACCAGAAGAGCCACTGCTGGATGACATCATATTTTGAGGAAGCTCCATACTGTTTTGCACAATGGCTTCGCCAATCAGCATTCCCACCAGAAGGGCACAAGGGTTCCTATTTCTCCACATCCTCACCAAAACCTGTTATTTCTTGTTTTGCTTTATTTTTTGATAATAGTCTTTCTAATATGTATGAATTGATATTTCATTGTGATTTTGATTTACCTTTCCCTGATGATTAATTAATTATGCCTCGTAAGTATCTTTTTGTGTACCTACTGGCTATTTGTAGGTCTTCCTTGGAAAAACGTCTACTCAGATCTTCTGCCCATTTCTTAATTGGATTGTCTGGGAGGCGGTTTTGTGGTTTTGTCATTGAGTTGGAGGAGTTCTTTTGGGCATTAACCCTTTAGCAGATCTGCGATTTGCAAATATTTTCTACCATTTAGTAGGTTGCTATTGCTTACTGTGTCAGATTCAAAAAATCATAGCCGAGACTCATGCCAAGGAGTGTATCACCTATGTTTTCTTCTAAGAGTTTTATGGTTTCAGGTCTTAAACATTCAAGTCTTTAATCCATTTTCAGTTAATTTTTGTAAATGGTGAGGGACAGTGGTTGAGTTTCATTCTTTTGCGTATGGCTGTCTGGTTTTCCCAACACTATTGAACAGACTATCCTTTCCCTACTGTATATACTTTCCTCCTTGTCATAAATTAATTGACCATATATGCATGGGTTTATTTTTGGACTCTCTGTTCTATTGATCTATATGTCTTTTTCTATGCTAATACCATACTATTTAAATTACTATAGCCCTGTAATACAGTTTGTAATTGGGGAGCATGGTGCCTCCAGCTTTGTTCTTTTTTCTCAGGACTGCTTTAGCTATTTGGAGATTTTTGTGGTTCCATACAAATTCTAGGACGATCTTTTTTCCTATTTCTTTGAAAAAACATCATTGGAATTTTGATGGGGATTTCACTGAATCTGTAGATTGCTCTGGGAAGTAAGGACATTTTAACAATATTTATTCCTCCGATCCATGAGCATGGTATATCTTTCCACTCATTTATGTCTTCTTCAATTTCTTTCATTAATGTCTTGTAGTTTTCAATATACAAGTCTTTCACCTCCTTGGTTAAATTTATTCCTAGGTATTTTGCTCTTTTTGATTCAATTATAAATAGGATTGTTTTCTTTCTTTCTTTCTTTCTTTGAGAGAGAATGTGCACAAGTGTGCACACACAGCAGGAGAGGGGCAGAGAAAGGAGAGAATCTTAAGCATGCTCCACCTCAGCATGGAGCCCACCACGGGGCTAAATGTCACCACCCTGGGATCATGACCTGAGCCAAAATCGGGACTCAGACTCTTAACAAACTGAGCCACTCAAGGACCCTTCTTTATTTTTCTTTTTGATGGTTATTAGTGTGTAGAAATGCAACTTTTTGTGTATTAATTATGTAAACTATAACTTTACTGAATTCACTTATCAGTTCTAACAGAGGTTTTTTTGTGAAATCTTTAGGGTTTTCTATATATAATATCATGTCATCTGCAAGTAATGACTTATTTTTTCCAATTCTTTTGGACTTTTTTTTTTCCTTGCCTAATTGCCCTGGTTGGGACTTCCAATAAGATGTTAAATAAAAGTAATGAGAGCAGGCAACCTTGTCTTACTCCTAACCTTAGAGGAAGCTTTCAGTTTTTTACCATTGAGTATTTTAGCTATGGGCTCATAATATACGGCCTTTATTCTATTCTCCCTATGCCCACTTCATTGGTGGAATTTTAATCACAAATAAATGTTGAATTTTGACAAATGCTTTTTCTGTATCTACTGAGATGACCATATGATTTTTATCCTTAATTTTATTTCACTTATCCACATTTTGTTAATGTAGTGGTATATCACATTGAGTAATCCGAGGATGTTGAACCATCCTTTCATCCCTGCAATACATCCCGCTTGACTGTGGTATATGGTCTTTTTAATCTATTGTTGGCTTTGGTTGACTAATATTTTGTTGAGGATTTTTGCATCTGTGCTCATCGAGGACATGGGCCTGTAATTTGCTTGTAGCATTCCTTGTCTTGTTTTGGTATCAAGCCCAAGGTATCAGGGCAATGTTAGCCTTATAAAATGAGTTTGGAGGCTCCTCTTCGTTTTTTTTGGAAGACTTTGAGAAGGATTCATATTCATTCTTCTTTGAATGTTTAGTAAAATCACTAGTGAAGCCATCTGGCCCTGGACTTTTGTTTCTTGGTAGATTTTTGATTTCTGATTCAATCTTTTTACTAGTAATCCATGTTTGGATTTCATTATGATTCAGTCTTGAAACGTTGTAAGTTTCCAGGAATTTATCCATTTCTTCTAGGTTGTGCAGTTTGGGGCATATGATTTTTCAGAGTAGTTTCTTATGAGCCTTTGTATTTCTATGATATCAGTCATTTCTGATTTTATTTATTTAAGTCCTCTTTTTTTTTCTTGGTGAGTCTAGCTAAAGGCTTGTCAATTTTATTTATCTTTTCAAAGAAACAGCCCTTGGTTCCAGAGATTTTTTTTTTTTTTCAGATTTTATTTATTTATTTGACAGAGACACAGGGAGAGAGGGAACACAAGCAGGGGGAGTGGGAGAGAGAGAAGCATACTTCCTGCGGAGCAGGAAGCTCGATGCAGGGCTCGATCCCAGGACCCCGAGATCATGACCTGAGCCCAAGGCAGATGCCTAACGACTGAGCCGCCCCTCCACTGATCTTCTTTATTGCTTTTTTAAATCTCTATTTATTTTTTCTCTAATCTCTGTTTTCTCTTTCCTTCTACAAACGTGGGGCTTCATTTGTTGTTTTCTTCCTTGTTCCCGAATGTGTAATGTTAGGTTCTTTATCTGAGACTTTTCTTGTTTCTTGAAACAGGCATTTATCACTATAAACTCCCTCTTACAACTGCTTTTGCCACACACCGTAAATTTTGGTGTGTTCTATTTCCATTTTTGTTTGTCTCAGGCATTTTTTTGTTTCCCTTTTGATCTCTTCACTGCCTCACTGGTTGTAGAGTGGCATGTTGTTTAATCTCCACATGCCTGTGAATTTTTTACTTTTCTTCATGTAATTAATTTCTAATTTCATACCATTATGGTCAAAAGGACACTGGACATGATTCCAGTCCTCTTAAGTTAATTGAGACTTTTGCAGCCTAACACAGGATTAGGATCTATCCTGGAAAATGTTGAACTCTTTATCGTGTAAATTACTTATCTCCATTTTGTTAAGGTGTTTTCTTGTTGTCATTTCCCTGAAGTTTTATCCTGTTCTTTCATTTGGAATGGATTCCTCTGTTTCTTCATTTTTCCTGACTCTCTGTGCTGGTTTCCATACAGTCTATGAAACATCCAGCTGTCCCAGTCTTAAGGAAGTGGCTCTGTGCAGCAGGTAAGCCCTGCTCAACCCTGCCCCAACCCTTTGTCATCTCCCAACCTTTGAGCTTGCCCGAGCAGCTTATTATATTTTTAAAAGCTCCCAGTAGTTGAAGATGTGCCAAGACCTCTCAGTGTCCCTAAGGGGAAGCTCTCCGCACCTAGATTCTTGCTAGAATCCAAGTCCTCAGACAGCAGCTTTTAAACGTATGCAGATATATACAGTCCTGGATAGAGTCTCGGGGACTACAAACCTAAGCCCTACTAGCCTGAAGATCTGGCACGATCCCATGGGCAGCAGTTACAAAAACTAGAGCTCTAGACATAAAAGCAGGGTACCAGCTCCCATCTAGGAGACACTGTGCTCTGGAGCATGGCAGAGGGAGAACATGAAGATAGCATCCGTCTTCCACCGTCTCTGGAGAAGCTCCCAGTGCATCCCTCAGCACCTGTAATTTAGAAGCCTGCCCCTCGGATTAGCCATAGGCCTCTTCCACGGAAAGACGGAGCTCCTGGGTCTGTTGCCTCTTGCTTGGTCCTGGGGGGGTGGCAGCTGTATAAGAACTCTTTCTCTACCGGTTACTGTCCTGTGGGAAACACAAGCATCAGCCCCACTGGCTGCCAGAGCCAGGCAATGTGGAAGTGTTCCCTGGTAGTAACTGCAAGAAGTGGGGTGTGAAATAAGAGATTTAAGCTCCTTTCTGGGTGCCACCAATTATTACAGTCCCACAGGACCAGGGACACAAGGTCCCTTGGCCTCCAGAGCCAGGTGGTCAAGAGGTGTCCCCAGGGTGGGAGCCACAAAGACTGAAGGACCCAATTCATGCAAAAGCTCCCTTCCAGGAGACACTGGTGCTCCCAAGCACAGGAGAGAGAGACTGCAAAGATGGCACCTGCAAGGGCTGGTCCCTGGAGAGTGTTCCCGCAGGCTCTAGATGTGAGTGTCAAATTAGACATCTGCCCTTTGGACAATGCTCCCGTAGAAGGAAGGGAGACTTCACTTTATGTGTGGGCGCGGTCAGCTACCTCTGAGCTGGACCCCTGAGTGGGTGAAGCAACCACACAAGCCGCTTCAGAGATGTCATGCCGACCACTACAGACTTGTGGGTGTTGCGACACCAGCCCCACTGGTTTTCGAAGTTGGATATTGGGGGGCTCATCTCTCAGGTGCAGGTTCTAAAAGCTCAGGTCCCCGGTGTGGGGTTTGAACACTTCACTCCTCGGGAAGGTGTTCCAAGTTTTGAGTTTTCTCCCATTTGTGGGTTTCCCCTGTCAGGGGTGGGGTTTATAGTAAGCCTTGCGGGTGCCTGATGTGGGGCTCAAATCCCTTGCTCCTCAGGGATGTGGCTCCATTTTTGCAAGATCCCTATATCTTGGGGGTAGCTGCACTGGGAGTGGGGTTTTGGTCAAGACTGTGTCTCTGCCTCTCCTAGACATTTCAGTGTGTTCTTTTTATCCTTTGTTTTGGAGCACTCAGCTAATTCTTGGGTCTCCTTCAGGGAGAATTGTTGTACAGGTAGCTGTAGATTTGGTGTGTCTGTGGGACGTGGTGAGTTTAGGGTCTTCCTAAGGCTGCCATCTTGAATCTTCTCCAGATTTTTTTTTTGATCAATGCAAAATCACAAGAGATACATAATGCCTATGTGCTCTCTTCATTTTCATAATACAATTCTATTAAAGGGTTTTTTAAAACAAATACATATTTTAACCTTGGGTATTTCTCACAAAGCATATCCTACACAATATCTGACATATTAAAATATCTTTTCCTAGGACTGGGCTCTTTTGGACTTAGGGAAACGAAGGTCCAGAAATACTGTTAATCCAGAATAGATACTTGGGGTTTATGATCCTCTATGAGAGTGAAGAAAAGCAAAGATGGAATGTGGGAAATTTCATCCCAGTTCAGCAATACGTCATCCAACTTCGTCTTTCTGTGACCACTGTCAGTTTCCTATGCTAAGAAACATTCCTGCCCACACCCAAATGTTGGTTCTTCCCCCAGGATTCCATCCTAGCCTTCTTCTCTTTATAACCCAAACACTCCCCCGGTCACATTTATCCAACTTGATGTTGTTTATTATCAGCATCACTTTATTGATGATGATCCGATCTCTGTACTTAGTCCAGATCCTGATCCCAAACCATTTTTTTAGGTGTACGCCATGCCTAGAACTGCATCAGATACTTTCCATACGGTGCCTTAACTTTTTACATCACCTTCATAAGATAGTTAATTTCAAGTAAGTTTATAATTGTAAAATACATCAGAATTTATAAAATGTTTTCATTGGGGCATCTGGGTGGCTCATTCAGTTAGGCGTCTGACTCTTGATTTCAACTCAGGTCATGATCCCAGGGTCCTGGGATTGAGTCCCACCTCGGGCTCTGCCCTCAGTGGGGAGTCTGCTTGAGGATTCTCTTTCCCTTTCCCTCTGCCCCTCCCCCTACTCATGTACACTCTCTCTCAAATAAATAAATCTTTTAAAACGATGAAATACTTTCATTTACAGTGACATTTGTTACTCAAAATGACATTATGAGGTGAGTATTATTTTAATTGTATAAATGGGAAATGATGAACCTTTCCACTTGTCAAGGTCACATGGTAAGCAAAGCGGCTGACCCAAGACCCCACTTCTTCTAATTCCCAGCCCAAGCAGGGTTCAGTCCTACTGCTAAGGATGCCTGAGACAGAAATGGGCCACTAGCCAGAGTCGCAGACACATATTCACACTTACTTAAATAAGATCTTTCTCAAATTATTTGTAGCTAAATCTATGCAAATATTGATAAATATAGGGGCACCTGGGTGGCTCAGTGGGTTAAAGCCTCTGCCTTTGGCTCAGGTCATGATCCTGGGGTCCTGGGATCAAGCCCCTCATCGGGCTCTCTGCTCAGCAGGGAGGCTGCTTCCGTTCCTCTCTCTGCCTGCCTCTCTGCCTACTTGTGATCTCTGTCAAATAAATAAATAAAATCTTTTTAAAAAATTATAAATATATAAATAGGTATACCTAGAATGTCTTATTCAGTGAACCCCCTTTTTTCCCAAGACCACTTAGGTTTCTCTCTTTTTGACTGTTCTCATTGAAGTTCCATAAATTATATATCAGTATAATTTATAGAATCCCAATAGGAATGAACGTTGAAATCCTTTAGCCCCCAGAACATCTAGAAATCCCAGAAAGGCATGGGAGCAAAATCAGCCCAGCCACTGACATACTTTGGAGAGAGTATGTTCATTATTACACAATAAGAAAAAATTCCAACTACTCTAGCTTCAGTGAGGACCTAGTTATAGAAGATGTCTCTAATTATAATGAACAGGCTGCTCAGGACATTCCCAGAAGGGTCCAATTAGTCTCCAGGAGCTGATGAAACCGCTCATCTCTACCTGGGTCCCCTGTAGGTCCCCATGGTGTTGTACCCAGTCCAGGGGCTGATTCCCAGAGGAAGGAGATGGATTCATCAGTCCAGTGTGCATTAGTATCTCTTATTTGGGGTTATTTTTCTGCCAATACAAGACACCTCGGCATCAGTTGTAGAACTGTCTTTCCAACTATTCTCTGAACGAATGCCTCCCATCCTTGAAGCAGGGAAACAATTCAAAACAGAGTCACAAAGAAAGGACATGACCATTCAAAATCACGGCAAGGTAAAAGATTTCCTTTTAGCTTAAAAGTGACCCAAGAGTGACATGTTATTATGAATTTGTCCAAACCCATGAAATGTACGCCCAGAGTGAGCCCTAATGTAAACAGGGACTCCAGGCAATTGTGAGATGTCGCCGCACCGCTCTAACTGAGGACGTTGGTAATGGGGAAGGTGTGCCCGCGTCGGGGTAGAGGTGCATGGGACATCTCTGTCTCTTCCCCTCAATTTTGCTGTGAACATGAAAATTCTCTAAAAAAAAATATAGTAACATCTCATAAAAAAAAAAACACTTAAAAAGTGAACCAAAAGATTATCAATTAAAACTACCACATTTCTTGGAAAACTCTTAAGTATAACTATAAATTTAAACAAAGTGTCCAGATTGCTCAATCGTCTTGCCTTAAAAAGTAGAATGCCATCAACTGTCATCATATTTTGAACCATCAAGTCAGTTTCCCAGCATACCACGGATTTTTAAAACCGTGGGCATTCTCGTTCAATTTTCTCCTTATTGCATCTTGAAGAATATTTTTTAAAAATCAGGTCATCCTCAACATTCTGAACATATCATGCTGAACCGCACATTTATTATCTTTATTCTAAAAATATTATTTGCAGTGGGCACTACCTTATAAGGAAGCTGAACATGACCTGAGTCATTTTTAAGGCGCTTATAAGTAAAGTCTGCAGGAGTTTCCCTAATGCTGGGCCAAAGAGGATAGTATGACCCTGACAAAGTTAAAAAATAACCGATTAACCCAAGAGAACTCACAGGAAATTACAGGAAATACCACCAACCAAGCATTTAAAAGATATTAATTTTTTAATTGTCTTTTCTTTGGAATTCCTTCTTCACTCATTATACCTTGCTTTACTATTTCACCAGGAGTCTTGGGGTTTTTTTGTTTGTTTAGTTTTCCCAAGTGGGAATTTGGTTACCAAACCACTCTAGGCAATGGAATGTAAAATTTCCACTAGGAATGCAGGGCCGTGGGAAGCGCCTCCGTAACAATGCGAGATGAAAGTCAGCAATGCTGAGTATGTGCGGGGTCCTATGGGCGGGGCGGAGAACCGCTTCCACCTGCCTCCATCCTGGGGAGTCCCCGGGACCCCCACTGAAGCCTGCGCACCATCTACATTCAGTCCTTCACAAGCACTAAGGACGCTGTTAACCCACCAGCACAGACCAAGGGAAGGGCCCTTGGTGCTCGGAGGGGCTCTGAGGTCTTCACCCCCACGTGCTGGCTGTGCTGAGGGCAGGTGGGGGTTCTCCCCTTTCACGGAGCTACCTGTGGGGTGGGATGTGGGCGTGAACAAGGCTGTGCAACATTCCTGAGGAGCACTAGGCTGGGAGGCAGCCTCCAGCCCTTAGGGGCCCGCATCTTCACTGAGTCACCGAGGCCAGTCACCTCACCAATGTGGGTGGCCCTGTCCACTCGGCCGTAGGATGGAGGGGACCGCATTCTGGTCATCTCTCGGCTCGCTTCAAACTCCCACAGTATCCCAAAATATTGAAAAGAGTGATCAAAATGCAACCCGCCTCGAAGGAAAAGTAAAGCTTTTGAAATAAAACGATTAAAAATATCATTGGCTAACCCGATGTGTCGAAGAATTGCTCCGACAATTGAGATCTCTCTGGTTCGGAACAAAACATCTTTATGTACATCAAGGAGGACCCAATAGGGGTGCCTTCTCTTAGAGAACTCTTAGAGAAACGCAGTCAATGGGGTTTTTGATAAAATCATCTACAAGCTTCAGTTTCAACTGCTTACAAGAGGCACGTCCACCACCACACCCCTCCCAGGACAAGGAGGCCGGTCATGGCATCTGAAATAGAAGAGGCGATGTGAGAACAGTAGGCTCGGACTCACACGGCTCAGAAAACACCCTCCACCCGTCTCATAGCTTGTTTCCTTTCCACGTAGATGGTTCCCTCCTTCAGTGACATCCGTCAGCTGTCCCAGTTACCCGCTGTGTACGGGGCAGCGGGGAAAGGCCTGAGTGCTCTCTGGTAAATGACTCAAGATCCCCGCCCTCACGAAGCCCAAAGAACAGAGTTCAGGAATCAGTATCAAATAAAAAGTGAAATAAATAAAATAAAGCCAAAAAAACACACAATCACAAATGATGAAAAGTGCTCTGAGGAAGATGAGGCCATGGTGAGGTAAGGCCAGCGGGAAGCAGCCGAGCGTGCCAGGGGGAGCAGGAAAGGACAAACTGGCAGGCACCGTGCATGGCCCCACCAGCCACGGCGGGGAGGCTCGATGTCAGCCTAAGTGCCCGCAGTCTCGACGGCGGGTTTCCACAAGGCTCACTCCGAGACCCAAAGACCTCCAAGGAAGAGACGGTGGGGGCTTTTCCTAGGGGCTGCCTATGGGGAAAGAAAAAGTAGGTAGAGCCAAGACATAGTGGAGGCAGGAATTGGAACCTCCTGGAAGAAGCATGTGGACGGCGAGGGAAAGGGCTTGAGCAGGCGGGGGTCCAGCGGGGCTGCACGCGGGACAGAGAAGGAAGATCTACCCCAGCTGTAGAATCAACGGTCTCATTGTGGACATTATGAAAGAGACACCTGTGAGACCTCCAAGCGGGGCACCCCACAGCCGAGCTGGAGCTCATGGAAGAAGCCAGCACTTGAGAGGCAAACAGGGGGTGACCAGAGGGGAAGCCGTGATGCTGAGTGAGGCCACCAAGAGAAGGAGCGGAGAGCAAAGACGGGGCTCAGAACACCGCCTTGGGGTTGGACAACAGAGGAGAAATCATCCCACAGGAGACAGGACGGAAGAGGACAGACAAGCCGCAGGTGAGCCAAGAGAGTGTGATGTTCCAGAAGCTAAGAGAGAGGGCCGGCTGCTTGGAGCCAGAATAAGACGAGGACAGGAAAAGGCCCGCTGTCATGGCAGACACCATGGGAGAGCGTGACAAGAGCATCAGGAGAGGAACTCGAGACACGGAGCCCTGCTCAGGTAAGTTTGGGGCTTGAGAAGCAGAGTCGAGAAGCGCAAAGGCAGCTTTCCGCTGGCCTTATTAGGGTCTGCAGGAGACACAGAATAAATTTAGGACAAGCTCCTTCCTGTCCATACTTATATCTGTATTTGCTGAAGCCAGGATGTGTAGAAGGCATTTAGGACGGGAGGAAAGAGTATTTCCAGCTTCCGTTGAAACACGGAACCAGCTCAACTCAAGAAGCTAAGCGAGGGAGACCTTTGGGGTCACGCGATTAGATGCGCCACATACACGGGGTCATGAACGAGGACGGTGCAGAACCCAACCACGAGAGGACTCCATGGAACCCTCACTGACCTGAAGGAGCAGAGAGGAGGTCGGCTGGACAGAGCATGAGAAGGAGCCCGAGGAACGCAAACCACACCTGCATCAGGGCATGAGACTGGATTATCCAAATGTAACTGGTGAAAACTGGGAAATTTGTACAAAATCGCTGTCCTACTTTTCTCGTTCCCGAGAGATTGCTAGAAGCATTTCAACCAACAAGAGAAACACGTGCCAAAATACTATCACATTCAGAGTGTTTTGAGAAAATTGAAACTCCTACGCATTGAGACTAGTTAAATACCATTCTCCCAATGCGAGGAGACTTAGGGCAAGACTATATTGTTGATAACATTAAATTAATTTACCAGTTTTATGTGGAATTTCATGCACAAAGTGGGCTGTATGTGCCCTCTGACACCTCTCACATTTATCCTGATCGAATAATTCAGAAGTAGAAAAAAGCTACATATTGTTACATACTGTTAACTAGGATATTACAGAGCAAAAACAATAGAGATTATCTAAATGTAACTGTAACTTATAGCATCAACTCAATAAAACAGTATACATTACTATAAAAAATGATAACAACACTATGTAAAGGTGAAAAATATAAGAAAAACAATGTAAATGAAATACGGTAAAAAATACAAAGCATGTATAAACTACATGTAAGACAATATAAAATCTGTATAAGCTGTATTCTGTAATTACAACTGTCTCCATGCACAGAAAGATAAATATATCTTATATACTTATATAAAGCTAGACAGACATATATATGAAGAAAAAGTGGAAGAGAATTTACAAAAATGAAATCCAATTGTTTTAATGATAGTCTTAGGGAAAATACAATTTTCACTTTAAATTTTTTTTTTACTTATTCAAAGCTAGGATTCAGGATGAACTTGTGTGTTCTCAAGTCCTCTGCTTGAGGAGCTGTTATTTTTTATCTTTAAAATGTGTATGGTGAATGACATCTGCTTGGCTAAATGAGAGAGTAATGTTTCCTTCTGGCTTTGCCGTCTCTGCCCTGTGAGGCACACCGTACTTGGGTCTGATGCTTATTCAATGATAAAAGTGCTTTCTTTCGCTACTGCCATTGTGGAGACAATTTCTGGATTGAAAGAGGAGATTCTGTGTTTAATTCTATTTCCCCAATAGTACCCCTTTCTGGCATGATGTCCCAGGCAGGGAACAACCTCAACTAATCACCAGAAAAACATCAGGAAAATCCAAAGGCAAAGATATTTTACAAAAAAAGTGACCTTCAAAGTTGTCAAGGTCATGTAAAACTGAGAAACAGTAGCAGGTTGGTAGAAACTTAGAGGATATGACAACTGAAAGCAGTGTGGGATCCTGAATTGGATCTTGGACTAGAAAGGAAAAACATCAGTGTCAAAACTGACAAAATTTAGATAAGATTTGTGGGAAAAAAAGGGGGGGGAGGTATCAGTTTTCATTTCCTGCCATCAGTCGTTGCACCATGCTTGTATAAGATACTAACAAAGGAAACTGGAGGCAGTAAACGGATAAAGGATTCTCTGGGTTAGTTGGCAACTTCTGCCTAAAATTATTTCAAAATTAAAAGTTAAAGCAATGTGGCATTTAACCCCCCTTATCATAACTAAAAATCTAATACCTGGGAGACCTCCCTCTCGGTGTCTTTGCCTCCCATGGCGTCTTCTTCCAGTTCTCAACCACCACTCTGTGTTTAAAATGTTAACAGAAACAAAAAATACCTTCTGAGAAAATCAACGATAGTCTCTCCATTTGTAACTAGACTGACCTTAAGCACTTCTGTCTTGGGACTGTATTCAGTTTTGGGGTTAGTTTCAGAGCAACTGGATCCTCTATTGCTTTCTTAAGCCGAGAGACAAGTTGAAAAGAAGAAAAAAATCATCAAGCTACATCTGACATTAAATTAGTTATTTATACATTAGCCAAAGCATACTTAATGCGTGGTGCATATCTAATGCCCAAGGAGCACAGAGAAATACCTTCTCCGTACATACAGACGCTTGACAAGCTCCTGCTCTGGCCACAGGGTAATTCTAAATCCCCTGCCTATTGGCACTGAGTTGCCAGCAACCGGGGATTTTCAAGCGGAGTCCCCTGTGTAGATCTACATTTACGGTTAGTAGATCTCCAAGTAATGAGGAGCTTAGGTTCCAGTAAAGCCCAGGACAGGGGACGTTCACCTGACTGTGCTTCTGGACACCCAAATATGCGATGCTTGTGAATTCAACTAATTGAGGCCACAACTTACATCTGAATGTCTCTGGGCAAAGGGAAGTCTGTATATTTAGAATGTTCCAGAAATTGAGATCCACTGCTCTGGGGACTGGTTATATCTGGGGGGCGTTTCCATCGCGTGAGGCCCCCGGCCTCTCACACCCCAAGGGTCAGCAGCACAAAGTCCAGAGGACCGCAGCTGTGAAATGCTATGCTTCTGTGTCCTTGCCCATGGGATTCTTACCTCATCTTCAATGTGTCTACTCAACTACCGATTTTTGAAGACCCAGGCCCTGTGGGGGTGTCCCCGCTCCGACCCTCTCGCCATAGCAATATTAATCACATTCCCCTCGGAACGCTGGTCAACGTGGGATTCACCGTGGTGTGCGACCATCACTGGGAGGCACGTCTATCATTCTTGCTTAAAGAAGGCTCATCCCTGGGCCATGCGGGGGTGGGGTGGGGGGGCTCTTTTTCATTTTCCATCCCGTTCAGCATCTGGCACACGGCAGACCCCTCACTTAACGCCTCATTTTAATAACTACAGTGCCGAGACGGACAACACTTCTTTCCGGTTCCAAATGAGGAAACTGTATGCTACGTCCCAGCATCAGGATTAGAACTTTGGCCTCCTTGGTTCCAAAATTCACATTCTTTCCTCCAGGCCGTGCCATTTCTCCACCATCATGCTAACCTGAGACATTCAGATAAAAACAGATGGCCATTCCCTTATTGGCAGAAGCATGTAAGTTAAGGCCCGGAGCCATCATCCAGGAGGGATAAGCCTTGTTACCCAGAACATACGCAGATACGGAGTAAGCCGGGAGACATACAGTAACACAACGGAAGGAGAAAGCTCACCCTAACTCCCTCTGCACAAAGAGGCATTTCTTGGAAAAGCCTTGATCATGTTTGTGTGTTGGTTTTCCTGAGCATGAAGTATCACATCGGGAAGAAAAAGCAAGTTCCACTAAATCTGTCATCAACCTGGGTCTGTGGAAATATTCGTTGGAAGGAAATCCTGCCGTATTTCTGCTTCATTTCAGCTCCTCACTTCTGCCCTGCAACCGCACGATTATAAAGGTGAATTAGAATGAGGACCGCTCGGAACCACAGGCACGCCGGACGGAGACAGACAGCATGGGCAACCGTCCACGTCGGTCACCTCGATTCCAAACGGAACGAGAAAATGAAGAGGGAGGGATGCCTGCTGTCGCCCCCAAACTGGAAACAACCCATTTCCATGATTCGTCTGGGTTTTACAAGAGGTCTCCCTCACTTGGCCCTTTCATCCCATTCAGGGCGAAGAATTCAAGGCCGCGGTGAGAGGACGCAAAATCAGCCCTCCCACCCCCGAAGCAGTGCGTCTTCCCTGCACTATCCACTCTTCACCAGCAGGAATAGTCCTGCCAAAATGAAGACATGAATGAATAAAATGGAGAGGGGTTGTTTGTGTTCTAATTTCCACGCTGTGTTCCTTGCCATTTAATTGTAGTGCTTATATAATAGGAAACGCCAAAGAGGGGAAAAACACATTTATTTAAAGAAAGCAAGGGGTGCCTGGGTGGCTCAGTGGGTTAAAGCCTCTGCCTTCGGCTCAGGTCATGATCCCAGGGTCCTGGGATCGAGCCCCACATCAGCCTCTCTTCTCTGCACGGAGTCTGCTTCCTCCTCTCTCTCTGCCTGCCTCTCTGCCTACTTGTAATCTCTGTCTGTCAAATAAATAAAATCTTTAAAAAAAATTATAAAGAAAGCAGTCCTCTTATCCTTTCTTGGATATGGAGGAAAAGTAGCTACACAAGCCTTCAAATGAAAAAGGATTGTAGCTCACCCACTGTCCGTCCCAACTGAAGTCTTTAGCAAACACTTTACCAGGGACTGTGGAATTATTTAATGATTTTTTTAAAAAGTTCCACTGCACAGTGATTCAGAATTACTGTACCCCAATTAGCAGCAACCGTGAACGAGAAGCCAGCCTCGTTTGCAAGGACCGTCTAGTCAATTCCTGGCTGATCCCTCCCAGTATTGCTTTCATTACGGGCACTCAGAACAGTAACTGTTTGGCCGGCTTGTTGTTGCAATTAGGTTTCCAGGTTACCAGCTACCAAACAACCCCAGGCTGTAACTTCTAGACGAGCTTCTTTAAAGACTCCAAAACCTGCCCTAAGCATCACAGGATAAATCGCAATCTTCACACCCCTGGGGAAGGGCCTAAGAAATCAAAGGAAAGGGTCACCCTATATAAACAGTATTGGTTGGGCAATCTTGCACTGGCAAGTCACTCCGTCTGGCTTTGAAGGAGAAGGGACTTGCCTCCTAAAGTATCTGAAAACTTGGCCTTTTCAACTGGGTCACCACGAAGAACACTCAAGAATTTTGATCTTTGTGAGTTTGCTTTGCTAGGATGGAATGCAGGCTACCTTCCTGATTCGAGATGGGCCGTCTCCTTCTAGATTACTGCATGCAGACAGGATCCCACAATTCCAAATCCCAGGGAATTTGCGAGGAAAGAGAGCCCACTCGGTCTGAGTAAGAGAAGGCTAGGCTGTGGTTGAATCCAGCTTTTTAGCACTGTGATGAACTCTCCCCCAGCACAGAGGTGCCCGGCTGAGTTCCCAAAAAGCTTAAATTTATTGCAGTTTTCGAAACAAGGTATTTTAATCATCAAAATGAATCATGGTGAAAAGCAACTGGAGCATTTTCTCTTCTCCACAAGTACAATATTTGGGGAGAAAAGGAATATTGAAATAAGAGGCTCTTCCTTTGTTCTTCCCAAATCCACGTGGACATCCATCAGCGCCCCGACCCGTGACATCCATCAGAGGTCCTCCCATCTTTTACTCAAGCAACTCCTGTCATCTCACCCAGTCTACAAGATCTTTCCTACCTGAGTGAAGATGGGAAGGGAATCCTGTCTGGGGACAGGTCACTTCCATCGGTTTCCCTCCCTCAGCCTTCTGACGCACATCCAGCCACTTCAGAATCAAAGTCTTAGCTGAGCGTTGTTTCTCGGGTCTTCCAACCTTTCTCAGCACCATCTGCTTACATTATAAGCTCCTAAGGATTGCCCGGCTCTCTTTCTCAGTAAGCAACCCAGCACGGAGACATGAGGCATGTGGACAGGACTGTGGAACATGGAAAGGAAGGGGCAAACCTCCCCTCATATGCAAATGATTTGACAGAAATGGCTTTGCGGGGTAATTCCATGGAAAATCCCTATTCATTTCTTTAAATGACCATTGACATGCATCGGCTTCTGAAAAGGAAAATGGACCTCCCGTCAATTAGGGAATAAAAAATCCTTATGCAGTTTCCATGACGAATGAAACAGACACATACTTGTTTGCAGTCGTTCTTGGAATAAATAGATGGAGACCTTCAACTCACAGGATGTTCTAAATCATCATTTACGCTATCTGCGGGAAACAGGGAACTACTTTTGTCATATTACCAGTGAACATCTCCTTCTACAATGTCTTCCAGTTGGGGAAAAATGGTATATTGTAGGGCGCCTGGGTGACTCAGTGGGTTAAGCCGCTGCTTTCAGCTCAGGTCATGATCTCAGGGTCCTGGGATTGAGCCCCGCATCAGGCTCTCTGCTCAGCAGGGAGACTGCTTCCCTCTCTCTCTCTGCCTACCTCTCTGCCTACTTGTGATCTCTCTCTGTCAAATAAATAAAAATCTTTTAAAAAAATGGTATATTGTGCCCTTCGGGAAGCTAAGAAGAGAGAGGAGGAGGGGGGAGAGAGAAAGGAAGAGAGCCTATATGCTAATTCACAAGGGTCTCATCAAACCCACAGATGCCTGAAGGCAGGCAATAACCATATCGAGATGCTATAAGCAAAAGAGATGTCCAGGGTGGCGGACTACATCTTCCAAAAATGGTCACAGCCATATTTCTGGACCGCTTTTTCTAGAATCTCACCACTCCCCCTCAAGAGGTAAAATCTATTTCTTTCCTGAAAACCTTGGAGAGGACCTAAGACTGACTGGAAGAAAAGAAGGCAGTAGAAATGACTCGGAGTCTCCCTCTCTCTCTTCCTCTCTCTCTATCCCCGTCCTCTCCCAGTCACCCGTCTCTCTCCCACACTCTCCTCTCCTCCTCTCCCTCCTCCTTTTCTTCTCCCTCCATCTCTCCCTTCTTCCTTCCATCCTTCCCCATCCTCCTCCTCCTTCTTCTTTCCCTCTCTCTCTCTCTCACCCTGGCCCCACTTCTCCCTGCATCCCCCTCTCTCCCTCCTTCTCCCTCTCCTCCCCTGTCTCTCTGGCTCTGTCTCCCCGTCTCTCTCTGTCCCCTCTCTCATTCATCCTCCTCCTTTCTCTCTCTCCCTACTTGCCCCCAGCACCCCGCCACCACTCTGTGAAGATGCTCCGTCCATCTAGCCCGCAAGGAGACCTCATGGGACAGGGCAGGTACGGAGGAACTACAGCCCAGCTGGCGACCTACATTAGCTACACTCACGCGAGGGAACAAGCCTGCAGGGACTCTGGCGCGCAGCTCTCAAGCGTACAGCCTGGACTCCGGACACGGCTAAAGCAGAGGAAAGCTCTCTCTGCTGGGTCCTCCCCGACTTCCTGACACACAGGACCCAAAAGCAAAGTAAATCACAGTGATTTACTTCCGCAGCTTTGTTGCGGAAGAACGATGCCAAGACTCAGACACACAAACAAGTGAGTTCATGTATTTAATACTAATCACCCCACTGTTTATCAGGCATGGAGTCTGGGGCACCCCAGTCAGAGGGAGTGAGAAGCACCCCGCAGCACCCGTGATGGGTGGGTCGTCCCCAAGCAACTTAGGTTACATTTTCCCCTTCTGGCCACAGCCCGGAGAAACAGCTAGTATGATGGCTTATTCCACTGACCAGCTGCTCAACCCACAGAGCCCTGACAGACATCACAGCCACCGGGCACGATGTCTATCGACCAAGTTCAGACTATGCACTTGGCACGGTGCTGAGAGCATAACGTCGGTCTACATGCTTCCCATCTCCGCCACAATTCTTTGAAGAGGTACTATTATTTTGACATTTCAGATGAAGAAATTGAGGTCCACAGAGATCAGGTGAATTACACCTTGGGGTCTTGCGGGGGGGGGGGGGGGGAGTGAAATTCGCGTCCAACACAGACGCCTCCCATCCTCCTTCCACCCACCCCGGAGGCTGCTCTCTGAGCTGTTAGTCCACACATCGGGTCAGAATGTTTGCTAAAGAGACTGAACGGCCCTGTAGCAGTAAACACGACGACAATTAAAAATTCATTCATTGTTCTTGGTTCGATGTCTCCTTCTCTAACCTCTTTGCACCCTGTGGTAAATTTCCATTTAAAAATATTTTAGGTTTCCTGGGGGAGCCGTTTTATAAGTAGACATGCCAAAGCCATTTCGAGTGCTGTATTGGAAATATTCAGCATAAATATCCTGTCCTACAGGGAATATTAGCAAAGGTTAAAAAAAAAAAAAAAAAAGTCCCCTGAGACTACAACTAAAATAATGCCAGGCAACATCCCGTGATTAACGGTAACTTGTTAAAGAGTGTGAAGGATATTGAAAGAAAAGTGTGCCCCTTTTCCGGATTCATTTCCCAACCATAGTCATGTATCTTCTCTTCCCTGTCATCGTTAAAGAAACGTAATCAATAAGTAAGACTCTTTGCCCTCTCAGCGCCCTCTCAAAACCAAACAAGACACAATCAGTGCCTCTCGACTACGAGCTCTGTGGCACCGTGTCTTGTTCACCAGCTTCTTCCTCTGCAAAAGGGAATAGTAGGGGCGCCTGGTGGCTCAGTGGATTAAAGCCTCTGCCTTAGGCTCAGGTCATGATCTCAGGGTCCTGGGATCGAGTCCCGCATCAGGCTCTCAGCTCAGCAGGGAGCCTGCTTCTTCTTCTCTCTCTCTCTGCCTGCCTCTCTGCCTACTTATAAAATAAATAAATAAATAAACCGTTTTATCGCTGGATCCCCCTCTACCTCCTGAGTCTCATCTCACTTATCCCCCTCCCCTCCCTGCCACCTCCCATGCCTTTCCATGCTTCAGTCAAACAGAACTGGTGTGAGTTTCTGAAGGTGCCCCACGTTCCCTCATCTGCAGAGGTTCACACAGGCTGCTCCCTTTGCTGGGACCTCCTCCTTCCCTGCTGGCCTGGCTAACACCCACTCATCCCTTCGGGGCTCCACTGAAATGCCATTTCTTCCAGGAAACGTTTCAGGAGTCCCCTGGCTCTGGTCACCACCCCTCCAGCACCCCACGCCCCCCGGGCTGCGTGCTCTGTTCTGACAGCTTGCTGGCCTCCAACAAACTATAGGCTTCATAAAGGCTATGACCTAGTCTGGTTTCCCTGCCCTTGTAAACCCAACGTAGCAGGATGCCTGGCACATGAATCAGGGGCGTGATACTTTTTTTTTTTTTGGATGAAAAGATTTGTGATATTAATTTTTTACTACCAAAAAAATCCACAAAACGTGGGATCGGCGGCATTCCCTAAAGCTCCCAACTTTCTCCTCCGTGAAAGGAGGCCAAAAATAACAGCAGAGACACAGAGCAATTCATCTCCAGACTCCCCTGGCCCACACCCTGGAAACACAGCCATCTGCTCCAAAGTCTTTAGGATTGCTTAGATGGGGCACGAGAAGACTGCCATGATGATTTCATGGTTCTGCCTATAACTCGGAGTAGCCACGTGGTATCCGCAACACACAAGCTAAAGCAGCATTGTTATCAGATTACAGGTACATGTCTAGCCAGGACAGCCTACGAATGAATACGTTTATAGTAGGCACTGGGCATGTCCTATTGCCACCAAATTGGATGCACTCAACCCTACTGACTTCGTACCAGAAGGTAGAGCAAAGGGAATTCCCAGATGGAGAATTATAATTTGACTATGGTTATAGGGGAACAAGTGAATTACAAAGGTGGGGGAGGTGAGGAGAGTTTAGAAATAAATTACAGTCACTGAGTTAAAATGCTGAAAGTTGCCAGGGACAAATGCCATCCCCGGCACTCCATTATATCCACACCCATCACATGTCATAGATAGACCACCAGTTGGGAAGAGCCAAGGTTAATCCATATTATTGATAAATTAACTGAAGCCGGAATAACACGAGTGAACAGCAATCTGACCAGGAGAAGCACCGCCTCACAGAGAGGTAATTTAATTCAATTTCCAAATATTCTTTGACTCAATTAAGTATCAGCCAATGGAGCATTCATGAGAAACAAGCTCTCCACTTGCAAAAGCCATACCAAAAGCTATAGTAATACGTACACATAGTAATATATATATCATTTAAAGTTGAGATTTCCAATCACCTTTTCAATGCAGTTTTCAAAAGCAGCAGTGGGAGAGAGCCCATACCCACTAATGCAAGCCTTGCAGCACCAGAAATCTAGCTATCTGTTCACGTCTAGGAAAACAGGCTGCGAAGCTGGCCTTTGACCCATCAATGTGCACTTTACAATATGGGTAATATTAGATGATTTGTTTTGTAAAATGTCCGCAAGTCAGCAGCCCGGTTACATTAGGTTGTATAACCTGAAACAGGAAAGATGGCCATGGGAGTTCCTAAATCTCTGAAACTCAAGATGAGACACACACCCAGCAGCACAGGCCGCCATCAGAAATTTCCTAGACAGAAATGTTCCAGGTTAAACATTAGACACTGCAAATATACCGAATCAATTTCGTTTTCTCTCTCCCACAATCCCTTCCCACTTCTCAGCTACCAGGTGAGCTGAAACAGCCTTGTTTCAACAAACCAAACATCCCAACTATGTAATCATGCCATGACATCTGGGCCTGGTCTGGGTGGCTGCTTATAAAGGAGGCTTTCACAATGATAAATGAAGTTCTCACTGTTGACCAAGCCAGACACCAAGGCACACCACCTGTGTACTTCCTGCTGAAATCAACCAAATGCAAATAAATAGCCTATTTTTTTAAGTTGTCTCCATCCTGGGTGGGGAGCCCAACACAGGGCCCAATGCGGGGCCTGAACTCATGACCCTGAGAACAAGACCAGAACCAAAATCAAGAAGCAGATACCTAACGGACTGAGCCACCCGGGCATCCCAATAACCCTATCTTAAAAAAACACTTCCATCCATCCATTTTGAAGTAGGCTGAAATCTGTTATTTTGTATATAGAGATAAGACTATTAGCCTGGGACCTACCGTCGAGATAGAGAACTTTACAGGTGTTCTTCCAGCTCTGTGGTAGAGGTAAGCTAAATTACACATACATTCTCGCCCATGCCTTCACCAGCACCACACTTGAGGGCTGGAGGCTATCTGGGGAGCAGTCTGGGGCACAGACCCAGTAGAACAAGAGGCCCATGGGGTCCAAGCACAAGTCCCTGCCTCATTTCCATGCTAATCCACCGGCAGATGTCCAAGGGCTTTGAAAAGTCCAAGACGTCTTTGAAACAAAGCTTCTACACGTAGCCCATGTGAGAATAAAAGGGGAAATGCAAACACACACACACACACACAGAGAATTTGCTCTAAAGGGAAATAAAATTTAAAATTAGGCATACACTGACAAGCTTTAGTACCATAATCAAAAATGGGTGCATCATCACAGATGATGTTATATGCTTATTTCACGTCACTGATTCCTCTGAGTTTCACCGCTCTTATTCCTTTCACATACCACTCTCTTGGGGTTTTTTCCCAGACTTACACTGTGGGGGGGGGGGGGGACCTGAAACATCTCTCAGGATGGTTGCTCTATCTGTCCAGGATGCTGGGGTACCTTCAGGCCAGCGGTCCTCTCCCACACACAGCCTCTTCCGTGGAGGGCATGAGAACCCAAGCACGGGTCTTCCTGAGTCTCCCAGGAAGGCTCCCACAAAACCTGGATCAGAGGGCATTTTGAACCTCACGTCAATCTCAACTCGGCTCAGCCATCTTGGTATGCAAATGAGACATGCAAGTCAGAAGAATGGGTCTGTCGTTAGAAACAGGCGGAAAGGAGACGTGACCTATTTTTTCAATAACTGCTTGGAAGTCATCACCAATTTTCTTAAAAGTTTTCTTCCAATCTGACTCAAATTCTTCAGCCCCTCACCCTGTATTCTGATTTTGTTTCCCCCTTCTGGTACTCGGCTGTGACAGAGAAGAGCTAGTCACCACCTTCTTTGTAAGTACTGAAGCCAGTTAAGATTTAGGTCTAAATAAATCATTTTCTCCCCTTGGAGTAACAATCGCTGGTATTATATTTCAATCTTTTTCTTCTTTTTGGTGTATCTTATCTCTTCAAACTCTTTCCAGCGTCCTCCTACAACAATTACCTTGTCCTATTTTCTGATCTGCACGTGGTAAGGGTCTTTTTATGTCTGTATGGCCGGAATCTAGCCCACTGGCTGGCAGTCAGCAGGCTCTTGCTAAATCTTCTTGAGAAAATGTGAAAGCATTCTTGGACAGTATTCAATAAATGGCTTCATTTGCCTTCCTTGGCTATACTTTGCTATTTGTCTAGTCACGCTTTCCTGATTATTCCGACATCATACATCCATCATGAATAGTCCCTTCGACCTTAGCAGAAAACTCAATAAGCTCCTTCTAACGATTATCCTAAAACATGAAACTAAGTATTGATTTTCGAGTAAGCGCACAACTAGAAGCTTGGTATTCCGTGGCAGAATCCTAGTACACATTCCTAAAATTTCATCTTGTATGTGTCTGAATCCCATGCGGTATAAGAACAAGAAGCTTTTCTCTGTTCAGTAGGTTTTGTTGTGTAGTGGGGGCTTAAGTGTCTTATTACGAACAGTTTGACACTTCAATCAAGTGGTATTTTCAAACACATACATTTAGTTAGCAATTTATTTTACTAGATACTTTTTCTGTTTTCTTCTTAAAAGGTTGATAATTATTTTCCAAATGTTTATTTTAGGTCTGTCTTTGCTTAGAACAGCTTATTACCATAAATTTTAAAATTACACATTTTCTAATTACATGTCTTTCACTTTCACACTCAATCTCCTAAAAACATGTCTAAATGCCAAATAGAGAATACAAAATATTTGGAACAAAAGTCATGATTCGGGCTAATGGACAAACTAAAATCACCAATCTTTGAGTTTTGGATCAGAGCTGATTAGGGTTATTAATGGATACTCTTCATTAGACCAATGTTTTCCCGACTGACATAAACACTTTTTTCTCACTCTTGTTCAAACACACACACGTACACAGCTCAATACTGAGAAAAAAAAAAAGAAAACAAGAAAGTGTGAAAGGGAAATGAAGTATAGCCAGTTGGCTTTTCAATAGAAAATTTTGTCTTCATAGAGCCCTGATAAGGTCATACTCACCTTGGAATCACCATGACCACTGACGGGCACTTACCATCCTTGGAAAAATACCTCTGACTTAGCAGTTACATTAGAGAGGCAGGGGGAGGTAAGAAATAAAAGACCGGGGAGGGGCCTCGATTATTGTTGAAAGATCTCACAGATGTGGGTTTTATCTTCTTTGATTCTTCTGTGAATTAGTAAACCTGTCTAACATAATCTGGAAATCTTTCCCTAAGTTAAAGAAAGAAATATTTGGGACTTTTCACTGTATAGCAGTTTCCCCTTTGAACCCAGAATTCCCAGGCTAAAGATCAGTGAGTTAAATCACAGAGCCCCATGCCTTCCCCTCAGCAAGGTTAATAATTATACCCCATTTAATGCCTAGAATCCCATTTCCAACCAAAAGCCTTTAAGTAGCAACTCTCATAGTATGTTTCATTAGAGATTATACCTAATGATTAAGCTGAAGTATGAAGTTTTAAGAATTATATTCAAAACCTTAAAGCTATGCCCCAGAGGAACCTACCTAAAGTACGGGCAACCCCCTTTACCCCAAACTTGTCAGTTTGGATATTCCCGAAATCTCTCGTCCCACCTCTCCACGTCTCCCAGGGGCCCCTGCCAGGGCTCCTCCCCACTAAGAAGAAACAGAGTTCCCCCAATTCTCCAGAATTGAACATCTAAGATGAGGGACGTGGATTCAAGAGAATTCAGGGCGCCTGGGTGGCTCAGTTGGTTGAGCGACTGCCTTCGGCTCGGGTCATGATCCTGGAGTCCTGGGATCAAGTCCTGCATCGGGCTCCCTGCTCTGTGGGGAGTCTGCTTCTCCCTCTGACCCTCCCCCCTCTCATGCTTTCTCTTCCTCTCTCTTGTAAATAAATAAATAAAAATCTTTTAAAAAGAGAGAGAGAATTCAACCTGATGGCTCATCCAACAAGGAGGCTCCCACTTCCTCAGAAAGGCACTCGCTGGAGTCCTAGTTCAGAGTTTAACCGGCAGATTTCTCTTTAAGGCCCCGGTTCTCAAAACTATAGGGAGCGTCCTTTTTTCTTGGGTGCATTACTCAGACCAAGGCAAGCCTGATCTTCCGCCGGTCGAGAGGTGCACGTGTGCCTGCTGCCTGCGCTCACACATGAGAAAGAGCAGGGGAAAGGAGAAACCCAAACAGATCCTTCATTTCTTTCAGAAATAGGAATGTGAGGAATGGGCAAAAATGATCTTTTCTGCTGAGTCTGAGAACACGGAGTGGCAAGAGTCAAGAAAAGAAAGTTCTGGGTTGTTCTGTATTAGACATCGATGGACACTCGCATTTGGGGTAGAGCAGAGAAGAACAAGACACAGGGAGAAGAAGACAGGGGAGGCCGGGAAGGAAAGTCGGAGGCCCGAGCCTGAATTGGCCTAGGAGACCAAGGTACCTTTAATAATGGGGAATTCTGATACTCAGTTCAAAAACCATTCAGCCCTCAAAATGAGGGCCTTGAATCAGACAAATGTACAAGTTCTTCAACAAAGATCATTGGCAATGGAGTTAAAATCCATCCTAGCAAACAAGAGAGGCCAGAGAGTGGTCAAGTCCATGAGGACAGCACCTTGTTGCTGGGCTCCCAGGGCACAAGCCCAAATCCTCGCATACAGCAGGCAGCCAATAAATCCTTGTGAAGTCAATAACATTCATTTCATCCAGCTCCAAACGACATTGGAGACACAATAATGTATCACACAAAGGGCTAATTTTATCCCTACAACAAAATCTAAACAGCTGTTGGCCATGAAGTACTGTAGGTTTTTTGCAACATCCCATTTATATGGGAAGCACAGAACAACCACAGTTCAGCCTTTGCTGTAGCGTGATGGAGTCAAGACCCCTTCAAACGCTCCACACACTGGATTGAAGCCCTATCAAATGCAGTCACTTATCGTCTGGTACTAGATGGCACACATCTGTCTTTTCAGCAAGACCCTAAATTCCCGAGGGGTGAGAGGCTCTGTGTGTCTTGCTGAACTTTGCCCCCAGCGCCCTGTCAACGTGCAGCCCAGTACAGGCGTCCAGTCCCATGAAGGCAAAGCAGATGAGGTGGAGAAACAAGGAGAAGCTCCTTCAGTTGAAGCAAAAGGGCCAGAGCACAGTGGAAAGGCATCCTTTGTGCAGGTTAGAGGCTTCTAGCACCGGAGGGCAGAGGAAACACAGCCGGCTTAGGTGGCAGAGGAAAGAAAAAAGCTGGTGAGTTAACTTGGAATGTGGAAGGATCACAAGAGATCTGCACCTGGGCTGAGAGGAGGGGAGAAGGAAGCAAAGAGAGGACCAAGAAGGAGTAAATAAGAGATGAGCTGCTCAGGTCAGAAGATGAGCAACCCATCTCTATTAAGACCCCCCACTGATGGAGGGAGTGTCGGAAGAAAGATGAGAAGACAGCTATAGAAAGTGCTTGCGGACTGGGAGCATGAGTCCGCCTGGCCTAGAAACTTCCTTTATCTGAATATCAGTAAAAGAAAGACCTGCATTCAGGGAGACAAGGGACATCTGCTCTGTACCCGCTGCGCTGCCCACCTTGGAGCAGGGGCGAACCCTTGGTTTTTAAGACTTATCTCCTTTTTCTTCTCCCCCTTTCCTCCTGCCGTCTGAGGTGTTGGCCAGGTCAGATCATGCACTTCTTTAGGGTTAGTGACAGAGGGCTGGTAGAGTTCTGCCTTCCTCTGTCCTGGTGATACGGCCACCAAGAGCAAGAGGAACAGGCCTGGCTGCCCTTTCAGTGGCTCTTCAAAGATGAGCCTCATGGAACAGAAAAGCAATGACGGAAACCACAAAAGGACTTCAAATGTCAAGGTGACACGCACAGTCTCATTGCTGTGACCTGTGGTCAGCAAGTGGATACCATATGTCTGAATTATTAACTAGCTAGAGAACATCCAGATCAGATTGTGGACTTGGGTGCGGGAGCTCTGGGATCAGGGAAGGAATGCTGTTAGCTCCCAGCGCCCGCTGGCCGGGCTTCCTATCACGTGCGCAAATGGCCCGCAGCGCCTAGGACACAAAGTCACACACCCAGCAGAACGCTTCTGAACTATAAAGGGTCTTTCTAGGAGTAACATGGGCTGGGGATTCTTAGAATTAATATGTTTAAGCAACGAGGATAACGGACTGGTGCACCGGTGTGATGGTCTTTGTTACAGCCCAACACAGACAATACAGACAGTATGATATTATCTCACTTCTGAGGAAAATACCCCAATTTTGATAAGTAATGTTACTCACCCTTTATACCGCAGTATCTCTGAACAAGCATGGTCCGTGTTCCTACTGCACGGGCAGATCCCCCCTTGAACCTACTGTCCACCCTCTGATTCTATGTAACCATGTTCTAGACCCACTTCAAGAATTCTCTGAACCCTTCCTTGTGACTGGGAATGAGATATACAGTGGGTCATCAATAGCCTTTGACAAAGGAGTGCCACCTTTTCTCGGTAGACACAAATGCTAAATGAAATCACCACCTCCGATCAAGAAAGTATCATCGATGGTTTTTGTGAAAAGCCGGTGTCCATCAAGTCTGTTCTCAAATTCTGAACACAGATAGTCCTCTTAACCTTAAACTTGTTGCATTCTAAAAGTCTGTACATCAGTCGTGGAAAAGAGAGAGGTATATCCCCCCAGTAAGAATTACACACATAGCAGGTTCTCAGAACAGCTCAGAAATCTAGTCCTTTCCTTCAAACAACAGGAATAATACAGTAGAACTGAGAGCTCGAGTGGTAACTTGATGAGAAAATGCATTCACACTTCCCTTTGGGGATGCCGGGAACCCCAAAACTCTCTCTTTCTGGCAGTGAAAGGAGGGGCTCCTCTTGCTCAAACTGGCATTGGGTGGGTCCTGGCATGGACTTTGGGAGGGAGGTCTCTGTGCTGAAGATCGAGCCCAGGAGTGCAGGGGGAGGGGAATGAATGCATCCATGTTTAGACTGGGAGGTGGGGCTGGAGAAGAGAAGGGGACAGAGGGCCTCAGGGAGGAGCGGGGCTTGGGGAGTCGAGGAGCACAGACACGCTGCTTCCCACCACCTCTCCCATCTCCCCAGCACGCCCAAATTTCTTCCACTTCTTTCTCTTTATCTCCCCTGGAAGGCTTTGTGGGGAAGGGCTGAGAAAAAATGGAAGGCGGCAGCGGGGTCTCTGCAGTTGGAAGAAAGGAGAAGAGGAGGGAATCCACCAGGGAGAAATACAGTGGAAGAAACACAGTCGCCTAGTGGGGAGGGAAGGAAGGGGTTTCTCACAGTGATGGTGAGATGGTGATGCGCACCATCAGTCAGAACCTTGTCTCCGGGGCAGGGGCCCAGACCCGCAGGTAAGAAACACTAGACACTACTGCTCCTCAGCAGAACACTCGGCACTTAAATGAGAGCCCTTGGGAACACTTTCTCCACGAAGGATGATCTTTTCAAGAAAGGGCCATCAAAAAATTAACCGCACATCTGTTGCACGTTGCCAACGTCTTCCTCTGACACCTCGAGCCCAGAGAAATATACGCTCACGTTTAAAGAATTCACACACCTCAAATCCCAGCGCAGAAATTTGGCCTTGGTCACCAATTTCCAGCAAGGTAGCCAACCTCGAACACTTGCGCATCCTTCAAATAAAATTCCATCCAGAACCAGAGCACTGATGTACTTTTTACTACTGGCTACTGATTCTAACCAGCGGTCATTCTTTAGCTATAGCATAAGCAAAAGACTGAAAAATATATACTTTTGTCTATAAATGATTAGAATGTCATCCAAGCTCTAAGACATGCAGTAAGAAATACGGAAATGGCATTGTGATTTACTGAAGTCTTCAAATGTCATTGGCATTACCTCTGTATTAACAGCTTCCACAGGCCTCCTCTTCATTTCTCCTATGTCCAAGTAACTGCGGGAGGAAAACAAAACAGTAAGGTCTCTTTTGTTGCTTTGAGTCAGTTATGTAAATTCCTTATTAAAAATTATTAAGAAGTAAAGCAAGCCATAGGCAATGCTTAAGCCTAAAGCAAAAATCAATAGTTAACAATTAAAAGCAATGAGGGAATTAGGAACTGCCCCGAGCATCACCGACCAGAGCCAATCCATGCCTTCTTTGCCCAACGTCAATGACACCGAAGTCTTAGAAACACACACTTCTTCGAGGGAACGTTTTTCCCCACAATAGTTGGCCCCTGACTATCTATGCAGTATTTCTAATTCTTACACTGGTTTTTTTTTTTAGATTATTTAGTTATTTATTTATTTATTTGACAGAGACACAGCAAGAGAAGGAATACAAGCAGGGGGAGTGGGAGAGGAGAAAGCAGGCTTCCCACGGAGCAGAGAGCCCGATGCGGGGCTCAATCCCAGGACCCAGTGCAAAACTCTCTGTGTTTAGCAGTAAAATGGCTCTTTTGCACATCTCAGGGACTGGTTTCTGACGTAAGAGCAAAACAGCTAAACTGCCATTTGCAGAAAAGTGATCTCAGACCCACAAAATTAATGAAGTGGAGTCAACTTCCAAAAACACACAGGAAAGCTTTAAGGAAAACAGCTATCTCTAGAATTCTCTGCTATAAAATAAAGGTTGAATAGCTACCTCAAGTTTAACTGTGGTTTCAAAAATTTTAGGAAAAGTCTGAGTCAAAGAAATTCAAGAAGGAAGTTGATCATTTTCATTTGAGTATCTTTTTCTACCATTGCTAAGTTCCCCAACATCGTTTAGGGTCCAAATGACATAAATTACCCTTGATATCTTGTGGGTTTTCTTTTCTTCGGCCGGTTGCCCCATTTGTTACGTAAACTTGCAACTGCTAAGCTTCCAACACATTCAGCATTTAAATCTTCAGGGCTTATCATTATAACCATAGATAACCCTACTAGAACAGAAATAAATAAACTGTTCACCTGTCAGCATGGAAAACTAACCATGGAAACTATTATAAACAAACAGGAGGGTTTTTTTGTATATGAGTAAAAAGCAAAGATTACCATGCAAATCTCTTATATCCATATAAAGAATGACTTGAAATACACTTCCTCTTTGGTTTGGAACTGGACCTGTTCTTATCTTTTGAGTTGGTAGGGCCAAATAAACAAAAGAGAATAGGAGTTACAAAAGTGAGTCTTAGATCTGGAGTGCCTGGGTGGCTCAGTGGGTTAAGCCTCTGCCTTTGGCTCAGTTCATGACCTCAGGGTCCTGGGATCCAGCCCTGCATTGGGCTCTCTGCTCAGCAGGGAGCCTGCCTCCCCCCTCTCTCTGCCTACTTCTGGATGAAATAAATAAATAATCTTTTTTTAAAAACCAACAAGATATATGACGAAATATGTATTGTACATGGACATAGTGATCCTTTGTAATTCCATGACATTTTGATGTTTACAAAGCAGCTCACATCCATCGCGCTCACTTTCCTAAGAACACCATGATTCAAGCATGGTTATGCTCCTTGTAGGTAGCAGGAGGCTGACTTGCTGAGGCAAGTGCCTTGCCCAAAGATACACAGCTAAGAAACAACTCAGCGTCATGTCTCCTGATTTTTAAGTGCTAAGTATCTTTGAAGCACATGGCTCCATCTAGTTCTTATCCATGAAGTTGGCCAAAGTGTGCTGAAGGAGGTTTCCAAATGTATCTGTCATCTCCCATTAAAAACAATGTCTGGCAGAGGAAAAAAGCAGAACACTCAGAACTCAGTTAAAGCAGATTCAGGAAAGGAAAAGTGAATGCGACAACATCGGGAATATTGGGGAAAATATTTCTATATGGTGAAAATTAGAATTCCCAAGTCTAGACTTGGCAGTAAGGATGTGTTTTTGCTCTCCTGAGGCCCAAGCCAAATTTCAATGAAAACATTGTATTAACAACTATGAAACATAAAGTTTCCATGCGATCCAGTAACTCCACTCCTAGGTATATAACCAAGAGAAATGAAAACTTGTACACAATTGCCTCCAGCAGCATTATTTCATAATAACCCAAGGTGAAACAACCCACATGCCTATCAAGGAATGACCAACATGTGGCATATCCATAACCACGGGATATTCTTCAACAAGACAAAGAATGAAGTGTTGATACACACGACAACTTGGATGAGCCTGGGAAACTTCATGCCAAGTGAAAAAGGCCAGAACACTCAAAGGCTACATACTGTATGATTCCATCGGTATGGCATATGCAGAACGGACAAATCCATAGACACAGAGAGTAAGTAGATCAGCAATTGCCAGAGGATGAGGAGAAGGGGAAATTGGGGTTTTGTTCTGGAGTGCTGGAAATGTGCTCACATTAGTTCATGGTGATGGTTGCACAACTCCATGAACTTCCTAAAGATGACTGAAATAAGTAAAATCTATGTGGTGAGAAATGTATCTCAATAAAGCTGTAAAAGAAGATCCTGTGGATATTATAATTCTACCTATCCTCCAATACCTACCCCCACCAGAAACAATGTCCCTGAACTGTGAACTTCCACATAATTTTATTTTTCTAATTCCAGTTTTTCCTTTCTACCTTGCATTAAAATGATCAGTGTGCATGTAGTCTCTCTCCTGCTAGATCTCAAACTCTTAAAGACAAGGAGTCACATCTTGCTCCTCTTTGTTCTTTTCGCAGATCTAAGCACAGCTTGCTAACTCACTGACCGCCTGTATGAGTGAGCTCTCTGCCAGGAACTGGGAATAAGCAGACTGACCCCCTGTGCCTGACGGTCTGGCCATCCAGTACCTACAGACAGACATACAGGCAGATACCATAAGCCAATAAGCTTTTCCAAGCACTATGCTAACAGCGTAAACAGGCAGGTGGTTGGGAGGAGGGTCACAGCAGTCGGGCATGGTCAGTTCTACCTGAAATGAAAATTTGGAAGAATTTAAGCAGGTGGGGCGAGGGGAAGGGCAGAAAGCAATTTTCTCCTCTGGTGATTACATAGTATCCAATAGTTTTAAATAATTTTTAAGAAGTCGTTATTTAAACTCAGAAAACAGGTGCCAAGGAAAAGGAAAAAGAAAACAAGAGGAAAGAAAAAAACAACGGAAAACGCTCAAGTGTCCAGTCTGGTCACTGAATACTTTTCTAAGATTCCTGTTCCTCTTGCTCCCCAAGCGAAATTCCTTCTCCAGTCACACATAACCCCCCACGCCAGCCGCGGCGGGAGCCCCGAGAGGCATCCACCCGCGCAGCCCCAGCCCCTGGACACCCGGCGGGTGGGAAGCCGGGGCTCCCTCCTTTGCTCAGGGGACCCGCACCCTTCAGTGCGACCTTCAGCGGTGGGCGGAGGGGACAGACGGACTCACTTGAGCTTCTTGAAGGCTTCCTGGCCCCCGGCCACGTAGTTGCCCCCGCTCTGGATCTGGTCTAGCTTCCGGATGCGGTGCCCGCTCCGCGGGGTGTAGATGTTCCTGACCGCCCCAAAGGGCGCCTGGACGCCGCCTGTCACCTCCTTCAGAAAGACGTCGAAGCTGGACACCTTCTTCTCGTGGATGACGACGCGACGCCCCGCGAAGAAGGGGTCCCCGTTGCGGTACACCAGCACGCTCTTCACGACCGGCTGGGACAGGTGGCTGGACCTGGCGCCTGTGCCGCTCATCTTCCCCGCGGGACGCCGCCCTGCGGGCTTCTCAGGGGAGGTGCCTCTCTGCCCAGACGCCTCGCCGCGCGCACCCCGCGGGGTCGCCTGCTGAAACCAACGCGAAACACACAAGCCCGCGGTTAAAAAAAAAAAGAAGAAAAAAGAAAAGAAAGAAAGAAAGAAAGGCCGAGCGCGGGGTGAGCGCCCGACTTCACCCTCAGCAGACCCTGCGGGCTGCGGGGCGCGCGGTGCACGTCCGGCTGGTTCCCCACAGTCTGCACAGCCAATCAGCGCTCGCCGTGCGCGCAGCACCCCTGCTTCGCACGCTCGGGGCAGAGCCCGGGTCGAGCCGCCCCGGGACGCGAGCGCGCGGGGGTCTTCACGCGGGGCAGCCGAGGGGCCGCGGGAGGGAGGGGTGAGCGCGCGCGCCCCCACGCACACACGAAGGGCAAGGACGCTCCAGCTCCAAGTCTCACTTCCTCGTCGTGGGGCTCTTGCAGACGCTTGCCCCTTCTCGCTTTGCCCCCTCACCCCTCCCTCTCCTGCTTGCTCCCCAAATGAAAGCAACGGAGAGTCTGGCTCGGATTGCCCACATGCTTATTTGCCGAAAAAGAATAGCCTAACGTGCGTTGAGGGAGAAAAGGGGGCGCTCGGGAGAGGCTCGAGCTTCCGGGACCCTTCGCCCCTCCGGCGACCAGCAGCGCCAGCGCGGGCGAAGGTCCCCGGGCACCGTTTGAACCCCGCGGCGCGCCACCGGGTCCCAGGGCGGGAGGCAGCGGGTGGGGTCCCCGGGGACGCGGCCCCCGCGGGGGTACCTGGCGGCACTCGAGGGCCGGCTGGGGGAGGGCGAGGGCCGGGCGGGGGCGCGGCGCAGCGGTTCGGCTGGCACCGCGCTGAACTCGGGGGCGGCGCGGCTCTGCCGCTGTTCCTCCGCTGCCGTTGCCTCCGCGGGCCTCCCTCACGCCCCGGGGGGCCGGGGGGAGGGATGGACTTGTTACTTCTCGCCGTTTCCATAGCGACTGCAGCCACGCGCGGAGCCGCGTCCGCCAACGAGTCCGGGCGCGCGCCCGGGTCCCTTAGGCTTTGCCCGGGGCCTCCCCAGAGACAAGGAGAGCTCAGGGTTTGCGGGGGTGGGGGGATGGAGGGGACGCCCGGTGGCATTACCGTGCCGTCGTAATATAGATGGACGCCCCCTGTGTGCCAGGCGCTATGCTAGAGGTTGGCGATACCGCGGCGAAGACGGCAGGATCTTGAGTGTTGCCCAAGCCACGCTGGGACATACGTATTGTGGGGCCAGGAAAAGTGTCCTTGAATTCTCCTTGCTGTGTGCAGACTTCATTACTGACTGTTCCTAACGCATCATAAGTGAACAGAAGTAGCATTGATAATATATATAATATACATAATATATTTAATAACTGCTATTAATGGAATGTTTTCTATGTAGCCGGCACTGCGTTAGGATCTTTATTACACTGTCTCCTTGAATGCTCACAGTCACCTTCAGAGGCAAGCATTATTCTATCTTCTGATGAGGAAACCAAAGAAACTTACCTCGGGTCACACACAAAAGTTCAAGCCTCGTTCTCTGCGATTCCAGAACTGTCCTGACCACCACGTCCTATGAATCTAAAAGGCGAATGCGTAAAACATTGCCATCTGGAGCAGAAACGTTTTTATTAAGGTTACCTAATACATTCATGTATGGAGAGTTCACAGTTTTCCAAAGAGGACCAGAGAGAAGAGAACAATACAGAGAGAAAGGAGGAGGGAATTCTGTGAGTCAGTTGTAAAGCCCCACAGGTTAAGGGAATGAATGGGGAGATTCTCTGTGCGAATATGCTACCAAATAAGGAAATAAGGCAGAATACCTGTTTTGAGGGAAAGAAGGCAGTAAAGCAAGCAAGCCCCAGACCACCCAAACCCCTCTTCTACCGCCCTGGCACAAAATGAAAACTTGCTGCCTCTTATTCAAAAATTAAGAATATCAAGGGGCGCCTGGGTGGCTCAGTGGTTAAAGCCTCTGCCTTCAGCTCAGGTCATGATCTCAGGGTCCTGAGATCGAGCCCCACATCGGGCTCTCTGCTTGGCAGGGAGCCTGCTTCCCCCCTCTCTCTCTGCCTGCCTCTCTGCCTACTTGTGATCTTTGTCTGTCAAATAAATAAATAAATAATTGTTAAAAAAAATTAAGAATATCAAGATGGCAACAGGAAAGCATTAAACCAAATACAGGGACGTTCATAAGTATGGGACCTTGTCGTAAGTCCATGAACCCACCACCCCACACGTACGTTCTGGTTCCTTCCACAGGAGTATCTCTGGTGCAGATCTGTCTCCTGGGGCCAGACTTATTTACCCAGTTGTCTCTTGGTGATGCCGTGACAAGTGTTTAGTTACTGGCTGTTGGGGAGGGGAAGGCCTTGATTCATACCTTTTACCAATTTTTGTAGTTTAAATATTGCAAATGTGGCTGGTTTCCAGCTACCAGTCTCATGTCACTGAAGGCAAGAGAGGCACAGTTGCATGCCTTTATTTGGTATTTCCACCATACTGTTAGAGTAGACACAGAACTTCATAGATAATAGTAAAATACAGCTGGTGGCGAGTTTTGGGTTTATTAATTACCTTTGTTTATAATACAGTTTATTTAACTGTACATGTAATATAATTTATTTAACTGTACATTTATACAGTTTAAACTTTTTATTGGCCGTGTTTGAAATTTTTTGAAAATTTAACAATTGACTCTCACAAGGCGGCTCCTGAACATCTTCCCTAGACTATCAAAAAGCAACCTAGATTCAACATGTTCATAGGATCTCATGTTTTCACCAACACCTTCTTTTTCTCTCCTTCCCTTCTCCATAAAGGGGCCATCCTCGACCCATCTGAACACCCCTTCCTCTCACTCGCAGAACACATTTGACCATGCAGAGAAACAACAGCGAACGCAGTCATCTCTTCAACCTCTCTGCTCCTTCTGTTTGCTGAATTTGGTTTTGAGCTGTGCTCTCTCATGCAGAAGCCCAAAACCACTGAGCAAAGGGAGAAGCATTTCTGAAGCCACCAAGAGTACCTGAACCCTGATCTCAAACAGTGGAGAGGGAACGAGAAGCCACTTCAGAGACGGATGCTGGACACTCTTAGTGCACACACAGAGAGAGGACAGTTTTCTCTTCCTGCTTCTTCCTAAGTGTCAGAAAGACCTTGAGGGTGAGAGATGGCAAAAGAGGATTCTTTTGACAGACAGACAGAGCTCACAAGCAGGCAGAGAGGCAGGCAGAGAAAGAGAGAGAGGAGGAAGCAGGCTCCCCACCGAGCAGAGAGCCTGACACGGGGCTCGATCCCAGAACCCTGGGACCATGACCGGACTGAAGGCAGAGGCTTTAACCCACTGAGCTACCCAGGTGCCCCTCAAGAGAGGATTCTTAAAGAAGTTTTAGTGTCCATTAAAAATAACACCATAAAGATACGTGGCATTCCTCAAGAGCCTGAGTAAATCTCTGAAATGCTTCCAAGTCTACCTTTCTGCAGAAATAATAATTTCAATGGGATACTGGACTGAAACCAGACCACATTGCTCCCTGGGTTTCTAAGGGTGCTTCAGTCAGTCACCATCCTCTATCCATTCTCCCTCTCAAATATTCCTTCATAAGTGAATCCATTTGCTCATCTCCAAATCCATTTCCACCACCATCACCAGAAGTGTGACCCTGTCTCCTGTTGTGTTTCCCTACTTGCCACTTTCCACAGGACAGCCAGCCTGAAAGTCTGTTGAAAAACACACATCCCGTCATGTCACTTTCCAGCTGAAAACTTTCTGGATGTCCCTGCGTTTCATAAGACAATCCCCGACATCATCCACAATAATCCCAAAGCCCTGGATATGCCCCCTCATAACGTTTTCAGTCCATTCCCTTCTCACTCGACTCTCCCTGTGGCTTCCCGACGTCAAGAGCTGACCTCCTACTTCCTCGAGTTTCTTTGTACATACTTTCCAGCTCCTCTCCCCGCTCACTGCCTTGTGTTCCAACCAGTACTTCAAGTCCCAGTTCAATGTCATTCCTCCTCCTTTCCCAGCTCAAGATAGCTCTGTACTTATTGTATCTTTTCCTCCACGGTCTTATCAGTTGTAATTATGAACCTTTGTAAAATTATATGTTTAATTTTTGTCTTCGTATGACTGGATGTTTAATCTTTCTATAATTATATGTGTATAGGTACAAATTCCCAGAAAGAAAAAACTATGTCCATTTTATCCCACAGAGGCTGATATATATATGTAAAATATATATATTTATATATAAAATAGTACTAGCACAGAGGATAGCATATATATATAGAGAGAGAGAGAGACTACCACAGAGGCTGATATATATTAGATATATATATATATAAACACATATATATATAAAATAGTACTAAATAATGATTTTTTTTAAGATTTTATTTATTTATTTGACAGAGAAAGATCACAAGTAGACAGAGAGGCAGGCAGAGAGAGAGGGGAAAGCAGGCTCCCCGCCGAGCAGAGAGCCCGATGCGGGACTCGATCCCAGGACCCTGAGATCATGACCTGAGCCGCAGGCAGCGGCTTAACCCACTGAGCCACCCAGGCGCCCCTAAATAATGATTTGATGAATACATAAAAGCAAAATATTTTAAGTTTAAAAATTAAAATACTGCTTCAAAATATTTAGAAACTGCTCCTGTGGAAGAAATTTTCAGACGAGCAAATAAAGAAGTACTTGATAACTAAAGAGGTTCTAAGCGCTTTGGAGAGAAAATGCTTAACCGGATGCAGATGAAAGCACGGACACAGGACGCCAGACCCTTTTTTTTTTAAGTCAATTGATTAACATATAATGTACTATTAGTTTCAGAGGTAGAATTTAGTGATTCATCAGTTGCGTGTAATACCCATTCTCATTCCATCAAGTGAGGCAACCAGACTCTTACCCACCACTGAGTTTTACCAGTTTTTGAAGGCATTAGAGATGTATATAGAACGCGGGACATATTCTACTAGTTTTTCCTCAAAGAGTGTCATTACTTTACAACTGGGGTTCATAACTCGGTCTCAGAAAGAGCAACAACTTCTCGAGACCGTGTGTCTTGGATATACGTTTGGATAAGGGTGGCTGCTTCTGATAAGCCCTGACTTCCTCTTGTCTGGTGACCTCCGCTGGTTCCAGTAACGACTCTACTCATCTTCATAGCCAGGGATATGGGGTGGGATGTCTACCCCAGATGGTTATATTCAAAGGTATCTGTAAGAGGGACCACCCTCTTCTCCTATTTACAGCCAAATCATGTAGGTTCTAGCTACTAACATGCCCTAACTCTCTCCTTCTCGTTATGACCCCTCTCCCTACCTGGGTTTGGAGCTTAGTAAAAACGTTTGCCACATATCTAAGGAGTTATGAACAATAACAAATAATCGTTTCCTACTTTAGCTGAGTTATTGGTATTTAGAGTATGAGATGAGTAACCACAATCTCCTGAAACAATAAACTTGAAACTTCTTTTTTTATATTGCTTCCTGCCATAAAATAAACCCCAAAGGAACCTCTAGCAATTTATCTTTGAATTATATAGAAACTGAATATCACATTTTCCTACGTTACTATTTCCCCCCTCTGAAAAACATACAATTTCAAGGGGAGATTTTTTTTTAAAGATTTTATTTATTTATTTGACTGACAGAGATCACAAGTAGGTGGAGAGAGAGGGGGAAGCAGGTTCCCTGCCGAGCAGAGAGCCTGATGCAGTGGTCGATCCCAGGACTCTGAAATCGTGACCTAAGCCAAAGGCAGAGGCATAACCAACTGAGCCACCCAGGTGCCCCTCCAGGTGAGATTTAATATCAGTGAAAAATTTTGCAGTTCACACGGCTGTGATCTGCAAGCCCAACAGAAAATTTCCACAGAGGGTTTCTATTTTCCCTGAACCACAGAAGGAAATATTATCTTGCCTGAATTTTCTAGCCCTTAGCATCACGGTAAAGGCTGCTGTTCAATAAATATTTGTTAAATGAATTAATCTGAGAATTAAGCATGATGCAGACATGAAGGAAGAAAGCAGAACCAAGGGGCGCCTGGGTGGCTCAGTGGTTTAGGCCACTGCCTTCGGCTCAGGTCATGATCTCAGGGTCCTGGGATCGAGTCCCGCATCGGGCTCTCTGCTGGGCAGGGAGCCTGCTTCCCTCTCACTCTCTCTGCTTGCCTCTCTGCCTACTTGTGATCTCTCTCTGTCAAATAAATAAATAAAATCTTAAAAAAAAATAAAATATTTAAAACGTAGCAGCAGCATCAGCAGCAGCAGCAGAAAACACCCCCCCCCAACTGCAGGTGCAAGGAGGGAGAGATAACTCTCCCCCTTTTCTCCCCTGAAGCATCCTCTGCCCATTCCCCTGGGAGATGTCTCCCCTATCGCAGAAGGGGGAGTGAGTGACATCCTTTTAAAAAAAAAAAAAAAAAGAAAGCAGAACCAAGGCATCTTGAGGAGAGCTGAACCACTGCTATAAGGTGCCAACACTGCGTTCAATGCTATTATGAAATATATTTGTTCATATATGATTTCTGCCTTTAGTGATTCTTTAGAAAGGATACTGATAGAACTCTATCTCCAACACAAGCTAAATATCCTGAATCACTATTCTTCTAAAACAGTAAAAAAAAACAAAAACAACTGGATAAGAAACGTTGAAATCTTTTTATTTTTTTTTAAAGATTTTATTTATTTATTTATTTGACAGACAGAGATTGCAAGCGGGCAGGGGGCAGGGGGTGGGGTGGGGTGGGAGCAGGCTCCCCGCTGAGCAGAAAGCCTGATGCGGGGCTTGGTCCCAGGACCCTGGGATCAGGACCCTGGGATCAGGGCCGGCAGAGGCTTTAACCCACTGAGCCACCCAGGCGCCCCTATTAAATGCACTGCCAATTTGGCAAGAATGAAAAGAATTCAGAAAAGCCAAAAGCTAAGTGAAAACAGCAACCTTGGGAGGTAAGCAAGTACTGAAATCAGCTTTAACCCTAAGTACACCTGGCTATGCCCTCGACTGGCCTGGAACTGATGTTCTGTTAGCTGTGCAGGGAGGCAGACTCGAGAGAGAAGTCTGAGACCTTCTCAGTATGGACAGACTGAGAGGAGTCCCCCATGTGGACCTGTGACCTCAAATTACACCGTAACTTGGGCAGCCAGAATTAACTCTCTTCACAGAGCAGGTACAGTGAGGAGATGTGCTTGATTTCACATTCATGCTAGAGGTAGAGGTGGGAAGGAAGGATGGAGAAATTTCCTCCAATAATTGATCATCATAATGATGAAGTTCCAGAACCTAAGTCAGGTTCGGTGGGGTGAGGTTCGGAGCCGACGGCTAGGAAAGATTTCTTAAGACGTCTCTGGTGCAAAATAGAGGTTTATTAAAGCACGGGGACAGGACCCATGGGCAGATGGAGACACAGAGATGCTTTGGCGGAAGGTGAGGGGAAGGGAGGTTTCAACGGAGTTTTCTTATGCTAAAGAGGGCCCACAAGGTGCCGGGAGTATCCCGGAGGTCTTCAGGGATACCTGAGGTGTTCTGGGATACCTGAGGTCTTCTGGCTTGATCAATGTTGTCCATTAGCATCAAGATAGTTGGGAGATTCCTGGTGGGATGTCACAATCCTGCTATCAAGCATCTTTGTTAGTGAGAGTTAGGTGCAGAAGAGATTTAACTATTTTACATTTCCTTCTGCCTCAGCCTCCTTCAGTTTTGTGTATGGAGGGGAGGGCTTGAGGAACTGAGTTATTTGTCTCTGGAAATTATCAATAGCACAAGGTAACTTCTTTGTTTGTGGACCTCTAGGATATTTGTAACCCAAGGGGAACTATTTCTCGTTTATGGTGGTCAGGGGTGCCTGAGGAATGCAGATGGAGAGGGGGTGGCAAGGTGCCCGCTTTTACTTTGTCCTCCGCCAGCCTCCTGCTCCCTCATCAGTAACAGTTGACTCTGGATAGCTACTGAAACTCATTACTCTACCTTTGGGATCTAAATTATGTGAGGCAGAGAATTAAATTTAAATTTAAAGTGATTCTGGGCTAGAAGTACTCTCAGATGGCTGAGAAAGTCAACACAAATCCTATCCGGAGGAGCACAACTCTTACTCAATCTACCAATAAATCTCATAGATAATATTCTAGAGAACATGCGCTCACAGACAAAACACATAAAACTTTTAAGAAAACAAGCCCCGAGTGAGAGCCTGAAGAAACAGCAGAATCAAGCCAGACCTGAAAAGATTTAAGATCCTGGGATTACCAGAGGTGGAACATAAGATAATTACTCTTAATATGTTTAAAGAAGTAAAATTGTTGCAAATATGAGTAAGGAACAACAGACTTTAAGAAATTACCAAAGTTTAAAAAAATAGTAAGAAGTGAAAAAAATAATAACTAAAATGAAAAAACGTAATAACTAAAATTTAAAACTCCATAGAGAAGTTAAATAGCAGATTAGTCGCCTCTAAAGAGAGAGTTACTGAAAAGTATATTTGCAGACGTTATCCAGAAGCTGCACAGCAACATGAATAAATGAAAAATACGAAGGAAAGGTCAGAGGCTAAATTAACACTATTTGCCAATTGTACGATGAAAATTCCGGAAGGAGAAATAGATACAAGGGCACAGAGGCTCTATTTGAAGTATTTTCCAGAATTGTTGAAAGATACAAATCCTGACATTTTAGGAAGTCAAATGAATCCCAAATAGGATAAATTCAAACAATCACCATCTATATATATTGAAGTGAATCTGCCATAGAAAATATACAAAATATGATCCTAAAAGCAGTTTTTGGAAAAAGACAAAATACCTCCAAAGGAAAGACATTAATGGCTGACTTCTCAAAAGCAACAATAGAAATTAGAAGAGAATGAGTAAGATCTTTGATTTTGAGGAAATAATTGTGAATATGAAATTTCTACTGAACAAAATTATCTTTCTCAAGAATGGGTGCAAATTAAGAGCAATTTGTTACTAATGGGAATTCACTAAAGAAAATTCCAAAGAACTTAAGGGTAAAAAAAATGGTCCTGAATGAAAGTGTGAAAGGCAAGAAGGAATGATAGACAAAGACATTGTTAACTATGTGGTACATATTTTTAATGACTATGTGAAACAGTAATAACAATGTCTGAGGTATGGTGTTTATAATACAATTAAAACAAATGTGTTAAAAATAAGTGAAAATGAAGAAAATAAAGTAAAATAATCTGCCTTTTTAAAAAAGAGCTAACGTACTAGAGAATAATTGCATACAAACAAGGAGGGGAGTGATCAAATTTAAGTATTAGAAGAACCTCTTGTTTTCACACCCATTAGGATAGTTGGAAGAGTTTAAAACGACAACAACAAAAAATATGTGTTGATGAGGATGATGAGGAGAAATTAGAACAGTCACACAGGGACATCTGGGGGGCTCAGTCAGTTCGGCGTCTAACTCTCAATTTTGGCTCAGATCATGATCTCAGGGTCCTAGGATGGAGCCCCTGGTCAGGCTCCCTGCTCTGCGGGGAGCAACTGCCTCTCTCTCTCTGCCCTCCCCAACCCCTACTTGTGTGCTCTCTCTCTCTCTCAAATAAATAAAAAAAGAAGTAAAATCTTTAAAAAAAAATATTAGACATAGTGTTTCATGTGACCCAGCAATTCCATTTCTAGGCATATACCCCAGAGAATTGAAAACATATATTCACACAAAAACATGTAATAAATGTTCACCGTATTTCTAACAGCCAGAAAGTGGAAACAACCCCATCAACTGATGACTGGATTTAACACATTGGGATGTACATGAGGACTGGAAGCTCTGTCTCCCGTGTCCTAGCCTTTGGTCCTGGGACAAGTCTACTTCTCTTAGTACTTTTACTCTCGGGGTAGTGTTTTTCTCTGGGGCTGCCCCAGTTCCTCGTAAAGACACATTCCTGGTGGGTCCATCTGACAGTCTGGCAGACATGCTCGGATATGTGTGAATCCCTGTAGTGGACGTAGCTGAGACCCGAGCAAAGACACCTTCCTCTCCTCGCCCCTTCCCTTCCCCCTGCCCTCCCTCCCTTTCTCTCTCCTGCTCCGCCATCGTGTGTCTCTCCTTCTAGGCCCATACGGGTATAATGTTCATTTGCTCAACTGCTCTAAGCACTCGAGAAAATAGTGTCCCGCTCTTCTGAACATTTTAGGGACTGGCAAGGGCTATGAACAGCCAAGATTGTGGTGAAAATGACCAGAGATATGTGGGGTTAGGAAGGCCTTTCTTTCTTTCTTTCTTTTGTTTTTATTTACATTCCAGTTAGTTAACATACAGTGTCCTATTAGTTTTGGGGGGACAGCTTAGTGATCCAACACTTCCATCCATCACGCGGTGTTCATCAGAAGTGTCCTCCTTCATTTCCACCACCTGCTTCACCCATCCCCTCCCTAGCTCCCCTCTGGTAACCAGCAGTGTGTGCTCTAGAGTTAAGAGTCTCTTTCTTGGTTTGCCTCTCTTTTTTCCCCTATGCTCATTATGTTTTGTTTCTAAAGTTCCACATACGAGTGAAATCATATGGTGTTTGCCTTTGTCTGACTGACTTCTTTCACTTAGCATTATACACTCTAGTTCCGTCTGTGTCATTGCTAATGGCAAGATTTCATTCTCTTTTTTTAATATTTTTATTTATTTATTTGACAGAGAGATCACAAATAGGCAGCCAGAGAGAGAAGGGAAAGCAAGCTCCCCGCTAAGCAGAGAGCCCGATGTGGGGCTCGATCCCAGGACCCTGAGATCATGTGAGCCGAAGGCAGAGGCTTAATCCACTGAGCCACCCAGGTGCCCCGATTTCATTCTTTTTTATGGGTAAGTAATACTGCATTATATAAATCCCACATCTTTATCCATTCATCTGCCGATGGACACTTGGGTTGTTTCCATAGTTTGGCGGTTGTAGATGATACTGCTGTAAACATCGGGGTGCATGTACCTCTTCGAATTAGTATGTTTGTATCCTCTGGGTAAATACCTCATAGTACGATTGCTAAATTATAGGGTAGTTGTATTATTAACTTTTTGAGGAACCCCCATGCTGCCACCTACAGTGGCTGCACCAGTTTATAAGAAGTTATAAAACTCACCATCCCCAAAACAAATAATCCAGTTAAAAAGTGGGCAGAAGTGGGGCACCTGGGTGGCTCAGTGGGTTAAGCCTCTGCCTTCAGCTCAGGTCATGATCTCAGAGTCCTGGGATCAAGCCCCACATCGGGCTGGGTCCTGGGATCAAGCCCCACATCGGGCTCTCTGCTCAGCGGGGAGCCTGCTTCCTCCTCTCTCTCTGCCTGCCTCTCTGCTGACTCATGATCTCTCTCTGTCAAATAAATAAATCTTGAAAAAAAAAAGTGGGCAGAAAAAAAAAATGAAAAGACATTTTTTCAAAGAAGACCTCCAGATGCATGAAAAGATGCTCAACGTCACTCATCATCAGGGAAATGCAAGTCACAACCAGAATGAGATCGCACCTCACACCTGTCAGAATGGCCAAAATTAGCAAGGTAGGAACCAACAGGTGTAGGTGGGGATAAGGAGGGAGGGGAATGCTCTTACACCGCTGGCAGGAATGCAAACTGGTGCAGCCACTAAGGAAGGTCTTTCTGATGAGGTAAACGTTCAGCTCAGCTCAATGACAAGAGAGACTCAGCTCTACAAAACCCTGGCATTTAAGCATTCCATGCAAAGAAAGTAGCCATGTTTTTATTTATGTCTTATGTATTATATGCCATAATCTGAGAGCTTCCCTTGCCCCTAAAGTTGGAAGAGGTGGGATTTTACCACCCCTGGTTGGCTTGTTCCACTCACCCAGGTATGAAGCTGGAGTCCACCTCGAGTGGGACCCGCAGGGCTCTCCACTGTAGGGAGCCTCTCCAGATCCCTCTTGGGGCACAGCCATATTTCCAACTTACTGCACGTTCTAATGGGGCCTCTGGGCATATGGTTTTCAGGGTTTCTCACCTCATTCCACAGGGAGGAGAACTTCAGGGAAATCCTAGCTGAGGTACAGAATCACAGCGAGGAGAAGACAGCGGGGAGCCCATATCCCCTATTTTCAGGGAATTCCAGATTCCACATAACTAAGCTCTAGAAGATGAAGATTAGGAATTTCTCCACTCTCTGTAAGGCATTCTGATGGAGCACGAGCATAAAGCCTAGATTCCCCAAGAGGCTGTGGGACTCAGAGGGCTCTGGCACCTCCATGAGGGTCAAGGTCTCCTTTTCAGCTCCTCAGAGGGGACCGTGGTCACCACCAGCTAGGCCTCCTCTCGTCTTTGTTCATCTTCTTTTCCTCACGAGAATTCCTTTCATTTTCTCTCCACCCTTTTACTGTATCATATCATATCAGTTCGTAAAGGCCCATCTCAAAACTCACCTCCTCTGGGCAGCCCTCCCTGATTGCCGTCACCTCATTAATGTCTTCTTTGCTGAACCCTGACAAATACCCAGTCTCTTACACATACCCTCTTTGTAACTACCCTCCCTTCCTTTTTCCTCACTTTCTTCTTTCTATTCTTTGCTTTCTTCTTTCCTTCCTTCCTTCCTAATAATAAACTTATTCATCTCAAGCCTTCTAGAAAGAAATTATTACTTTGGTTTGAATGCATAATGATAATATTTCAAATGCATGTGAGGGATCTAGAACATTAACAATAATACAAAGATATGTACACCCCCCACCAGCTCAAAAAGAAAATATTACCATTTCCCCATGACATCCCAGTGTGCCAGACTCATTCCCTGCATTCCCCCTCCCCACCCCAGTGGGCAACCACTGTGCTGAATGTTGTGTCTATCATTCTCCCTTACTTTCCTGTGTAGTTTGGCCACTTTGGAGCCCTAACCAACAAATTATTTAATATTGCATGCTTCTGAATTTTACACTAGTAGAATTTTCCTGTGCATACCATTTTGCACGTTATTTGTTGGACTCTTGGGTTATGTTAGTGAAGATTCTTCCCTGTTGACCCATGCTGCTGAGTTCGTTTTCACTGCTGCATGGTGTTCTATTGGACAACTGCATCATTATTTTTTTAAAAGCATTTTATTTATTTATTTGACAGAGGGAGAAACATCACAAGTAGGCAGAAAGGCAGGCAGAGAGAGAATGAGAGGGAAGCAGGTTCCTTGCCGAGCAGAGAGCCCGATGTGGGGCTCGATCCCAGAACCCTGAGATCATGACCTGAGCTGAAGGCAGAGGCTTTAACCCACTGAGCCACCCAGGCGCCCCTGCATCATCATTATTTTTTTAATCTATTCTATTATTCTCTCACATTGGGATTGTCTGTATTCTTATTATGAGAAATACCATTGTAAAGTTCTTGGAGATGTCTCCTGATGCACCTGTGTCGGAGTTTCTCCAGGATATGTACAAAATATTAGAAATCCTGGTTCTAAGGGTACACACGTATTCAACTTTACAGACGTTAGATGATTGCAAAGTGGTCTCCACAACCTTCATGACCTTGGTTTGTCATCTCTTAATTTTTGCCAGTCTGGGGCAAAATCTTGGAGATTTTAGTTAGAACTTCTCTGGTTTCTGGGGTGTTTGGGTGGCTCAGTCAGTTAAGTGTCAGACTCTTGATTCTGGCTCAGGTCATGATCTCAGGATCATGGGATGGAGCCCCATGTCAGGCTCCCTGCTGGGCATGGAACCTGCTTAAGATTGTCTCTGTCTCTCCCTCTCCCTCTGTGACTCCCCCCCCACCTGTTCACACATGTACTCTCTTTTTCTTTAAAAAAAAAAAGTATTCCTCCAATTTTTAATGAAGTTAAATATACTTTCATATATATTTATCGATTATCTAAGTTTCCTCTCTTGTTAAGATCCTATTCACATTTTTTGCCCATTTAAAAAATTGAGTCTAATATTAGGTATTTTTTTTCTCCTCACCTTTTTGGATGTTGAGTAGCTCCTTATATATTCTCAGCAGCAGTCCTTTATTGGCTATATATTTTACAAATATCACCTCCTTGATTGTGGGGTTTTGTTTTCTACTTATGGCTTTCTTAGAACTGAAGTTCTTTAATTAAGTTAGAGGTGTTAATCTTTTCCTTTATGCTTTATGCTTTTCGTTATTATTTAAGAAATTCTTCCTACCTTGAGGTCATGATGATATTCTCTTATATTACCTTCTAAAAGCTTTACAGTTTTCCCTGTCACATTTCAGTTTAATCCATCACAAATTAATTTTTGTGTGCTGTGAGAGAGATCAAATTTCATTTTATTTTTCATTTTTTTCATAGGGACAACATATGGTTGATATCATTTATTACATAGTCTCCAATAACTTGCCGCTATCTCTGCCATATGCCATCTCTCCAAATATAATGTAGATCGGTTTCTTTGCTTCTCTTCTGTTCCATTGGTCCAACTGACTAGGCTTGCCGCAAAACTATCCTATCTTTATGGCTTATAATAAGTCCTCATGTTTTTGTGAGGCATGTCCTAACATATTTTTCTTTTTTTAAAAAGAACATTTCTTTTTTTAAGGAACATTTTGGTATTTTAGTATTTTGCTCCCCTATAACAACAACAAAAAGATAGAACAAAGAAACTAGATTGGAAATGAAAGAGGAGAGGCTAATTGAAGAGGCCACGGATACTGGAAAGAAAATCAGAGCATGTTATGGACAGCATTACACCAATGCATTTGAAAACCAATAAAGTAAAAAATTCTCTAAGTATACAACTAAGTCATCAGACTCAGCATGTGATTTAAGAGTTTTGTTTTCTAGTTATTGCTGACAATGTATACATATGCAATAGATCTTATTATATTTATTGTGTCCAAAAACGTAAGCTCTCCTGGATTTTGTTTAGAATTTTTGCATTAATGCGATTTGCTTTTTTGTTGTTTTTGACCTTTCCAGATTTTTAAAAAGATTTTATTTATTTATTTGACAGACAGAGATCATAAGTGGGCAGAGAGGCAGGTGGCGGCCGGGGCGGGGGCAGGCTCCCCGCTGAACAGAGAGCCTGATGCGGGACTCGATCCCAGGACCCTGAGATCATGATCTGAGCCGAAGGCAGAGGCTTAACCCACTGAGCCACCCAGGCGCCCCAGTGTCTCCAGATTTTGTTATGTAAAAGTTATGGTCACCTCTGAAAGATTTGATATTAGATCAAAATTATGGTTCTTTAAAGTTTGGTTAAAACTCACCAGTGAAATCACCAGGGCAGTCATTTGGGTCTTGTTAGTCATTTTTGTTTTAATCAGATTTGGAAAGTTATATATTTCAGCAATATGCCCGCTTCCTTCTTTTTCAAGTTCATTGGCATAAAGTCTTATCTTCTAAAGGTCTACAGCGTAGGCGGCACGTCCTGTCTTATCCATTTCTGCCATTGTTTCTTTATAATACATTCTTTCACTCATTAATTTCACCAGAGTTTTGTTAATTTTATAAAGCTTTTCGAGAGACCAACTCTTGGCTTTATTAATCATCTCTATGGTATGCTTTATCCCTTTGTCATTAATTTCTGCTACTTTACAACAATTACATTTCCTGTTATTTTCTTGAGTTTACTTTGCTTTTTCCCCCAGCTTCCAAAGATGAAAGTTTATTGTTTTGTTTTTGTTTTTGTTTTTTTAGCTTTTCCACATCGATCCATGATCAGAGGACGGCAAACTATAGCTGAAAAATCTGAAATAAATATTTCACTATGAATTCTACAAAGCATTTACAAACAGTCCTCCTTTTATACCGTGTGTAAAGTACAATGTGGGTGGAAGGGGGGAAGAAGAGAGGCATTCTGATGTAGGGAGCAGACCCCGCCCTGCAGACCCCAAGGACTCTAACACAGCATCCATCGTGGGATACTGGCCAGGACACAGCGTCACTCCACAGAGGCAACGGTGCAGAGGGGCCGGCACCTGCCTTCACAAGCAGTAGACTCCTCAGGAAAGAGAACCAAAAGAAGTTAGAGCAGGGCATGAGGGACAACTGTGCCGCTTAAAACCTCATTCCCTAGGAACTCCTAGAAATAACTGGAGGGAACATTCAGAGATGCAGAGGGTTATGGGATGCACGTGTACTTTTCATAGGAAGCAGGAACCTGCCAACATATGCCTTATTAAATTTGACCAACTTTGCAATATGACCTGGGAAAATACAGGGCTTTGAGTCATGAAAGCAAGGGAGTGGGCTATAGGCAAAAAATTAATAGAAGCTAGTCACGTTGAAAAAGACGAGTTAGTAACTATTTTAAATATCAGTGTGTGTGTGTTTAAAGATTTTTTTTTATTTATTCATTTGACAGACAGAGATCACAAGTAGGGGGAGAGGCAGGCAGAGAGAGAGGAGGAAGCAGGCTCCCCGCTGAGCAGGATCCCAGGACCCTGAGATCATGACCTGAGCCAAAGGCAGAGGCTTTAACCTACTGAACCACCCAGGTGCCCCTGTGTGTGTGTGTGTGTGTGTGTGTGTGTGTGTGTGTCTGTGTTTCAAGATCAGAAGCAGCTCTGCATTAGAGTTTCACCCAAAGATGCTGAGGTTTACATGACTATTCCTTCACAAACACGCCGCTCCTGGAGATCCCATTCTAAGGGGTATGGTTAATGAGATTCTTTGATCAATAAGGCCACTTGTAAACTACAGAAATTCTCAGAGGGATTCATCAATGCCCCGTGCCTTCTGGAGGCATTTAACTAGCCGCCTGGAGAATTCCCATCTCTAGACAATTATTTCGCAGTAAGGACAAAAAAAAAAAAAAATTGCCTGAGGTTTTCAGCTACAGTTAAATTCATTGGAGTCAACATGGCAGACATCCTTGTAGCTGCTGCAAGTCAGTTAGGCGCAAAGTTTTGCTCCCGAAGGATTGCTCATTTCCTACGTTGGATAGCATATAGATAGGACCAAAAATAATTTATTCCAGACGACAGAGAATCGGACCTGCAAAATCAACCCCCTCAATATTTGTTAGTGACGATAGACTTTTATTACCAAAGACGAATGACAGTTGCGGAGTTATTTTATGTTTTAAAATGCATACATATTGTTGGGGTCCTGGGTGGCTCAGTCTGTTAAGCATCCGCCCTCTGCCTAGGTGGTGGTCTCGGGGTCCTGGGATCCAGCCCCGCATCGCGGTGGGCTCCTCGCTCCTGTTCGGAGAAGTGTGTGCCGTGCAGTTTGCACCCAAAAAACACCATCTCTCGTTGTTTAAAATAAATTGTTCTTGTGGGGATGAATGCGGTCAGTTGTAGATATTACACAGAGAGCAATCGGCAGGCTCAGTAGAGTGGCAGAGCAGGGAGAAGACAGCCCTGCCTTGGGTTAGTCCTGAGGTCAGTTGCCTCCTTGCCTGAGGCAGACCCTGCTGGTGCTCAGCCCAGGTACTCTTGGGTCCCCGTGACCCTGGGTGTGTCCTCTATGTGCCACACCTGAGACTCTTTTCTACAGGTGGCCTTGAGGCTACTGGAGCGGCATCTTATGAACCCGCAGAGCGCAGAGTACCTGAGAGTGTCTTTCTGTCCCCACCTTCCACCTACAATCATCCTGCACCTGCCTTCTGCCTCTCACTACGCCCCAGTGCATGCGGGTGAAAGCCCAGACCCCTTGCTTTAAGTCGGGCTCTTTCTAAGGCAGAAGACGTGTGTCAGAGCTCCCCTGTTGAATCAAGTGGAAGCTGCCCTTGGTAAGATGTTGCCCAAAATCACATCCTCACCTGGCTTCTTTCCAGTTACCCTGAAAGCATTTCCGAACTAAGTCACTGTATACAAGCCTATGACTTGATCCATTCTGACTTTCTGACTTCCAGTCCTGGACCTTAGCTGCCTACCTGATGTGCTCATTCATTCATTCATTCATTACTTCGAAAGCAAATGCTAGCTCAGAATCTACTCTGTACATAGCACTATTCCTGATTTACACCGTGTGGCTAATATTCTGCCCTTTCTCCATCCATCTGCATCTTCTGTTTCTCTATCCGGTACCTCCCAGTACTCAACTGTATACCCATGAATGAAGGGAGGACGCGAAAGAGGGAAAGAAGAAGTAAGGGATGAAGGGTTTGTTTCCAACGGAGTTCAAGCAGGCCTTGGGGTCACGCGCACGCACACACCCCTCAGCATCCCCATCCTCTCTCTGGTGGTGAAGTTCTGCAGCCAGACCAGCGGTGGTCAGTAACCCTTCGGCCTCCAGATAGTTAGGGATCATGGGAACCAGCCCCGGGTGAAAAACGTTAAGCACTTGGGGCGCTGTCTGTTGGCTGTTCTTGTTGAACCGCTTCTCCTAGAGAGCACCGCTAGGATGCCGCCAGGATGGGCCCCATCTACAAACCAGACTTAAAACCGAGAACCCCCACCCCCAGAAGCACCAGTGGGTGGCCCAAGTGGCCTGCCAATATCGACCCGTCAGGAGGAGCCCCTTCCAACCAATCGAGACGACGCATTTCCCCCCCTTTCCTCATTAGCGTATTGGACCACCTTGGGAACCTGAGCAGGAAATTTCTCTGCATAGGCAGGTGCCCTCTCTTTTCCGGGAGGTCTGCCTAACTATTATGTGGGTGCTATGTTTCTCCTCAGCTTAAGCTATCACCCCAATAAAGCCTTTCTGTGCCTTTGATTTGGGGGGTCCGGTCTTATTTCTATCCCTGTCGGGGCCAAGAAGCCAACTCCCGTGACATTTTTAAAGGTTTTCCCCAATGTACCATTTCAGACACTAGGAGACGCCTAGCATTTAATAACTGCTGTATGTCCCCCAGTACTGCGTGAGATACTTGGAATGTATTTTAAATCAAAGAACATAGTGGTTAGTGGGCTATGGACTGCCGGAATTCGGCTTTGAATTCTGATTCAGCACAGCAGGCATGGTATTGACCTCCCCATGCCCCAGTCTTCCCATCTGTATAATGGGAGCAACGGTAGTACCTATTTCGGGTTAACCCCTCCGTGAAGCGTCTGCCTTTGGCTCAGGTCATGATCTCAGGGTCCTGAGTTCAGCCCCCCATCAGGTTCTCTGCTCTGTGGAGTCTGATTCTTCTCTCCCCCTACGGTTCTCTCTGCTTGTGCTCTCTCTCTCATTCTGTCAAGTAAATAAATAATTTTTTAAAAAATGATAGTACCTATTTCATAGGTCATAGTGAGGACTAAACAAGATAATACATTTACATTTAGTACAACTAATTATAAATGCTGGTGCTTCGTCTATTTTGAAAAAAAATCCTCACATTCTCGGGGTGACTGGGTGGCTCCGTAGTTAATCGTCTGCCTTCAGGTCATGATATCAAGGTCCTGGGATCGAGCCCTGCAATCAGCCCCGTGTCTCTCTCTCCCTACCACCCCCCACTCGTGCACCCTGTCTCAAATAAATACTATATGGTGACTAACGTAACATAAAAATCAATCCATCAATCAATCAATCATGGCACCTAGCCCAAAGCCCAGCCAACTTGGGTGAACTCCCAGATCCTAGCATGCATATGTCAGACGTCCATGCTATTTTCGGTTGATAGACATTTTTTTTCAAAGATTTTATTCACTTATTTGACAGAGAGAGATCACAAGTAGGCAGAGAGACAGGCAGAGAGAAAGGGGGGAAGCAGGTTGCCTGCTGAGCAGAGAGCAGGGCTCGATCCTAGGTCCCTGAGATCATGACCTGAGCTGAAGGCAGAGGCTTAACCCCTGAGCCACCCAGGCACCCCGGTTGATAGACATTTTTAATGATATTCTGCCCAGCAGCAAAGGGGATGCTCTTTTGTGACTTAAGAGTTTCACCATTATTTTAAAATACAGCATGATAGAAAATTTCAAAAAAATAACAAAAATTTTAAAAAGAAATAAAATCTTTTTTCTTCTTTTTAAAAAAAAATCCTCGTGTTCTAAACCACTCTTTTTGTGAATGATCATAAGAAGAAAGTGTAAATCCATGATGATAATATTCTGAGGTTAGCATATTTAGCCTATAATATAGATAATACTATTATTTATATTAAAAAAAAAAAACAGCATCGGCTCAGAGTGACGTGTGGAGCTGCCCTAGAGGAACGGCTCCTGCTTGCAGAACATCGAGGTGTCCGTGACGTCAGTTGGCTGGGGTTGCCATGACAAAGTCCCACAGACTCAGGATTAACAGAAATGCATCATCTCTCAACTCTGGAGCCTGAGGTCCAAGATCAAGGTGTCAGCAAGTGGTTTCTTCTGAAGCTTGTCGATGGCTGTTTTCTCTCTGTGTCTTCACACGGTCTTCCACAACTGTGTCCTGATTTCCCCTTATAAGGACACCACCCCAATAACCTCACTTTAACCGAACTCTCTCTTTAAAAACCTAGCATCACATTCTGGGACAATGGGGCTTAGGACTTCAGCACATGAATTTCGAGGGGGAAATAACTCATAATATTCATTATTTGTAATAATAGCCGTCCTAATTCTAGCCAATCACACCCCCTTCCGGTTACACAATGTTCGTCCTAAAGGGCATCCGGTTGACATCTGTTTGTTATACCAGTGACTCCCTTGCTAGGGGCAGACAGGCCTACAGGTCTTAAGGTGCACTGAAGCAGAATTTAAAGCTGGTGGCCAATGAAAAACACTAATCATCACAAGTTTCAAAAACCTTTAACTTTTAAAAAGATTATTTATTTATTTATTTATAAAGATTTGACTTATTTATTTGTCAGAGAAAAAGAGAGCCCAAGCAGGGGGAGCGATGGGCAGAGGGAGAAGCTGACTATCTGCTAAGCAGGGAGCCTGATGCAGGACGCGATCCCAGGTCCCTGGGATCATGACCCGAGCAGAGGGCAGATGCTTAACCAGCAGAGTCACACAGGCACCCCTTATTTGTGTATGCTAGAGAGAGAAAGAGTGGGGGCCCATGTGTGTGCTCAAGTGTGGGGGAGGGGCAAAGGGAGAGGGAGAGAGGGAATCTTTTTTTTTTTAAATATTTTATTTATCCGACAGAGAGAAATCACAACTAGGCAAAGAGGCAGGCAGAGAGAGAGGAGGAAGCAGGCTCCCCGCGGAGAAGAGAGCCCGATGCGGGGCTCGATCCCAGGACCCTGGGATCATGACCTGAGCCAAAGGCAGAGGCTTTAACCCACTGAGCCACCCAGGTGCCCCGGGAGAGAGGGAATCTTAAGCAGATTCCATGCTAAGCACCGAACCCACCCTGGGACTTGAACCCACGTCCCTGAGATCACGGCCTGAGCTAAGATCAAGGGTTGGATGCTTAACCAAGGCACCCAGGAGGCCCTCAAAAAGCCTTCAAAGGATTGTTCAGTTGCATGAGGCAGCTTAGAAGGATGAGGCAGGAGTCAGAGCTGAAGTGATTACCGGTTCATTCACCCTTTGATTTGATTCTGTGCATCTGTTGGCCTGCCGGTTCACACCCTCTCCAGAGCTTTCTGGATATGATTTGAAACCAGCTGTAAGGAGACATGGAAGGAAGAAGCAGCCATTCCAGTCTGGCAGGTGGTGGTTTTAAATAAACAAAGGGAACATTCATGTGAGGCTTGTCTCGTGGGGAGCGGGACAAATGGATCCCCACATCCACCTGTCGTATCTAAAACGTTTATAAAGAGGCTGTAACTGGGTTTGGTCATGTGTACCATTCAGGTGTTCTCAGCACCGCGTCACCGTCCCAAAGCTGTGTCCTTGGAGCAGCCTCTGGGAGTGGGAAAAGCAAGGGGAACCCGCATTCCCAGGACAGGGAAGGAGGGAGAAGCCTCCGAGGCCCGAGTCTACCTCACCAGCCAATCATGTCTTTTTTTTTTTTTTTTTTTTTAATTTGACAGACAGAGATCACAAGTAGGCAGAGAGGCAGGCAGAGAAAGAGGAGGAAGCAGGCTCCTCGCTGAGCAGAGAGCCCAATGCGGGGCTCGATCCCAGGACTCTGGGATCATGACCTGAGCCGAAGGCAGAGGCTTTAACCCACTGAGCCACCCAGGCGCCCCTTTTTTAAAAGATTTTATTTATTTGACAGAGAGACACAGCAAGAGAGGGAACACAAGTAGGGGGAACCAGAGAGGGAAAAGCAGGCTTCCTGCCGAGCGGGGAACCTGATGTGAGGCTCCGTCCCAGGACTGTGGGACCATGACTTGAGCTGAAGGCCGACGCTTAACGACTGAGCCACCCAGGCGCCCCCACTATTCATTTTTTCACACAACGGACAGGCTAACTGACCTTAATTCTAGACAACCTCAGCACAAATTTTCTTTTCTTTCTCTCTTTTTTAAATTCCAAAATAAAATCACTGTCCTTTGGCACCAGCAAGCATGTTTGGATGACTCTGGCTGAGTCTATCATCATTAAAAGGCTACTTCCAGCAAAATCTTAGACGCCCAGTGTGGACTACCAATTTTTTTAGGAAGTGCTTTGGAAGAGTTTCCTTAACTCGCTGACAGTTAGTGAGGTAACATAGTACTACCTTTTAGTACCTGGGAGGGTTTTTGTTTTGTTTTGTTTTGTTTTAAGGTACAATGTCTGAAGCCACAAGGGACTTAGCAAGTGGAAGACTTGGATGAAAGCAAACTACCCCCTGCTGTGAACAGCCAGGAGAGAAGTTAAACATTACAAGGTACCAATTTTGCAGGAAATTATGTCACTGAGGCAGAAGTTACTCATTAACTGCAGTCTGGTGTCTGGATTAATGGACAGAGCTGCTTTAGTGAGCCATGATGTTCTGATGTCATTCACAGTTTGGAAATTCTAATTTAGAAAACCTGTATCAGTCAGCAAGCCCATGACAGCGTAGGAAGCAGTATTATTGAGGCCAGACACCCTAGTATTTCCTCCCCACATATATTGATTTCTACTGTAATTATAAACTAACTACAGAAGTTTCAGTGATTGCACAATACATTTTCAGCCCCTCGGTTTTAGGTCCTGTTTGATCATTTCCTAGTGACATTTTCAGATAGTGCAGTAAAACCATAAGGAGTGTAGAATTGAAAAGCACTTCTTAAAACATCTATGTGAACAGACGAGAAGGCTTTTTAAGTCCATTTAAGTTAAAATGCAGTGAAACCTTACCTATTAAAAACCCAGCACACCCTGAGCTCTGCCTAACTGATTTTCCCCGTGATTAACTCAACAAATGACAAACAAAGCAAAAGTTAATATCAGGAATGCATTCAAGCCAGAAGGGGGAAAAGAGGAAAGTAGAAACAAATCACCACATTACATTTATTCCAAGAGGCACGTTTTTTCCTGCCATCTTTAAACCAGGGTGTACCTTACAGGCAACGAAGTCTTGCACCTGCCCTCGACCAAGTGGTGAATTGTATCGTGTGAACAGGGAGGAATCTGGCCGTACCGTTCACATTGCCCCCCCATGAGCTCAGCTATGTGCGTGGTTAGTGCCTCACATGCTAAGCTTAATTCACTTTTTAAATGAAATTTTTTTAAGATCACACCAGGATTTAACATGGAAGCAAAAAAGTTTTAGGAATGTCTTTACCAACACTTTGCTTACATTTTCCCACTTATGTACAAGAAAGTTACCCAACAAAAACTTAGGTCTAAATGAAATCTGAAAAACAGCTTTCAGTAGTATAAAACTTCAAACAACATATAAGAAAGAGGGGGCACCTGGGTGGCTCACTTGGTTAAGCATCTGCGTTGGGTTCAGGTCATGATCCTGGGGTCCTGGGATCCAGCCCCCTATTCGGCTCCCTGGTTATCAAGGCCCCTGCTGGGCTCCTTAAGCAGTGGGCACCCTCTGCCCTTCCCCCTGCTCCCACCAGCTATTTCTCTCTCCCTCAAAAAAAAAGGGGGGGGGCACATGGGTGGCTCAGTTGGTTGAGTGACTGCCTTCGGCTCAGGTCATAATCCCAGACTTCCAGGATCGAGTCTGGCATCGGGCTCCCAGATCCTTGGGGAGTCTGCTTCTCCCTCTCACCTTCTCCTCTCTCATGCTCTCTCTCACTCATTCTCTCTCAAATAAATAAATAAAATCTTAAAAAAAAACCCTATAAGAGAGTATTATGTCATCCTTTATTTGAAATCTTTTCTTTGTTAGGGTTACGTAAATAATGGGCATCTTGTACATCACAAGTTTTTTTAAATTATTTTTATTAACATATAATGTATTATTTGTTTCAGGGGCACAAGTCTGTGAATCATCAGGGTTACACATTTCACAGCACTCACCATAACACATACCCTCCCCAATGTCCATAACCCAACCACCCTCTCTCTATCCCCCTAGCCCCCAGCAACCGTCAGTTTGTTTCATGAGATTAAGAGTCTCTTACAGTTTGTCTCCCTCCTGATCCCATCCTGTTTCATTTTTTCCTTCCCTACCCCCCACAATCTCCCACCCTGCCTTTTGAATTCATTATCAGTGAGATCATATGATAATCTTCTTTCCCTGATTGACTTATTTCGCTCAGCATAATACCCACTAGTTCCATCCATGTCACTGCAAATGGCAAGATCTCATTTCTTTTGATGGCTGCATAGTATTCCATTGTATATACATACCACATCTTCTTTATCCATTCGTCTGTTGATGGATATCTAGGTTCTTTACATTGTTTGGCTATTGTGGACATTGCTGCTATAAACATTCAGGTGCATGTGCCCCTTTGGATCCCTACATTTGTATCTTTAGCGTAAATACCCACTAGTGCGATTGCTGGGTCGTAGGGCAGCTCTATTTTCAACTTTTTGAGGAACCTCCATGCTGTTTTCCAGAGTGGTTGCACCAGCTTGCATTCCCACCAACAGTGGAGGAGGGTTCCCCTTTCTCCACATCCTCGCCAGCATCTCTCATTTCCTGACTTGTTAATTTTAGCCATTCTGACTGGTGTGAGATGGTATCTCATTGAGGTTTTGACTTGTATTTCCCTGATGCCGAGTGTACATCACAAGTATTTTACTTGGAAAGAGTGTCATTCCCGTCCAGGGGTATCAGTCCCAATGTGTAATCCAGTTACAATCCAGCCTCTCCCAGTGCCTTCCACTTGAGCTGGAAGCCCCACCACCCGCTCTTCCCTGACAAGCCTCTGTCCTTGCTGCCGCCATCATGTCTCCACCCCTAAAATCAGAGCATCCCTGGGAAAGTAGGAAGCAAAACCGGTAGCTGCTTCCACAAGTTCCTGCCATCGTCAGCCAATTGTGATTTTACGACGTTATGGAAATCAAGAGTTCAATCAGTAGGAAATCACCTTTAGAACATGACCCAGCCCCCCAAAGTTTCACGAACTGCCACAGAAAAGAGTAACAGAGTTAGACACATTCCCAATAGGAAGGGTTGGAGCGGAAGTGGCATCTAGCTAACCACCCATTGGCTCAGTCTGGAACCCACTCCCTGTACTCTCTTGTAAACTTACATGATGCCCTCCTGGATTGCAATTTGGATCATACGAGATTTTTCCTTGGGCACTTAGGGCTGTATTAGAAATGTACAGATGCATCTCCATCAGTTTTAAAACTTCCCTTCCTACATTTGGTAAACTGCGGAAGGCCTAGAACATGTCCATGAAATTCCATTCTTCTCACATTATCCTAGATGATTCATAGCCGAGCATGGCTTGCCATCATGCTGGGAGAGGAAACAGAAGAAGAATGGCATATCCTATGGCAAGTTGGGTTTTTAGAAGACTAGAACGGTAACATTTAATAACAGAACACACGTGAGACATGTCATTACTCTATTTAACTCTGTCTCTCCCAATCTGAAATTCTTGAAAGTAATTTTCTTTTTTTTTTATATTTTATTTATTTATTTGACAGAGAGAGATCACAAGTAGATAGAGAGGCAGGCAGAGAGAGAGAGAGAGAGGGAAGCAGGCTCCCTGCCGAGCAGAGAGCCCGATGCGGGACTCAATCCCAGGACCCTGAGATCATGACCTGAGCCGAAGGCAGCGGCTTAACCCACTGAGCCACCCAGGCGCCCCGAGAGTAATTTTCTTTAAGATTTTATTTATTTCTTTGACAGACAGACAGATCACAAGTAGGCAGAGAGGCAGGCAGAAAGAGAGGAAGGGAAGCAGGCTCCCTGCTGAGCAGAGAGCCCGATGCGGGGCTCGATCCCAAGACTCTGAGATCATGACCTGAGCCGAAGGCAGAAGCTTTAATCCACTGAGGCACCCAGGCGCCCCAAAAGTAATTTTTCATCGGATTTGCTGTCTTGTGTTCTTGGCTGTATCCGGGGCCAATTCAAGTGTATTATAGTATGAAGGGCACGTACTTTTTTTTTTTTAAAGCATAGGAGTGTACACTTACGAGGCCCACTATCTTCACAAGCCAAAACATAAACTTTTGACAGAAGCTAACTCTTCATAAAAAGGAAAAAAGAAAAAGAAGAAAGAAAAAAACCACCAACTCAGATTTAGCACCTTACCGATCCATACACCTGCCGATCAGATATAAACATAGAGACTTTATCAATTACCGGATGTCTGCACAAACCATGTGCTCTCTTCAAAGTTTAGTTTTAACACTTTTATTCAAAGAACTTCTTTTAAAACAGCTGGGTGGTGCAGCAATCTTTCGTGTACAATGCTACCTGGCCATGCTGATTTTGAAAATTATCACTGAGAAAGAGAAATGCAATGCCATGTGGGCATGAATGTCAATTTATAAGAATGGAGATGGAGTTAAGAGTCCTGATGGGTGGGACGCCTGGGTGGTCAGTTGGTTAAGCGGCTGCCTTTGGCTCAAGTCATGATCCCAGCATCATGGGATCCAGTCCCACATCGGGCTCAGCGGGGAGCCTGCTGCTCCCTTTGCCTCTGCCTGCCACTCTGTCTGCCTGTGCTTGCTCTCTCTGACAAATAAATAAATAAAATCTTGAAAAAAAAAAAAAAGAGTCCTGATGGGTAATCCAGTTATGATGGTTAATTTCATGGGCTGACTTGAGAAGACACAGATGGAACAGTATTTCTGGGTGTCTGTGAGGGTGTTTCTGGATGAAATTAGCATTTGAATCAATACAGTCAGGAAACTGTTGTTCCTCGCATGGGTGGGCATCATTTCATATTTAGGGGACCTGATTAGAGAAAAAGAAAAGCAGAGGAATTCACCACTTCCTTCTTTCTGCCTCACTGCTTGCCCTGGGATGTCTGCTCTCATCTTCTCCTGCTCTCAGACTGGCACGTAAAGCATGGGTTCCCCTGGTTTTCAGGCCTGAGACTCAAGACAGATTCACATCACTGGCTTTGCCGGGTCTGCAGTGTCCAGAGGCCGGCGCCGCAGATCATGGGACTTCTCAGCCATTATCATCGAGGGGGCCAATTCCTCATAAGAAGTCTCCTTTTCTGCTGTTGGTTCTGTTTCTCTGGAAGATCCTGACTAATCTACTACCTGCGCTTCTGATTCTTAGGTTAGGAATTCCCTGCATCACTTCACTCTGAAAGCAGGTGTTAAAATAGTTAATAAATAATTAAGCAAGCATAGGAATAGTGCTCCCTCCTGTGGCCAAAGTCCCAGAAAGTTTTCAAACGTGGGGATGCTCTCGCCTGAAACCGCCAGGTGGATCACAACAGAGCCAGACCCCAGAGAAGCCAACTTACCACAGCAGGTGCTGTGTGTGTAAAGACGACGTGGTTTAAAGGTTGGCCTTATGGTTTCGGGTCATGGGCACAAAGAGATCAGGACACATGTTTAAGTTGTAAAACAAAGAAAAATAAAATTTAACTCAGTGCTGGAGTCCGGTAACATTGGATTTGGATATTTTAATGTCTACTGTGTGTGAAGAAGATGTCTTCTTTAAAGGGATAGATCTTCTAAAAGGAAAAAAAAAAAAAACAGATAGTAAAGAGTCCCAGAAGTCTGAACTTAACAGCAAATTAAACCGGAGGGAAACATAAAACCATAATGTTGAATTTACTTCTGATCTGTATCACTGTATTTCCCCTCAGCAAAATTATTTTGTACCTTAAATGATGGAGTACTCTGCCAGTACTCCAGTACTCCAGTACTCTGGAGCTGGGCGGGAACAAGAGATTTGAGCATGGGATGCCTGGGTGGCTCAGTCATTAAGCGTCTGCCTTCAGCTCACGTCATGATCCCAGGATCCTGGGATCGAGCCGGCATGGAGCACTGCTCAGTGGGAAGCCTCCTTCTCCCTCTCCCACTCCCCCTGCTTGTGTTCCTTCTCTCGCTGTCTGTCTCTATCAAATAAATAAATAAAATCTTTAAAAAAAAAAAAAAGAGGTTTGAGCATATCAGTAAAGACTTTGAAGTATTAGGGGAAAGTGGTGGTAGGGGTTGCTAAGAGAAGGTAGTAAAATAATTATCAGGTGGAATTAAGGTCAGAACAGGAGACTTGAATTTTATGGGCCCCAATCAACTAAGGATTAAGCTACGGGAAAGCAGTGTATGAATTTCCTAGGGCTGCCGAAACAAAGTACCACAACCTAGACTTAAAACAGAACATTATCCTCTCACAGCTCTGTGCTAGGAGACCAAAATTAACGATCTCAGCAAGACCACAGCCCCCCTAAAGGCCCTAGGGGAGAATCCATCCTTGCTTCTTTTGGCTTCTGGTGGCTTCTGGTGTCCTTGGTTTGTGGCTGCATCACGTCAGTCTCTGCCCCCACCTTCACATGGTTCTGAGTGTTCAAGTTTCCCTCTCCTTTCTCTGGTAAAGACACCAGTCATTGAATTTAGGACACACCCTAAATCCAGGATGATTTCGTCTTGAAGCTCTTAGCTAGTTAAACCTGCTAAGTCTCTGCTTTCAAATAGGGTCACATTCTGAGGTTCTGAGGGACCCATTTTCAACTCACTACAGATTGGTACTTTGTTTCCTTCACTCCTCTATCCTTAGAACCTAAAAATAGGCTTCACAAGTACTTGTGAAATAAACAAGTTCATCAATGAATCCAAGAAGTGCAAAGATTCAGGGTGCTGAGGAATGTAAGTGTTTACACTGAGGTGTCAAGGGGGGGGGGGGGGAGCAGCACCATAGTCCATTACCAGATGAATCACCAGATGTAAATTTCAAAGAGAAAGTTCTCAGGAGCCATTACACAACTCTTGGACCTAGCATCTGAGTGGAAAACATAAAAGGATTAGAAGACTGAAGACTCAAAGCCAGACACTATGTGGAAAATCTAGAAAATCTTCCAGAGAAAGATTCCACTCACTTCAAGTCTAGTGAGTGGAACTTCTCAAGATCCCTCCAAGGGCTTAAAAAGGTCACACAGACTCATACCTAAGCAGGGGATAGATAGCAGCTCTATGCCAGGAAAGTAACTGTGTTCCCTCTAATGGTACACGAATCCTGGGGTATAGACGTGACCATGGGAAAATCAGTCTGGGTTGTTTTTTTTAAAAGATCCTGCCCCAAAGAGCAGCATGTGGGGAAGAGAGAAGCATGAGGCAAGAAGAGGTAGACTCTGAAAATGATCAGGAGGGTCACTGTTCATATCAAAAGAATGGCAACCACATAGGCCTGGGGGAGGGGGAGGACTTCCAGAGAACTCTGGACCAGCCCACAAAGAGGTCAGCTTTAAAACCTGCCCTGCCTGTAGAGAGCACGATGCCATCTTTTGGTAAAAATGTTCCATTCATTCTTACTTGGCCTCACTGCCCCCAGGCAAGTCAGAAATGGCAGCCACAGAATAAGAAAGGAGGTGGGAAGGGATTGGGGGAGCTGACTGGGATCTCCAGCCACACCAAAAATTCTTCGTTGCCTCCAGGCTCAACAAGAATAGAGGAATCAAGTCTTTTCTTGAATGATGATTGCAGCAGTAATTAGTGTATAGGGTCTGATATTGCAAATTATTGAATTGAAACTAGTATATGGAGTGGACATTTTCAATTACTGAATTGATGCTGGAGAGAACATAGGACTGAGAGATCAGGAGAGTCATGGAACCCACCCAAGTTTTTAAGAGGCCAGAGAAGGACTAGCACCACTCAGCAGGTTTGCAGGGACAAAAATAAAGTGGCATCTATGATTACACCCCATGAATGCCATGTGTTCCAAGTACTAGCCATAGTGGTTTCAGATGATGAGTTACATAATCTGGGCTATATAGAGAAGGGAGAAGAGCTGCCAAGGGTCTGATGGGAGACTAGAATTGTAGGGGGTATAAAGCCTCCAAGAGGTTAGGGTCAGATAGTGTATTATTGGTATTTCTGACACAAAACAGTTCTGGATGAGAACACAGTCCAGAGTGTGAGCCTGGCTTGAGGCAACTGACATGCTTTGGAGCTCCAGAGCTAAGGAAAGGGATTAACGAAGCTGAAGGCCAAATTGTTATATAGGTGCAGAAGTCTTCTGGGATTCTGTCATGGCTTGGGTTGAATTGGGAGATGACCACCCAGATCCCATTCCCTACCCCTCTATGGAAACTGCTCCTACCAAAATCACCAGGAAACTCCAAAGTGTCACTTCCAACAGAGGCAATGCTCATTTCTCTCTTACTTGTCAGTAGCATTTGACGAAATTGAGCACTTCCTCGTTCCTGAAACTCTTCTGCTTCAAGGATCCCACCCTTTTACTCCTTTCCTGGCCACCCCTTTTCATATTCTGTTGGACCCATCTCTTGTCCTTAACCATTAAATGCTAGAGGATCTAGAGCTCAATCATAAGAACATTTGTTTGCTGTCTCACTTCCTAAGAGATCTTACCCTTATGACTTTAAATACCTCTATATGGCCCCCAATATATATGTCTACCACCAACATCTCCCCCAAACTCCAGACTGTTTACTTGATATCTCTGCTTAGACATCTGTTTAACGGAGCTTTCAAATTTAATGTGTCCAGAAGCAAATGCCATCCCATAAACTGATCTCCAACTAAACTTCTTCCATTCTAATAGATGGCACCATGACTGCCCAGTTGTTTAGGCAAAATATTTTGCAATCAGCTTCTTTGCCTCTTTACTTAATCCCTCTTGCAAATCTTGTCAATTCAGTCTTTGCTATGTAGCAGCAAGCTCACCCTGTCTCCCCTTCCCCATCACCTACCTTGGCACACACCATCATCACTATCTCTACACTTAACTCTTTGTAATCTCTTCCCCACATAGCCAGAATGATCCACTTAAACATAGATCAGATCATTACCTCTCTGCTCATTGAAGTCACCCCATGGCTCCCACCCTTCCCAGATTAAATTCCAAATCCTTCACATGAATTGCAAGGCGATGAGTCTGACCAGGTCCCAGAGCTTCTCTAAGATTTTGCAAGGATATCTTAAACAGAGCTGTCTCACTAAGCTAGGGTTATTTTTTTTTTTTAAAGAATTATCACATTATCTCATAGAGTGGTCTCTGAAGGCATGTTTTTGGAAGATATGTTTCATCACTGAAGCTGTTAATAAAATGAAAAATCTACCAGGTAGGTTCTTTCTGGATTTTAATGCTTTATGTTCTCCTTTTCTCTCAATGCTAAAATCTAACATCCTCTCTTCTGTGAAGTCTTCTGTCTACTGGCTTCCTAATTCGGCTTCATTCTCAATACCCTACAGGAAAAAAAAGAAAAAAGGAAAAAAGAAAAGAAAAAGAAAAAAGCTCTCTGTTGTGTTTCCTTAGCTGTCTTTATACATAGTGATTGAATGGAAATCTGTGAAACTCATGTCTGTCTTTTATCACTACTGTGGAAGGGACAAGACTATTAACTCACTTAAAAATATGCATATAGGGGAGCCTGGGTGGCTCAGTGGGTTAAGCCTCTGCCTTCAGCTCAGGTCATGATCCCGGTGTCCTGGGATCCAGTCCCACATCGGGCTCTCTGCTCAGCAGGGAGCCTGCTTCCTCCTCTCTCTCTGCCTGCCTCTGCCTACTTGTGATCTCTGTCAAATAAATAAATAAAAATCTTTAAAAAAATGTATACTGTATTTAATCACTTCTAAACCCCACTTTTTTTTTCATATTTAAAGACCAAAATTGGGATGAGTCTTAAAATGATATAATTAGGAAGCATGATTTATTAGCATTTTTTTCTTGGTGGTACATAAAGTAACGACTCCTTGAAATCGACACTGTCTTACAGTTGATTAAATACAGAGTGTAAATCTTGTGGGGTTATGTTCCTCGATACTGAGCCGCACAAGTTTGGTGCCTCATTCCATAGTGCAGTTCACTGTTTCTACTGCAGTACATTTAAATACAAACTGAGTTAGGAATGGGCATAACGTCCTCACTTCCAAATTGCGCGTTTTATCATCTGTATGAAAATGCTCCGGACTGCAAAGCATGCTCCACTGCCCGGGTATTTCCTCACACTCCTAGTTACTGGGGATAATAACCCCTCCCGCGCGCGGCTGACCTCGCCAAGGGCGCAAGGGTCGAATCTAGGTCCGACAGCCTCCGCCGCACAGGTGAGCGCGCCCCGCCCGCCAGCCCAAGTCCGTCCCCGCGCACTTTCCAGGTACGAGACGTGAACTCCGATTGGCCACCGGACGCAAGGAGCGCGCCCCCCAAAGCACCTTCCGAGCATGCGCGGTAGGAGGCGCAGGCGCGCCGCGCCCCGCGCATGCTCAGTACGCTGCGGTCGCACTTTAAAGCGCCCGCGCAGGGCCGCGTCGGTGCCGGCTAACCAGCCCCTGACCGGCATGAGGCACTGGGGTGTTAGGGCAACCTTCTGCTCGCTCCAGCGCCATGGAATGCCTGCGGAGCCTGAGCCGGCTGCTGCCCAGCGTCGTGGGGCTGCCCCGGCGCACGCTGTGTACTCTGGCTCAGAGCCTGACCCCTGGGGCGCGTCCCGTTGCCGCCTGCGGCCGCGCGGCCCAACTCCTCAGGCAGAGTCGGGCCGCGCCCCTGTGCGCACCCGTTCGGCCCCGCGTGGCAGGTACTACTGCGTCCCCACCCCGCAGCCCAGTACGCAGGTCTTGTGGTGTCCCCCGGGCCCTGACCGGACCGCCCGACCCCGCCCGGCGTGGCCGTGGCTACTCCGCGCAGGCCTCGGACCCGGGTCCGCCCTTGGGGCGCCCGTCCAGGAGTGCTGGTGGCCGCCGGTGCGCCATGACCCCCTGGGGCCCTCACGCCCTCGCTGCAGATCTCCCCGCTGGAGTGCTCTTACGGGAAGAGTTTTGTGGTTTTTTGGTTTTTTTTTTTAACGACAGGTTAACCCTTATCTAAGTGTTTTTCTTCCCGGTCTTTTTCCCTTTGCGCGTTGATGCGTTTTTCCAGTTGTTCAATTAAGGAATGGGGAAGCACCTGTAGATGAGACTGAACATTTAAAGATTGCATAGTAACAGTTGCTCCTGAGAAAAATCTGTTTTCTAGTACGGTGTAACAAGCTGCAGGGGTCAGAGTGGGGGGGGGGATCGGAGTTACTTATTTTTTCGCCAAATGACAAAGCATGACGATATGTTAACATTTTCACAAATGTCAGAATGTGGGTGCTAATATTGCTCAGAAACCGGCGACATTACAATGTATGGCTGTCAAAAGGATTGCGCTGTTCTCAAGTTTTCTCAGTTTTATACTCAAAATTCTTCTAAAATAACAGCACCACCTCCCTCCCCACACTAACTAGAGTCTGAACTGGGGGACCCCCCATATTCCCTCCTTTAATAACCCCTGGGAACCCAGTTTCAGCCCTTCGGCTGTTTTAAGACAAGCCCTGAGATTCAGAATCCTGAAACATTGTATCTAACTTGTGGCTGATTAGCAAGTGAATCTCAATGGAAACATTTTATCTAACTTGGGGAAACACTTTATCTAACTTGAGAAACAACAAACCTCAGATGCCTACAAAAGACATGAGACACTATATATAATGGGAAGGAATAAGATCCGAAATGAGAATATATGTGCACATTCCATGGAGTCAGCATGATTACTTTGGAAGCAGAAAATAATTGGTAATATTTTTACACTTTCTGTCCATTGCTTTTATGTTTAGTATTTTGAATGTTGTCCTTTGTCAGTCATTAAATTTATGTAATTACACTTTAGAACTCACTTCAACTCAGTCTAATCACACTTTAAATTTTGATTTTCAAATAAGGATTTTTCTTCATTCCAGTTCATGGGGGCTGCATTCCAATGGCTTATTTCATAAGTAGTCACTATGTAATGTGGAAAAACTAATATCGAAGTAAAGTCTAGGTTTCATAATTTATAGCTCAAATAATCCTAATATTGGAATGCTAAAACTGGTGGTAATTTAAGATCTATGTTTTCTAAAATACATGTACCAGTATAATTTTCATGAAGAGCCTTTCTAAATTACGCAAAAAAGATGAACATTTTAATCTCAGAACACTGTTACGCATTTGTTCATTTGACTTTGAGATACCAGTAATACTTAGAATAAAACTGTTTGGAATCCATAAATTGTTTTAGCACCTCGCCTAAGCCATTCCCTGCCAAATCTAACATAGAAAGCATTCCCTGCCAAATCTAACATAATTCCCAACAGATGTTAACATTAGCAAGTAAGAGTGTTTCTTTTTCCTCTAGGAAAAAGTTTCCAAAAAATAGTAGTCTGAAGACCATATAATAGGACAGTTATATTGTAGCCATGTGTTAATACCTATTGTATGATTACAGAGAATTCTCTAATTTATTCTTCAGGTGAAATGCACCGGTTTAGAACTTCCGATGTCTCTCAAGCCACTTTGGCCAGTGTAGCCCCAGTGTTTACTGTGGTGAGTATGTCTGGTACTTTTGATAACTTACACAAAGTATTTTCCATACTTACTGAGTTAACTGGGTTAGACTGATCCACCAAGATAATACTAATTTTCTGTTTTATAGTGAATCATTATACTTGTAAGTCCTTTCATCTTTGTGTTTTGCCTAGCTAATGACCTGAATGTCAGCTAGATTCACTTAACAGCACCCTTGAAACTTTTCTATTGACTGACTGTGGAGGTCTTCTTTAATCCTAGAACTGGTTGTTCAAATCACAGCTCAGCACTTCCCCCTCAAGATTTCCTTGTGAATCTATGTAAAACCTTGAAGGCTATTAGCCATAGGTGCTTGACCCTGTGCTATGAAATGTACTATATGCAGAAGTATTTTAAAGGTAGTGAAGTGTAATTTTTAAGAGTGGATGCTTTGAAGGTTCATGATCTCTGCAACTTTCTCTGAAAAGCTTCAGGAGAAAATAAAATAAGAAATAATGTGTACCACAACCACATATCTCGAAAGAGAAAAAATAGGCCATTGGGGCAAAATATTAGCAATATTAGCAAAAATAGTAGCATTCTAGATGAAAGTCACAGGGGAATTGGCTGTAAGATATTCTTGGAACTTTTTTGTCGGGCTTTACTTTAAAAAAAAAAAAAAAAAGTTGAATTAAAAAAAGTAACGTGCCTGTTCTGAACTAGCATCCCTAAATTCAGATCTCAGCTCTGCCTCGTACTATTAACTTTGGACCTGAACAGGGTATGGTGGTATTTTTATGCCTTTGTTTGCTCATCTGTGAACTGGGGTGATAGCACCTACCTTGTAGAATTGTTGTGAGTTAACTCGCTGTGTACAATCCTCACCCGTGCAAGCATTCAGTATATATTAGCCATTATCGCCATCGTTAGTTAGGCTTATTTCTTTATAAACTATACAAACAACATAACTGCCAGAATTACACGTGAAAGTTATCACTGTTATTCAATGTTCTAGAACATTTGGCCAGTTTGGTTAAGAATAAATTCAAATATTAAATATTGAAAGAAGGTTCTTTGCAGGTGAAATCATTATATACCAAGAACACCTAAGAAAATTAGTTATACTATTTGCTGTGAATTGTGTAAGACTGCTGAATCAGACTTGTCCCCCAGAAACAAATAATACATTATATGTTAATTAAAAAAAGAAAGAAAATTAGTTGATACTGTGAAATGAGAGCTTGCTAATCAGCTCACTCTAGATGATGTTACTTTACAAGATAAACATCACAAAAAATCAGTTTGATTTTTTTTATCAGAAAATATCTCTTTAAAGAAAAATGGTGAAGATAAATACTGAGATGCAAAAATACTCATATGTTAAGTTGAAAATGGAGGAGAGAGTGCAGAAAAGTATAACATGAATATATATGAGTAGGGAAAGTCTGGAAGGATATTCAGTAAAATGCTGGTATTGTTTTCTCTAAAATTTGTCTTATTTCACGTAATGTATTTTTATTTCAAATTTTCTGCCGCAGATACATTATTTGTGAAATAAATTTGAGGAAAGTCTGTATTACACAAAATAAAGTTTCTTTTGATATAATTTGCCCTTTAACACTGATGGCTTACGGTACTCATACTGATTTTGCTCATGAAAAACAAGCTACAATATGCACTGTGGGGTTTTATTCTGTTGCTGTTAACAGAGCGTGCACACATTCCCATGGTAGTGACCCAGCGCTTGTAACTTCAGCTACCCTTAGAGTCTTTCCAAACATGCATATTTAGTAGTAATTAGTACATTCCGGCACATATTCAGACTGGACAAGTATTTCAGAAAAATGTTTCCTCTGCTTTATAGGAAATAAATATATTTTCTGAATCATGTTCTCTCTTCAAAAAGCCAGAAGAGGGCACCTGGGTGGCCCAGTGGGTTAAAGCTCTGCCTTCCTCTCAGGTGATGATCCCAGAGTCCTGAGATCCCACATCTGGCTCTCTGCTCAGCAGGGAGCCTGCTTCCCTCTCTCTCTCTGCCTACTTGTGATCTGTCTGTCAAATAAATAAATAAAATCTTTAAAAACAAAACAAAACAAAAGCCAAAAGAGAGGCCTTTTCTGTAAATCTTTGTTGATTCTGCAACACTTACAGAGAGACTTCATAGCCTCCAGTACTTAGAGTCCCAGGATAAGCTATACGTGGTCTCACTTTGTTCAGAAGGCTAACGGATAGGAAATGCAAAGGACAGCATCAGGTGTTTCCCTCTTCCAGAGAAGTCCTTGCAGCCATCCAGGGGCTTCTCTGGACCTTGTTTGACAGTTCAGGTGCAAGGAGTTGATCTTTTTTTTCCCCCTAAAAATTTTATTTATTTATTTGACAGAGAGAGATCACAAGTAGACAGAGAGGCAGGCAGAGAGAGAGAGAGAGGGAAGCAGGCTCGCTGCTGAGCGGAGAGCCCAATGCGGGATCATGACCTGAGCCGAAGGCAGCGGCTTAACCCACTGAGCCACCCAGGAGTTGATCTTCTTAAAGGTGGGTGTGAGTTCCACCTTAGCTTAGAATCCCTGTGCCTTTTAGTGCTGGTATCTCTTGTAATCATCTCCAAGGCCCATGCAGGGTTCCTGCAAGAAACATGGCCAGTTATAAAAGCCACCCCACTGAGGGAGAAGCAGGGGGATGGCTTCCTATCTGTAATTCTTTCATAGTCTTCCTTGTCCCATGAAGTCTACCAGGCATTGGGCATTTTTACCATGAGCAATGTTGCCTAGTAACACAGCTCATACTCCTTTATCAGATTTCCAGGGGAACCAAGACAGAAAGTCAGTGAAAGGTCACATTTGTCCTAGCAGAAGAAAAAGGGGTTCTTTTAACCCTTCACTCATAACCGAATTTAACCTAAAGAAGCAGTTAAGGGTTATCTGTGCACTTCTGCATTTGGGAGCTCTCATAGTACCATATGGTGTAGTACTGTAAAGAGCATACTCACTTGGGAGGAAATAGTATTTGTTTTTATTTTCTCTCTTTAGACAAAATTTGACAAAGAAGGAAAAGTTACTTCTTTTGGTGAGTATCTTTCGTTATCTTATAAATCACTTTTTTAAAATCAGTGAATGGGTGAATCTCATAGAAATCAAGAAATTGCAGTGTTTTGAGTAGAATATTCTGTGTGTAGGCGTGTATTGAAAGAGATCTATTCTCCGCATTTGTCCACTAGTCCTAATTGGAACTAACACCTGGACTGTGTGTGTTCTCCCAGAATTGGTTTCTGGCTTTTAGCAGGAGCCACTTTCTCTCTAACAGAAAGTTAAAGGAACTTTTTGAGAGCAGAGGGTAGTATCCAGCTGGAGCACATTTTGTTTCTCTTCTTTAGTCTCCCTTTCCACACCCTAGTCCTCACGTACAGCTCCTGTTCCACATTTGAGGCAGATTTATGTAATACTGCTGACGTTGCAATGGCAGTGAGGGACAAGACTGGAGGGACAGGGCACTAGATGGCACTACTCTGCTGGTGATGGCGCTTACGGGCAGTGACTTTGAAAACGGAAACTAAGCATCACTTTACTCTCTGACCTCAGATGCAGGCTTCATTCAGATTTCCCACGTGCTTCCAGCCCCGTGGTTCTGTCCCTGCTGCTGCTGAGATCCTGGTGGGAAATTTGGGGTAGTTTTTGGCCCATTATCTCCTTCAAATGACTGTTCTACTTAGTGCTCTGTCGCAGGTGGATTGGACACTGCAACTATACATGCTCCTTTAATCACTTCTTGAGTTTCTTCATCCATTTTGCCTTCTCTTGGGTAATAAAGTTAGTTTTCAGGTGGGAGAATCTAGTGAGGAAACCAACTGTCTTCTCGTTTTGTATTAGTCCAGGAACCAAGAAAATTGAATTCTCTGTTCACAGATTTAAAATACTGAAGATAGAAAACATTGGAAATGTAGTTCTGTATAATCTGTATTTTTAAAAAATGACCTGTCTCTAGAGCTAGAAATTGATACTGTAGGTCTTAATTGTGTGTGGCTGTGGTTTTTTTCTACTGGTCCCAAGAGACGTTTAAATGCAAAGAAATTTTATGAAGTATGAATAAGATGAAAAAGGAATTATTAGGGTTTGACCACATTCTTATGTTTTTGAGGTAAAAATGGCTATTAAAAAGACTTCTTTTGGCTTGTTTCTGGTAGTAGAAAATGATGGTGGGAGGGGTGCTCTGATACTAAAGTCTTCCAGTAATTGGTTTGGCCCACTTGTTTTGTTAAAAATATTTCTTTTATAGAAAAGAAGAAAACTGACTTATATCAAGAATTAGGTCTTCAAGCCAGAGATTTGAGGTTTCAGCATGTGATGAGCATCACAACCAGAAACAATAGGATTATCATGAGAATGGAGGTAAAGGGCTTTATGTCATCTGTTTCTCACTGGAGTCTTTAAAAGGTTACTTCTTAGCCATCTTGAGCAATATCTAGGTTAAAAGCAATTCTGTAATGAAATGGCTGTGTGAAACATAGGATACTTTATAATGTCTCATTGTAGTGTAACTCCTCTTTCGTGGATTCTGTACGTGAAAGGCATAACTCTGCTCTGTTTTATGTAGGAAAAGTTACGAGTGCCGTCTCTGTTCTTTCTCACTGCCTGAATTTGGGCTCTAGTTTCTGAAATGATAAGAGAAAGAATCATGATTTATAATAGATATGTTCAGTGGTAGACAGTTACATGTCATCATAGTATAAGTTCAGCTACCAAGAACATTGTGGTTCTCCAAATAGACCAGGAATATCCCCTGAAGTTTATCATTTTAACTTAAATTTTTATTTTAACTGAAAGCTTCTTAAAATAAATTGTATCTTCCCCTGCCGACTGAGAGTACACTAAATATAATTTGACTTTATGTAGTGATTGAGAATAAATTTGAACCTATGTAATTTTAGTGAGCTAAAGTCTAGGGTTCAGAAATAGTTGAGACGTGGTTCTTGATGATGTGGGCCCTGCAGTAAACATCAGACCTCCTTTCTTCCTTTTTTTTTTTTTTTTTAAGATATAAGATTTTATTTATTCAAGAGAGACAGAGACTGCAAGCATGAATGGGAGGAGAGGCAGAGGAAGAAGCAGACTCCCCGCTCACCGGAGAGTCCAACATAGGGCTTGATTCCAGGACCCTGAGAATGTGGCCTGAGCCAAAGGCAGATGTTTAAGCACTGAGCCATCCAGGCTCCCCGAAATCAGTTGCATTTCTATACACTAAGAATGAAGCAGCAGAAAGAAAAATTAAGAAAACTGTCCCATTTATAACTGTACCAAAAGTAATAAAGTACTTAGAAATAAACTTAACCAAGGATGTGAAAGATGTATACTCTGAAACTATAAAACACTGATGAAAAATTCAAGATGACTCAAAGAAATGGAAAGATACTATGTGTTATGGATTGGGAGGACAAGTATTGTTAAAATGTCTATACCACCCAAAGCAGTCTTCAGATTTAATGTAGTCCCTATCAAAATACCAACAGCGTTTTTATTATATATTTTTATTTTATTTATCCATTTGAGAGAGCATGAGCAGGATGAGGGGCAGAGAGAGAAGCAGATTCCCTCCCTGATCAGGGAGCCCGACACAGGGCTCAGTCCTGGGACTACAGGATCGTGACCTGAGCTGAAGGCAAACGCTTAACTCAGCCACCCAGGTGCCCCTAAGTTTTATTTTAATCACCAGTGCTCCTCATAACAAGTGTACTTCTTAATCTCCATGATCTTTTTCCCCCATCCCCCCACCTACCTCCCCTCTGGTTAACTATTAGTTTGCTCTCTATAGTTAAGAGTCAGCTTCTTGATTTGTCTCCTTTTTCCCCCCTTTGCTCCTTTGCTTTCTTTTCTAAATTCCATTTATGAGTGAAATCATCTGGTATTTGTCCTTCTGACTTACTTTGTGTAGCATTGTACTTCTAGCTCCATCCATATCTTTGCAAATGGCAAGATGTCATTCTTTTTTTATGCCTGAATAGTACTGCATGATACACATACACTACATCTTCTTTATCCCTTCATCAACCAATGGATATTTGGGGCACTTCCTTATCTTGGCTACGTGAATAATGCTGCTGTAAATATGGGAGTACATCTATCCCTTTGAATCTGTATTTTGTATTCTTTGGGTAAATACCCAAGAGTGCTGGATCATAGGGTAGCTCTATTTTTACTTTTTTTTTTTTTTAAGATTTTATTTATTCATTTGACAGAGATCACAAGTAGGCAGAGAAGCAGGCAGAGAGGGGGTGGAGGGTAGCAGGCTTCCTGCTGAGCAGAGAGTGGATGTGGGGCTTGATCCCAGGACCCTGAGTGCATGACCTGAGCCCAAGGCAGAGGCTTTAACCCACTGAGCCACCCAAGTGACCCTATTTTTACCTTTTTTGAGGAACCACCACACTGTTTTCCACAGTGGCTGCACTAGTTTGCATTCCTACCAACAGTGCACGAGGGTTCCTTTTGTCCATATCACTGGCAACACCTAGTGGTTTTTGTGTTGATTTAGCCATTCTGTGAGGTGTGAGGTGGTATCTCATCATAGTTTTGGTTTGCATTTTCCTGATCATAAGTAATAATGAGCATCTTTTCATGTGTCTTTTGTTGGCCATCTGGATACGTTCTTTGGAGAAATGTCTGTTCATGTCTTCCACCCATTTTTATTGGATTATTTGATTTTTGGGTGTTATATCAGTTCTTAATATGTTTTGGATACTATCTCTTCATCGGATATGTCATTTGCAATATGTTCTTCCATTCTGTAGGTTACCTTTTAGTTTTGCTGAGCATTTCCTTTGCTGTGCAGAAGCTTTATTTTTATGTAGTCCCAATAGTTTATTTTTGCTTTTGGTTCCTCACCTTGGGAGACATGTCTAGAAAGATGTTACTACAGCCAGTGTCAGAGAAGTTACTGCCTGTGTTCTCTTCTAGGATTTTTGTGGTTTCAGGTCTCATATTTAGGTCTTTAATCCATTTTTAATTTATTTCTGCGTATGGTGTAAGAAAGTGGTCCATTTCATTTTTTGGGGGGAGGCTATCAGTTGTCCCAAACCATTTATTGAAGAGACTGTCTTTTTTCCATTGAATATTCTTTCCTGCTTTGTCAAAGATTAGTTGACCAGATAGTTGTGGGTCCAGTTCTGGGTTTTCTATTCCTTTTCATTGATCAGTGTTTTTTTTTGTGTGTGCCAGTACCATGCTGTCTCGATGACTACAGCTTTGTAATAGAGCTTGAAGTCTGGAATTATGATGCCCCCAACTTTGCTTTTCTTTTTCCAGATTGTTTTGGCTATTCAGCGTCTCTGTGATTCCATACAAATTTTAAGATTGTTTGTTCCAGTCCTGGGAAAAATGCAGTTGGTATTTTGATAGGGATTGCATTAAATCTGAGATTGCTTTGGGTAATATAGAGATTTTAACAGTATTTGTTCTTCCCAACCTGTGAGCGTGGAATGCCTTTCCATTTCTTCGTGTCTTCTTCGGTTTCTTTCATAAGGGTTCTGTAGTTTTCAGAGCACAGGTGTTTTACTTCTTTGGTTAGGCTTATTGCTAGGTATCTTAATGGTTTTTGGTGCAGTTGTGGACAGGATTGTTTTCTTTTCTTTTTTTTTAAGATTTTATTTATTTATTTGACAGAGATCACAAGTAGGCAGAGAGGCAGGCAGAGAGAGAGAGAGGAGGAAGCGGGCTCTCTGCTGAGCAGAGAGCCCAATGCAGGGCTCAATCCTAGGACCCTGAGATCATGACCTGAGCTGAAGGCAGAGTTTTAACCCACTGAGCCACCCAGGTGCCCCAGGATTGTTTTCTTAATTTCTCTTGCTGCTGCTTAATTAATGGTGTATAGAAATACAAGAGATTTCTGTACATTGGTTTTGTATTCTGCAACTTTTGAATTCATGTATCAGCTCTAGCAGGTTTGGGTGGTCTTTAAGGTTTTTTTACATATAGTATCATGTCATCGCAAATAGTGAAAATTTTACTTCTTCCTTACCAGTTTGGACACTTATTTTCCTTTTTGTTGTCTGATTGCTGTGGCTAGCACTTTAGTACTGTGTTGAGTAAAAGTGGTGGGGCTGGATCTTATCTTGTTCCTGATCTTAGGAAAAAGCGTAGTTTTTTGAGTATGATGTTTGCTGTGGGTTTTTCATATTTGGCCTTTTGAGGTATGTTCCCTCCACAAAGGTGGAGGGTTTTTATCATGAGTGGATGTTGTACACTGTCAAGTGGTTTTTATCCTTTCTCTTGTGAACGTGATATATCACATTGATGGTTTTGTGAATATTGAACCACCTTTACATCCCAGGAATAAATCCCACTTGATCGTAGCAAGTGTATTTTAATGTATTATTGAATTTGATTTGCTAGTAGTTTGTTGAGAATTTTTGCATCTGTGTTCATCAGAGATACTGGCCTTTGGTTCTGTGTGTGTGTGTGTGTGTGTGTGTGTGTGTGTGTAGTAATTTTATCTGGTTTTGGTGTTAGGATGATAGTATCCTCATAGAATGAATCTGGAAGTTTTCCTTTCTCTTTTTTTGAATACTTTGAGAGGAATGGATAATAATTTTTCTTCAAGCATTTGGTAGACTCTGCATGTGAAGCCATCTCGTTCTGAACTTTTGTTTGTGGGGAGTTTTTTGATTACTGATTCAATTTCATTGCTGGTAATTAGTCTGTTCAAATTTTTTATATCTTACCTGTTTCAGTTTGGGTATTAGTTTCTAGGAACTTATGCATTTCTTCTAGGTTGTGCAGTTTGGCATAGTTTTTCCTGATATTCTCTTAAAATTGTTTGTATTTTGGGTGTTGGTTATTATTTCTCCTCTCTCATTTGATAGTATTTTTGGTTCTTTCTCTTTTTTTCTTGATGAGTCTGGCCAAGGGTTTATCTATTTTACTGATTTTCTTTTCCCCCTAAGAAAACAGTTACTGGTTTCATTAATTTGTTCTATTGTGTTTTTAGTTTTTATATCATTTATTTCTGCTCTAATCTTTTTTATTTTCTTTTTTTGCTGGCTTTAGACTTTGCTTGTTATTCTTTTTCTAGTTTCCTTAGGTGCAAGATTAGGTTGAGATTTTTCTTGCTTCTTGAGGAAGACTTGTATTGCTATATACTTCCTTCTTTTTGCTATATCCCAAAAGTTTAGAGCCTCTGTATTTTCATTTTCCTTTGTTTCCATGTACCTTTTTATATTTATTTCCTGGTTGATCCATTCATTGTTTACGAGCATATATTTGTGTTCTTTCCAGATTTCTTCTTGTGGTTGATTTCTAGTTTCATAGCACTGTGGTCAGTAGAGATATCAGAATGACTTCAGTCTTTTTCAATTTGTTGAGGCTTGTTTTGTAGCCTAATATCTGATCTGTTCTGGGATATATTCCACACACACTCGAAAAGAATGTGTATTATGCTCTTTTAGGATGTAATGTTCTGTATATATCTGTTAAGTCCATCTGGCCCATCTGTTATTCGAAGGCATTGTTTCCTTGTTGATTTTCTGTTTAGATGATCTGTCCCTTGATGTGAGTAGGGTGTTAAAGTCCCCTACTATTATTGTATTAGTATCATTTACTTCCTTTATGTTTTGATTCACTGTTTTGTTATTTGGGTGCTCCCATGTTGGGTGCATAAATACTTAAATTGTTACATCTTCTTGTTGGATTGTCCCTTTTATTATCATATAGTGTTCTTCTTTTCTCACATTATAGTCTTTTTTTTTTTTTTTTTTAACATAGAATGTATTATTAGCCCCAGGGGTACAGGTCTGTGAATCACCAGGTTTAAACACTTCACAGCACTCACCATAGCACATACCCTCCCCAATGTCCATAACCCAACCACCCTCTCTCTACCCTCCTTTCCCCAGCAACCCTCAGTTTGTTTTGTAAGATTAAGAGTCTCTTATGGTTTGTCTTCCTCCCAATCCCATCTTGTTTCATTTATTCTTTCCTACCTCCCAAACCCCCCATGTTGCCTCTCAACTTCCTCATATCAGGGAGATCATATGATAATTGTCTTTCTCTGATTGACTTATTTTGCTAAGCACAATACCCTCTAGTTCCATCCACGTCATCGCAAATGGCAAGATTTCATCTCTTTTGATGGTTGCATAGTATTCCATTGTGTATATATACCACATCTTCTTTATCCATTTGTCTGTTGATGGACATCTAGGTTCTTTCCAATTGTGAACATTGCTGCTATAAACATTTGGGTGCATGTGCCCCTTCGGATCAGTACATTTGTATCTTTAGGGTAAATACCTAGTAGTGCGATTGCTGGGTCATAGGGTAGCTCTACTTTCAACTTTTTTTTTTCTTTTTTTTTTTTTTAAGATTTTATTTATTTATTTGACAGACAGAGATCACAGGTAGTCAGAGAGGCAGGCAGAGAGAGAGAGAGAGAGGAAGGGAAGCAGGCTCCCTGCTGAGCAGAGAGCCCGATATGGGGCTTGATCCCAGGACTCTGGGATCATGACCTGAGCTGAAGGCAGAGGCTTTAACCCACTGAGCCACCCAGTCGCCCCTACTTTCAACTTTTTGAGGAACCTCCATTCTGTTCTCCACAGTGGCTGCACCAGCTTGCATTCCCACCAAAAGTGTAGGAGGGTTCCCCTTTCTCTGCATCCTTGCCAGCATCTGTCGTTTCCTGACTTGTAAATTTTAGCCCTTCTGACTAGTGTTGGGTGTTGGGTGGTATCTCATTGTGGTTTTGATTTGTATTTCTCTGATGCGAATGATGTGAAGCACTTTTTCATGTGTCTGTTGGCCATCTGGATGTTGTCTTTGCAGAAATGTCTGTTCGTGTCCTCTGCCCATTTCTTGATTGGATTGTTTGTTCTTTGGGTGTTGAGTTTGCTAAGTTCCTTATAGATTTTGGATACTAGCCCTTTATCTGATACGTCATTTGCAAATATCTTCTCCCAATCTCTCAGTTCTCTTTTGATTTGATGACTGTTTCCTTTGCTGTGCAGAAGCTTTTGATCTTGATGAAATCCCAATAGTTCATTTTTGCCCTTGCTTCCCTTGCCTTTGGCGATGTTCCTAGGAAGACGTTGCTGTGACTGAGGTCGAAGAGGTTGCTGCCTGTGTTCTCCTCAAGGATTTTGATGGTATTCCTTTCTCACATCGAGGTCCTTCATCCATTTTGAGTCTATATTCATGTGTGGTATAAGGAACTGGTCCAATTTCATTTTTCTGCATGTGGCCGTCCAATTTTCCCAACACCATTTATTGAAGAGACTGTCTTTTTTCCATTGGACATTCTTTCCTGCTTTGTCGAAGATTAGTGGACCATAGAGTTGAGGGTCTATTTCTGGGCTCTCTATTCTGTTCCACTGATCTATGTGTCTGTTTTTGTGCTAGTACCATGCTGTCTTGATGATGACAGCTTTGTAAATAGAACTTGAAATCTGGAATTGTGATGTGACCAACTTTGGCTTTCTTTTTCAATATTCCTCTGGCTATTCGAGGTCTTTTCTAGTTCCATATAAATTTTAGGATTGTTTGTTCCATTTCTTTGAAAAAAATGGATGGGATTTTTTTTTTCCATTTTATTTATTTTTTCAGCGTTAACGGTATTCATTGTTTTTGCACAACACCCAGTGCTCCATGCAAAACGTGCCCTCCCTATTACCCACCACCTGTTCCCCCAACCTCCCACCCCTGACCCTTCAAAACCCTCAGGTTGTTTTTCAGAGTCCATAGTCTCTTATGGTTCGCCTCCACTTCCAAATTTTTCTTTTTTTTTTTTTTAAATAAACATATAATGTATTTTTATCCCCAGGGGTACAGGTCTGTGAATCGCCAAGTTTACACACTTCACAGCACTCACGATAGCACACACCCTCCCCAATGTCCATAGCCCCCTCCCCCTCTCCCAATCCCACCTCCCCCCAGCAACCCCCAGTTTGTTTTGTGAGATTAAGAGTCATTCATGGTTTGTCTCCCTCCCAATCCCATCTTGTTTCATTTATTCTTCTCCTATCCCCCTAACCCCCCATGTTGCTTCTCCATGTCCTCATATCAGGGAGATCATATGATAGTTGTCTTTCTCCGATTGACTTATTTCACTAAGCATGATACGCTCTAGTTCCATCTACGTCGTCGCAAATGGCAAGATTTCATTTCTTTTGATGGCTGCATAGTATTCCATTGTGTATATATACCACATCTTCTTTATCCATTCATCTGTTGATGGACATCTAGGTTCTTTCCATAGTTTGGCTATTGTAGACATTGCTGCTATAAACATTCGGGTACACGTGCCCCTTCGGATCACTATGTTTGTATCTTTAGGGTAAATACCCAGTAGTGCAATTGCTGGGTCATAGGGTAGTTCTATTTTCAACATTTTGAGGAACCTCCATGCTGTTTTCCAGAGTGGTTGCACCAGCTTGCATTCCCACCAACAGTGGAGGAGGGTTCCCCTTTCTCCGCATCCTCGCCAGCATCTGTCATTTCCTGACTTGTTAATTTTAGCCATTCTGACTGGTGTGAGGTGAAATCTCATTGTGGTTTTGATTTGTATTTCCCTGATGCCGAGTGACGTGGAGCACTTTTTCATGTGTCTGTTGGCCATCTGGATGTCTTCTTTGCAGAAATGTCTGTTCATGTCCTCTGCCCATTTCTTGATTGGATTGTTTGTTCTTTGGGTGTTGAGTTTGCTAAGTTCCTTATAGATTTTGGATACTAGCCCTTTATCTGATATGTCGTTTGCAAATATCTTCTCCCATTCTGTCAGTTGTCTTTTGGTTTTGTTAACTGTTTCCTTTGCTGTGCAAAAGCTTTTGATCTTGATGAAATCCCAATAGTTCATTTTTGCCCTTGCTTCCCTTGCCTTTGCCGTTCTTCCTAGGAAGATGTTGCTACGGCTGAGGTCGAAGAGGTTGCTGCCTGCATTCTCCTCAAGGATTTTGATGGATTCTTTTCTCACATTGAGGTCCTTCATCCATTTGGAGTCTGTTTTCGTGTGTGGTGTAAGGAAGTGGTCCAATTTCATTTTTCTGCATGTGGCTGTCCAATTTTCCCAGCACCATTTATTGAAGAGGCTGTCTTTTTTCCATTGGACATTCTTTCCTGCTTTGTCGAAGATTAGTTGACCATAGAGTTGAGGGTCGATTTCTGGGCTCTCTATTCTGTTCCACTGATCTATGTGTCTGTTTTTGTGCCAGTACCATGCTGTCTTGATGATGACAGCTTTGTAATAGAGCTTGAAGTCCGGAATTGTGATGCCACCAACTTTGGCTTTCTTTTTCAATATTCCTTTGGCTATTCGAGGTCCTTTCTGGTTCCATATAAATTTTAGGATTTTTTGTTCCATTTCTTTGAAAAAAATGGATGGTATTTTGATAGGGATTGCATTAAATGTGTAGATTGCTTTGGGTAGCATGGACATTTTCACAATATTTATTCTTCCAATCCAGGAGCATGGAACATTTTTCCATTTCTTTGTGTCTTCCTCAATTTCTTTCATGAGTACTTTATAATTTTCTGTGTATAGATTCTTATCCTCTTTGGTTAGGTTTATTCCTAGGTATCTTATAGTTTTGGGTGCAATTGTAAATGGGATTGACTCCTTAATTTCTCTTTCTTCTGTCTTGTTGTTGGTGTACAGAAATGCAACTGATTTCTGTGCATTGATTTTATATCCTGACACTTTATTGAATTCCTGTACAAGTTCTAGCAGTTTTGGTGTGGAGTCTTTTGGGTTTTCCACATATAGTATCATATCATCTGCGAAGAGTGATAGTTTGACTTCTTCTTTACCAATTTGGATGCCTTTAATTTCTTTTTGTTGTCTGATTGCTGAGGCTAGGACTTCTAGCACTATGTTGAATAGCAGTGGTGATAATGGACATCCCTGCCGTGTTCCTGACCTTAGCGGAAAAGCTTTCAGTTTTTCTCCATTGAGAATGATATTTGCGGTGGGTTTTTCATAGATGGCTTTGATAATATTGAGGTATGTGCCCTCTATCCCTACACTTTGAAGAGTTTTGATCAGGAAGGGATGCTGTACTTTGTCAAATGCTTTTTCAGCATCTATTGAGAGTATCATATGGTTCTTGTTCTTTCTTTTATTAATGTGTTGTATCACATTGATTGATTTGCGGATGTTGAACCAACCCTGCAGCCCTGGAATAAATCCCACTTGATCGTGGTGAATAATCCTTTTAATGTACTGTTGAATCCTATTGGCTAGTATTTTGGCGAGAATTTTTGCGTCTGTGTTCATCAAGGATATTGGTCTGTAGTTCTCTTTTTTGGTGGGATCCTTGTCTGGTTTTGGGATCAAGGTGATGCTGGCCTCATAAAATGAGTTTGGAAGTTTTCCTTCCATTTCTATTTTTTGGAACAGTTTCAGGAGAATAGGAATTAGTTCTTCTTTAAATGTTTGGTAGAATTCCCCTGGGAAGCCTTCTGGCCCTGGGCTTTTGTTTGGAGATTTTTGATAACTGTTTCAACCTCCTTACTGGTTATGGGCCTGTTCAGGTTTTCTATTTCTTCCTGGTTCAGTTGTGGTAGTTTATATGTCTCTAGGAATGCATCCATTTCTTCCAGATTGTCCAATTTGTTGGCGTAGAGTTGTTCATAGTATGTTCTTATTATTGTCTGTATTTCTTTGGTGTTAGTTGTGATCTCTCCTCTTTCATTCATGATTTTATTGATTTGGGTCCTTTCTCTTTTCTTTTTGATGAGTCTGGCCAGGGGTTTATCAATCTTATTGATTCTTTCAAAGAACCAGCTCCTAGTTTCATTGATTTTTTTCTATTGT